>NC_081568.1:34427873-34787627 GCF_022355385.1 Mustela nigripes
AGGCAGAGAGGCAGGCAGAGAGAGAGGAAGGGAAGCAGGCTCCCTGCTGAGCAGAGAGCCTGATGCGGGGCTCGATCCCAGGACCCTGAGATCATGACCTGAGCTGAAGGCAGCGGCTTAACCCACTGAGCCACCCAGGCACCCTGGTTAGTTATTTCTATAGAAGCTCTCCAACTTTCAGCTTCCCACTCTTACCATACCAATATCAAGGTACTTTTGCCCTTCCTGTCAGAACCTGTTTGTGGTTCTCACTGATTGGTGTCACTGTTGAGGTACTCCAGGACAACTCTGACATTGGAGTTAGGAGTGCAAAATTTTATTGGAGACTAATACCTGTGGGAGGAAGAATGGAAGGAGTATGGAAGAGCTATCAGATTACAGTGCCAACCTGATAGCCCAATGAGGAATCTAGAGCAAGGATGGCCCATTAGAGGAGTCTGCTATGTGTAGAAATAGTGAATCCCTTATTTCATGACTTGTTCATTGGCTGGGGGCCACCCCAAGAGGAGTATGCTGTCATTTACTGTTGCTTTGCTCAATCATTGATTAAGAACTGCTCTGAAATTAGTATAATCAGGGTTAGAGATTGAGGTGTTTACTAAAGAAGTTAACAGCTGGAGGTTGTCAGCTAACCACACTCTTCATTGCTGGGTAGGGCATCCTTTCTTTTTCTTTCTTTTTTTTTTTAAATTTATTTTTTATTTATTTTCAGCATAACAGTATTAATTATTTTTGCACCACACCCAGTGCTCCATGCAATCCATGCCCTCTCTAATACCCACACCTGGTACCCCGACCTCCCACCCCCCGCCCCTTCAAAACCCTCAGATTGTTTTACAGAGTCCATAGTCTCTCATGGATCAGTTTTCTTGAAGAAGGTTCCAAGTGCTGCATTTCTGTCCGTAGTGCATACTTTGCACTGCATGGATCCACTTATCCATATGCATGTGGGAAGCAGCTTTTCCAGGGCTCTGGGAGGCCTTACTTCCTGAGGGTCAAGTTAGAAGGAGAGGTTAGTGCTCTATTGCATGGTATAGTGAGGCCATGTGGGCAGGGAAGGCAATTCTGTATTAGTAACAGGTGATTATTCCAATGAGCATGGACGACTGTTTTAGAACAGAAGGGATCAAATGTAATTGATTTGTTACCAAGTGATAGGACTCTTCTAGGAACAGTGCCATACCAGGGGTTCACATTGGTTTCTGCTGCTAGGAAGTTGGATGTTCTGAAGTGTCAGTAGCTAGATCAATCTTGATAAGAGGGAGTTGCTGTCATTAGGCACATTCATAGCCTTCATTTTTGCCACTGAACAGCTGGTTCATGTGTTCATTGTATCAGTACTGGTGGTTGCAGATAAAGGCTGGCTTAGGTTGAATGGTCGAGATTTTGTCTACCTAAATATTTAATGCCTTTTATGTGGTGGGTCATTTCTGGTTGGCATTAATGGGTGATACAAAGATCCTTTTCTTCTGTGCCCATTTTCCATGTGCTTATCTATATGCCTCTGCTTCAGACTTTCTTCTCATTTTTCCATCTTTTTCTTTCTAGGCTCCTGACCATCTGCTGCCTTTACATCTCTGTATATTCTCTGCCTTTACATCTCTGTATATTCTCTGACAGCATACTCTGTATATGCTGTCTAATAAGGTAGCCAGTAGTCACATATCATTGCTGAACCCTTGAAATGTGGCTGTCCAAATTGAGCTGTATTGCAAATATAGTAAATATAGATATAGAAAAATTAATATGGGGCACCTGGGTGGCTCAGTGGGTTAAAGCCTCTGCCTTTGGCTCAGGTCATGATCTCAGGGTTCTGGGATCGAGCCCCGCATTGGGCTCTCTGCTCAGCAGGGAACCTGCTTCCTCCTCTCTCTCTACCTGCCTTTCTGCCTGCTTGTCATCTCTGTCTGTCAAATAAATTAATAAAATCTTTAAAAAAGAAAAAAGAAAAAAGAAAAAAATTAATACAAAAATTGTGACAAAGCAAATTATTTTAAAATATGTGTTAAATGCTAACATTTTCAATATATTGGGTTAAGGAAATACTTTTTAGGGATGCGTGGGTGGCTCAGTGGGTTAAACCTCTGCCTTCGGCTCAGGTCATGATTTCGGGGTCCTGGGATTGAGCCCCCGCATTGGGCTCTCTGCTCAGCAGGGAGTCTGCTTCCTCCCCTCTCTCTGCCTACTTGTGATCTCTCTCTCTCTGTCAAATAAATAAATAAAATCTTTAAAAAAATTTTTAAAACATGGCTACTAGAAAATTTAAAAAGAAATAAGTAGCTTTCATTTCTAGTTCACATTATTTTTTTAATTGGATAATACCATTCTACCCAGTAGACAACCAGGTTCACCATCCAAAACCCTATCAATTAGGAGGATTTTTCCCTTGCCACTGTCTTTCAGTACTGCTCCTGAGTGGGGCTGTGAGGGAGTTCTAACAAGTTTTGGTTTTCACTTATTAGGCATATCAACTTGTAATCCAGTTTGGTCTTCTTTGTGCTCTTTTAGGTGATTATGTAGTAGTTCCTCCTGGTTCATGGTTGTGAACTCAGACAGAGGCATTGGTGCAACTGTGATGGGTGATGGGGGAATCTGGACTGATTGTTCCTGCAGCTTGCTTGTGTCCTGTTGGCCTGCTCATACTTGTCCCGGAGGTACCATTCCCATGTTCTAACGGATTATGCTAGGCCCGCCTGACTTTATCACTGGGTGGGTCCAATAGGACAATTCCAGATGCATGGTCACTTGGTGTCCATATGTTCTAGCATTCCATCATTACCAGGGCCCAATAGCATGCCAGAGGCTGTTTTTCTACTAGCGTGTAACTCTCTACTGCAGATGTTATGGCCTTGCTCCAAAACCCTAGGAGCTTGCTTTGTGATTCTCTCACTAGGGCTTGCCATGAAATCCACACTGATTTTTTTTTTCTTTTTTTTTTACCCCCACCACACGTGTCTCCAGCAACATAGGGTCTGTTGGATAGTATTGATCCAAGTATTGGCTGCTTTCATCATAGTCTGGACTTTCTGCAAAGCTCTTTACTCCTACAGGCCCTACTCAAAGCCAGGGGCCTTCCACAACAACCATATATCAGCTAGAGCAGTATTTCTAAGTGTAGAATGTTTCGCCTCCAGAACAGAGGTCTTCGAGGCCCTGTGCTGCTTGTATGATAGGAAGTGCATGATGAAACCGTTTTGTCCTTTACTTTAGAAGGGATGCCACAGCACCTCTGACTGGTGGTCCCCTAAAAAATTATTGAAATAACAGAGGCCTAAATCTGCTGCTTATCCCTACAATTACCACTTTACAAGTACAGCCTATATTGTACATCTTTCAGGGTCCATGTTTTAGCATTTAGTTTTTAAAATAATGAAGAAAAATATTTATTCTTTAAATCAAAAGTTAACATTCTCTACTGACTGAGAATCATTATTTAGTGTCTGATCTGTAATACCAGTGCTTTAAAATGTGAAAATATTGGTGAATATTGAGAGTTTTGTGATACCTGGTAAATAAATACTTTTCTTTTATTAGTGGGCATGCCTTTGATACTGAGAGGTATCAGAAAAAGAAAATTTTTTCTAGATATGTTTTAAATCAGGTGAGACTAGATTTGCCATATATTTCAAAATAAATCTTTATTCTTTTGCTTTTGATAAAATCTGTTATCATCTTATTTTCTGAAGACTCATCCCATGAATTATTAAATGTATTTAGTAATAAATATGATAGAGCTTTCAGCTGTCCAAGATAATTTTTTATTTAATATATATATATATATTTTTTTAATATAACCCATTTTTAGTCTTTGCCAGAAACAAATTTTGGAAAATAGCAGAAAGAAAATAGCAGTTTTCCTGAAACCCACCCTAGCCCTAAGCATATACATACATAAAAGTATCGCAGTTTATGAAAACAGAAAATTCAATTAGTTTGCTTCTGTTGGATCTCATTAAAACACTTTCCCCGTTGAAGCATTTGAATAGAGAAGACACTAATTTTCATTTAAAATGTGTTTGTATGTACTTTGACTACAACTCACTGCAAAGGCAAAATTTAAACCAGATGTTAATGAATAGGAATATAGATCACAGGGAGGATATTGCTCAAACCAAAATTTGGTGGCCATCCTTACTTCTTCTGTTTTCTAAATAGATCATATGACTCCAGATGTGTTGTAATTGCTTAATCTATTTTCTCAGATGAAATGATCCAAGAGAAAAGTACTATATATGTTTTGAGACCTAAGTGACAGTGCTAGGCCTGTATTCCTCACTGTTTCAGAGTTGTATTGATTATGTTTTATGGGGAAATCCTAATTTTTTTTTTCAGAGTAAGAACTTCAGAATTATATATTTTTAGTTAGTAACTTGGTTAGTTTCTGTTCATAGGACTTTGAACAAGGTATCTAAATTCTCTGAGACTCCGTTTATTCATCTAGAATTGTGAAAATTCTACCTACTTGGCACAATTAAATGTAGGAAAAGATCTGAAATCTGGCACAGTGTCTGGCACTTTGTATCCACTCAATAAAGTTGACCACTTCTTCCATTTAAGTAAAACAAAAGCTGTTGGCAAAATAAATCTTGTTTAGACTCACTAGGAAGTGTTTTTTTCACATTAAAACGTCCATAATTTTAAAAATTACATCTTAATTTTGATAATATCATGTATATGCGCGCGCGTGTGTGTGTGTGTGTGTGTGTGTGCATTCTGATTTTATAGTAGCATAATGTATTACTTTTTTTCTAGAGGGTAGGGCAGGTAAGTGAACAAGGAAATCATATGAATGTGTACATTCTGTAAATGATGATGAAGAGTTTTGAAAATGTTGGAGCAATTGAGGCATCCCTGGAATCTGTGTTAAGATGGAGACTTTCCTTCATTTCTTCTACAGATATTAATTGAATATCTATTATGTAAAAAGTAAAAGACTCAGTGGTGAAACATGGAATTTATCTGGCTAATGTCTGTCATTATTAGAATAATCATAAAATTAAATATAATTGCAACTGTGAAGAGTACCATTAATGACAGAAGCATGTGCTTTGAGAGCTTGTTATGGAAGGTTTTGACCTAGTTAGGAGGGTGAGGAAGGTAAGGAGGTGATGATTGGGTTGATAAATGAAAGCTCCCTAGGGTTTTGTTTTGTTTAGATAAATAGAGGTACAAATAGAATTCCACTAAGGAGAACAGCATGCACCAAGTCCCTAAAGTGACAGTCCATATGACATGCAAATGAGAACTAAAATGTACTCATGGGGCCAGAATCTAGAGAGGAAGGAGAAGATAATGAAGCTTTAAGCCTAAAGCTTAAAGGCTATGCTAGGAATGTTTATCTTTATAAATGCCATGGGAAGCAATTAAAATAATCCAAGCAATTGAAATAATAAGGGAGGTTGAGCATGGGATAGATGACAATCAAATTACCATTTTTTTTTTTCACTTCATTCTGGATGGGCAGGAGTAGATTTATGTAAATCATTCAGTTGTCTATTTCAGCAGAGCATGGTGGGTGTCAGCAAAGACTGATGATGTTGATGGAGATAGAGGGAAGTGGATGGAAAAGAGAAGATGATAGATATTTAGGGGGTTAAAATTATCAGTTGTTTATGATATGTAGGGGGAGGGAAAGGAACCAAGGATCATTTTTAGGTTTTTGAATGGGATAACATTCATTTGTTGTAGGATTTATCATCTTATGGCTAGTCTACTATCTTGAACCATGACTTACGCAATGGAGAAGTTTATTAATCATTGTCAAATCATGGGATTTCCTGTATTAGTGATACATCTGAAGTTTCCCCCTGCCCAGGCAAATATATTAATATATTTATTTTATTTTAAATTACTCATTGCCAGGTTCTTCAGTATCAAACTCTTTAAATTGGATAGTACTAGATAATTACTTTTAAAGCTGTCTCATTGAGATATAATTGATATATGACATTGTGTAAGTCTTAGGCGTACATTGCAATAATGGGTGTTTAAATGAAACTTCTAATTTTAAAGATGATGAATCTCAGTACAGACAGGGAACAACTCCCAATTAGGTAAAACTCTACTAATCTTACATAAATGATTACTCATTAAGTAAACAGTACCAAAAATGTTGCTTCCAAAATTTCATTCTTACAGTGGGATTCATCTACATGTTATAATAATAATATATTCAATGGGCACTAGCTTAGAGCCCACCTTTCATTACAATGAAAGATTTCTTTTTGTAAGTTGACCCTATGCCCCCTTAAATACTTCGAATCTAGTCAACTCATAGACTTTCTCCCCCAGATCTCTATTTTGAATGTCTGTCCCCACAGTCCTTTAGAATGAAACTCCCCATGTTTGCTGTAACATATATATAGTCCTTTCATATTCTTTTATTTTTTTTTAAGATTTTCTTTATTTATTTGACAGAGAGAGAGAGAGAGGGAGAAGCAGGCTCCCCGCGGAGCTGAAAGCCTTGTGCGGGGCTCGATTCCAGGACCCTGAGATAGTGACCTGAGCGAAGGCAGAGGCTTAACCCACTGAGCCAGCCAAGTGCCCCATTTCATACTGTTTTAACAATGGCTCTAAGCCAGTAACAGTTTTATCTTTTACACATCTTCAGATATTTGAAATTAAACGCTTAGTTTTTCATAGATATGAGTTAGTTCATGGATTCAAAGTTTCTTAACTCAGCTACATATTCAACAGATATTCATTGGATGCCTGCCATATACCAAACATTGTTCTGGGTTAGTTGTGATCTAACATGCTTAAATATTACATTTTAATATTAAGTATCTATTAACATAATATGTTATATATTTATTAAGTTCTATAGTATTTAATGTTCAGTATTTTTTAGTCTTACATGTCAATTTGAATAATAATAGTTAAGTACATATTAATGAAATGTGGATAAGTTAATAGGGATGGTACTTATATACATTTCTGTAGCAGTGGAAGAATGGACTTTTGGCTCTTCAAAACTCATTAATTCCTTTGGCACTATAAAGTACTTTATTCTTATCACCGTTTCAAATAAAATGCCACGATTAGAGGTACAGGTTCAAGTTGGAAGTTATGGGCTGGCAAAAGGAGAAGAAAAGATTATAAGGATTAGGACTGTATATTCTGGGGGAGACTATTTTTGTTCCAGGGGATTTTTAGCCTCAGGGTTCATTGTAGGAAACAGCTTTACTTGAGGCAAATTTCCTTGATATGGTACATAGGGTTTAAAGGTAATTATGGCTAGTTCTGTCAAATATGAACCACATATTTCACCCTTCAGACATGATGCAGCTTCTGCAATATGCTACAGGGTTAACAGAAGTGGTTGATGACATGACAAAGATCAGTTAGGATTCTTCTAAGTGAATTGAGAACACTTAGTGGTTGCTCTAGAATGAATTGCAAATTAGCTTATAAATGTTTCATATGTTACATTTTTCTCCCTTTATACCAGCAATACATCTCACATTCAAGTATTCTGGAGGAGAAAATAGCTTCCTTTAGTTAAAATACTCTTGATAGTCCATTTATACTCTTTCCTTCTTTAAGGAAATTGGTTTTTTTCGAAGGCAGTTTATGTTCAGAAAATAGATAAAGAAAAAAAATATCGTACACTCACCGCTGGTGGCAGGTATTGTGTTTAAGTTGTTGTATGTTTAAAATATTTGTGTCATTTAAAATATTGTGTAATATGTACATTTATCCTATGTATTAATATTTCTTATTGGACATTACTCCCATTACCCTTTAAGACTAAATATATTAACTTCAACAGTAACACATAATTTCCTTAATCCACAATTTCCTCGAAAGCTTAAAAAAGAAACTAGTCTTCAAAATTCACAAGAAATTTTAAATGCATTTTACCCGTATGTACCTAAGGAATTGCCAAGCCAGTATGTACATTTTCATCATGTGGTGAGAAAGTGATGCCTTTAGGTGAGACTGTTCTTGCCAATCTTGAGGTCACAGAGTGAAATTTATTCTTACTAACTGATAAAATCAGTTGAACTTGGAAAACTTACAGACTCTAAGCAATCCCTGCTTTACCAGATCTGCACCATAAAAAATGTGAGGGCTACTACTTCTCCATGGTGTTACCATGTGTCATCTTTAAGCAAGATGTAGTATTTGTTTTTTGTTCCCTTGTGGAATAAGAAATTATAACACTGGGTGTTATAAGCAACTGAAGAATCATTGAACGCTACATCTGAAACTAATGTACTATATGTTGGCTGGTTGAATTTAAATAAATAAAAATATATATATTGTGTGTCTCCTCCAATCCAGTTAGTATTTGGGTGTTATGGTGGCTACCTAAGGTGAATGCTTAAAGGTAGCCTTGCTTTGGCCTCTTATACTGGCTTGCTCTGTGTGTTTTCCCTCCCACCCCCTTTTTGCTATTCATTCTGGATCTACCTTTCATGAACAGAATAAAGTCAGCACCAATTGTGAGTTCAACTTGTGGTGGTAAAATTCTACCAAATCTTCTTTCTTTTTCATTACCACCTCTTCCTCACCACTGCACAAACTACACACACTATATCCATTCAGGCAAACTAGATTATTCTATAGTAGCAAACAACACCCACATCTCAGTAGCTTTAAACAACAGAGATTGTTCTGTTTTCCTCATGCTACAGATCCATCATGCGTTGGCTGGAGATTGTGATCCATGTTACTCTCACTTGGATTCCAGACCAGGAGGGCAACACTATCTGGAAACTCACCAGTTTCTGTAGCAGAGGAAAGCCAGAGCATGGTGAGTAAGGTAGTAGGTTTTTTTTTTTTTCCACCTTGGCTTTTGTTTTTGTTTTTTATTTCTTTTTTTTTTAAATTTTAAATTTTAAATTTTTTATAAACATATAATATATGTTTATCCCAGGGGTACAGGTCTGTGAATCACCAGGTTTACACACTTCACAGCACTCACCAAAGCACATACCCTCCCCAATGTCCATAACCCCACCCCCCTTCTCCCAACCCCCCTCCCCCCAGCAACCCTCAGTTTGTTTTGTGAGATTAAGAGTCACTTATGGTTTGTTTCCCTCCCAATCCCATCTTGTTTCATTTATTCTTTTCCTACCCCCTTAAGCCCCCATGTTGCATCACCACTTCCTCATATCAGGGAGATCATATGAGAGTTGTCTTTCTCTGCTTGACTTATTTCGCTAAGCATGATACGCTCTAGTTCCATCCATGTTGTCGCAAATGGCAAGATTTCATTTCTTTTGATGGCTGCATAGTATTCCATTGTGTATATATACCACATCATCTTTATCCATTCATCTGTTGATGGACATCCAGGTTCTTTCCATACTTTGGCTATCGTAGACATTGCTACTATAAACATTCGGGTGCATGTGCTCCTTCAGATCACTATGTTTGTATCTTTAGGGTAAATACCGAGTAGTGCAATTGCTGGGTCATAGGGTAGTTCTATTTTCAACATTTTGAGGAACCTCCATGCTGTTTTCCAGAGTGGTTTTTTAACTCTACTTGCAGATTGACCTTTGTCACTCTTCATTTGCTCAGGTAAGTCATCCGGTCACACAGAACTTCAGGGGGAGCAGAAAATTTCAATCCTGCCATGTTTCTGGAGGGAGAGCCATAGGTATTTGATGAGAAGCACTAATGACTACCTCAATCCCCCTTTATCCTACCAGTACTCCAGATGGAGGTATATGGATGTATAAAGGGTTTGAAATATCCTATGGCTTTACTCTGTGTGCGGAGAATAACAAATAATACACTGAAATAGATAGTTGTCTTTTTGATCAATAAAATAACATCAGTTTCTCAGATCATCTCAAGTATTCCATTTTTGGACAATATTCTGGAACCTTTTGGAGTTAAAAGGCAGATTTGTTGACTAGTAGTTTTTGGTTTTGCTTTTTTAATTTTCTTTCTTTTCTTGCTTCCTTTCTTTCTTCCTTCTTTCCTAGGTCCTTTCACTAGGCTCTATGCCCAGGGTGGACTGCAATGCTGGGCCTGACCTCTCAGCCCTGAGATCAAGACCTGAGCTGAGATTAGGAGTCAAACACTTAATGATTCAGCCACTCAGGCTCCCTTGACTAGTAATTTTTGAGGGATTAATGTACAGTAACACTTTGGAGAGAACATAGTGAAATCTGGACCTGGGTGATCAACAGCCTGGACTAAGATATGCTGATATCTTAGAGTTGTGTCTTAATATACTCCCCGTATGGAGCTTCTCTTCAGTAGCATAGCCTATGGTTCTGTTGCTCTGGAGGGAGATTTCCATCACTGTAAGACTGGTGGTTAATACACAAATAACCTTGAGTTTGAAAGGGATATTTACCTGAACAGTATATGGGAGAGGTAATTGCAAGTGTTTAATGGTTTCTTTACTTAATATTTTCTAACCATCATATTGGGAATGGATTATTTGTTTGTTACCAGCTTTCCATTTAAGTCCTTATTCCGAGGGACCACTCTACATCCTTTAATACTCTTGACCACTCCCACTGTCTTGAAACATTGTCCTTTTCTGGGTTCCATGATATTCTTTCCTGTTTCACTAATTTCTCTTAAGTTCTTTCCTTTGCTTCTCTTCCTCTCCCTACCCCTGCATCAATGTTGGTATCCCCTCTCACTTCCCTTTGCTTTCCTTTACTTCCAAAATCTCCCAAATCTTTTTCCTCCTCTGTTGTTTCATGGGAACTACTTCACTTTAGACCTTCAAGTAGCCCACTGGGACTATAATTCACCTGCCTCCTAAGTCTCTTTATTGTGTCTCTGACCATCCAGCCATTCGTCACTTTCCAGGGAGATTTCTTTTAATGAACAAATGCAAACTATTTGTATAATCACCGAAAGTATGCAAAAACTGGGCCACTTCCAGTTTAACTTTCTGTTGCTCTCATCAAAGTCAAGTCTGCAATCCTAGAATTGTGCCAGGTTCTTTTGAGACTCCAAAGAATCAGCGTAGGGCAGTAGCAAGACACAGATTTGAGGGATGAGGTAAGCCTAGCTATGGATTCTGGATTTGATCGTTAAGAACTGTTTGACCTCAATCAGGTTACCTAACTACCTAAACATGAGTTTTATCCTCAGTTCAGCAGTGGGAATGATAGCTGGTACTAACATTATTGTTTTGAGTATTAGGCTTGATATATGTAAAATATGTATCAGTAACTGGAGCACAGTAGAGTTCACATAAATGGTAGTGTAGCTTTCTGTCTATATATACGGTGTTGTTTAGACAAGACATTCAAACCTTGTATACGTGGCAAACTCCTGTTCATACTTGAGAATTATACGGGTCTCAAAGTCTACCACCTTCAGTTTTCCCTTCTAGGGAAAATTACCTTGCTTCTTAGTGCCCTATTCAAGAACACAATATGCGTAGTTCTTGGGTAGAAGATAGTAGTGACTGCATCAGGAGTGAATTAACCCCCTGAACAGTCCATCTTAAGATTAGCTGATGGCTGTGAAGTGGATGTGTGTCAGAGGGTTTGTCTAATGTGCTGGTTATCCTCTAAGATCTCACTTGGATTTGGATAGGATTGACCATAAGTAGTGCATGGTTTGTCTGTAGTAAAAGAACTGTCAGTATGGAGAGGGCCATGGAGCAGGAAAACAAAGTGAAAAGTCATAAGACTATGAGTCTCTTAAAAAAGAAGTGAAGGTAGTTGGTGTGAGCATTTTTGGTTCTGTGGGATTTTCTAGTTCTAATTCTAGTTAATGTGTATCTATACAAAATCTTTTGGGCAATGCACGCTGATCCTCTGTTTCTTGAAATCAACTTAGAGCTATACGTCATATGTTATCTTTTGGAAGTTTTTCCTGACTCTTCCTAAGAGTAGCTTCTTTGGGATCCCAGAATATTTTCTACATCTTTTATGGAATATTCCAATAAGTTGTATTTACCCCAGCATAATGAAAATTTCTGTCTTCATAGATCTAGCACATAATCTACACTCTGGGATATACCAGGTGATCAGTGATTACTGATTTATGAATAAGGAATGAATAAATAAACAAATTCTTGTTTATCCTTCCCAAAGAACTCAGAAAAGCACAAAGCTTCTGGGTTAAACTACTTAAAAGTATCATATTTTTAAATTACATGTGATTACTTCAGCTTCTCTTCAGAATAAGTGTCATTAGTTAATTTTGTTCATGTAAAAAAAGAGAGGTGGAAAATGGTCACAAAGATTTTCTTCATTATTCTTTCTAACCTGAAACTGACATGAGCATTATGTAACACATTCCTGCTGTATCTTGTGATAATGGAGAATTGTGAACTCCACTGAAGGAAGAGCAGAACTTTGGTTAAGTGAATTATATAATTAAATTCTGCATCTTAACACTCCATGAATTTATAGGGCCTATTGTGTAATTAGTTTACAAAAGGAAGAGCATTGGAGTTATTTATGACAGATGTTCACCTAACTTAAAACAGGAAGAGTATATTTACTTCTGTGTAGTTACTATAATGTAATTAAAACCATAAAACCACCTTATCTGAATTTCAAAGCCAGGGAATGGTTTTCCTTTCCTTGGTCTTATTGACTGCATTGCTTTCCACTGATCAGGCAAGGATCATAGTCAAGGGCTGCAGGTTGGCCATTCTAGGCTTGCCAGATAGTTTAGTAAGGCTTTACTTATTACTTTGCTCCCCTTTCAGTGGAGTGATGAGATAACTTTCTGAAAAACCGTGTGTTTGTTGGCAGAAACAAACTGAGCAAATGACTGATGACAGAAATCCCTTCCATGCCTATGTTCTGGGAGTAGGTTGGGAAGGAAAATGAGTGAGGGTGTTCAATCCATAGATGCTTTAAAAAAAAAAAAAAAAAAAAGACCTGCGTCTTATGTATGGGTGGTTACTGTATAAATCACTGCTATCATCTTCCAGATGGTGAAGAAGCAGATATAACTGTCCTCTAAGCTTCAGATTGCCCTTCTCTGTGACTCGACATACACGTCTAGAGTGTCAATGGAGAGTCTCTACAGTGTGACTTTTACCTTGTACCATGCATGATAAAGATGGTCTTGGGCTGCTCACCCTCCATGGTCAATCGGCTGAGGGAAGGTATTTGCAGGAAATAGTATGAAGGCATGAGGAAGTATGTCCAGATGTCAGATTTCTGCTCTAGTCAATTCCACTCATTCCACCCATACTCATTTTCTTGTTATAGGAAATTTCTATTTCCTCCATAATGGCTCACCTGGATCAGGGCATTATTATTCAGGGATTTGACAACATGTGCAAACTCTTTTTGAATTAATTTTCCAAGTTTCTTGTGACTAGTCCCAATTTGGCAACAGTGTTTCTCTCTCTCTCCCTCTCTCTCTCTCTCTATATATATATGTATGTATGTATATGTTCAAGGTCTAGAGATTGAGAGTTGTTAATTTTAATTTTAATTTAATTTTAAGAATTTCCTCTTCAACAACTCCCTTTCATCTTTCAGAAAACAGAAGTACTGCAAACATCAGAATATTAGTTAAAATACAAGGATCTAGGGATATGAGAGTTTGAGATTATAAGGTTGACTTCTGACTCTGAAAAGAACTTTTAACAGCAACATAATTAGTAAAGCTAAAGCTTAGAATCTGTCTCATTCAAGGTCTCCAGAGGCTCACAGAAAGAACAGGGAACTTTTTACCTGCAAATGTGACAGTTATTATAGAGTGTATCATTTATACCACAAAGGTCATTACATAGCTACATTATTTTAAAAAAAAATAGGTAAAATGGAGATATAATACTGGCTGCTGCTTTAAAATTTCTTTTTAAAGTATTTATTTAGGGGCGCCTGGGTGGCTCAGTGGATTAAGCCGCTGCCTTCGGCTCGGGTCATGATCTCGGGGCCCTGGGATCGAGCCCCGCATCGGGCTCTCTGCGCAGCGGGGAGCCTGCTTCCCTCTCTCTCTCTCTGCCTGCCTCTCCATCTACTTGTGATTTCTCTCTGTCAAATAAATAAATAAAATCTTAAAAAAAAAGTATTGGGCGCCTGGGTGGCTTAGTGGGTTGAGCCGCTGCCTTTGGCTCAGGTCATGATCTCAGGGTCCTGGGATCGAGTCCCACATCGGGCTCTCTGCTCAGCAGGGAGCCTGCTTCCTCCTCTCTCTCTCTGCCTGCCTCTCTGCCTACTTGTGATCTCTCTCTGTCAAATAAATAAATAAAATCTTTAAAAAAAAGTATTTATTTATAAAAATTGAACTACAGAAGAGAAAGAAAAAAAAAGCCATTTCACAGCTTCATTTTGCTCATCATCATCCTGAAGACCTCATCAAACATCCTCATGTCTACTGAGGGTTGGACACAGTATAAAGATAAAGAAATACAACCATTTCTAACCAAAGGCTTTGGGGTTGTAGCTATGACCTTGTGAAGCTTTATAACCTAGTGTTGCAGTCTTTTTCTCTTATTAGTTGGAGCCCGAAACTAACTTGGCAAAATAGAGGGACTGGCCAGTAAGATGGAGTTCAGGTAGTATAGCATCTTCCCTATATTGGGGATATTGGGATTTCATATTTTTGACAGATTCTTTATAGATACCTTCACAGAGATCCTTTATTTTGGTGGGAATCCATAAATAGCTCTCTTAAGAACCTTTTCTTTTTAAAAAAACAAGATTAGGGATAAAGAAGAGGTTTACATTTTGTTATGTAATATATCAAACCAGTATCCAGATATATATTTAAGGGGATTTATGATCCAAGTTTGGGCTCTAAACTTCAACTTCCTTTCTGGATGTATCTCCAACAAACTAATTTATGTGGTACAATTTGTAATTTTCTATTTTAGCAATAATTATCAAATCATCATCAACTTCACAAGCCAAGGAAATTTTTTAGGTTCCTGTGATCAAAGGAAAAAGTAACCACTATCAGTGATTGTTTGTTTTATTTGCAGCATTATAATAAATTCCCTTACAGTCTTTCACTCATGTTTTTGTAATACATTAGGCTAACTGCTTTGATTGTATATATGAGGGCAAATGAGAATTTGGTCAGGAGAATTCCATTAAACATTAAAGAACTTTTTTTTTTTTTTAAAGGCTTAAAAAATACTTAATTGGGAATGGTAGCCAAAGGGATACCATTTTGTTATTTGGTTGGTATTGCCTAACCAAACATACACAATTGTTTCTTGCCAAAATGTTTGTCTAAAATCCTGTAGTTTTTATTGAAATATCTTATTAGTTTTTCGTTTTCTTTGACGTAATAAGATTGAAGGCCAAACATAGCACTATAAAATTAGGTTTTATTATCTTCATGTTTGTTAAGTCTAAATTCCTTTCCTAAATACTGCTTAAATACAATTAGGTTTTTGAGGTTTAAATTCCTTTTTTTAATAGGAGTGGTTATGGGGTTTATTTTTTTTCCAAATAAAAGATAGAGCAATAGTGATGATCTGTATTTAAAAACATCTAAATTAACTTTAGATTTTGCTAGTAACTCCTTTAATAGTAAAGCCATAGTCTAGTTGAATATCTGAGGTTTAGAGGTAAAATATATGCCCCATGGACTACATGAGAAGAGCTCTGACTTCCAGATATGTTGATATCTAGTTATAGATGAAAAGCCTATTTGCTATCTCTGATCTTCCTTATTTGTTTGGTTTCCCTGATTTCTCACCAACATCTAATTTCTATCAGATACTTAATCTATGTTCAGGAGAGATTTGGGTCAGTGTCAATCTCAATTTCTGGGAGATGTGTGTGTGTATTAAAAAATGGTGTGCCCATATGCTAGAGCCACACAATTTTTAATATTTATAAAAGTATTTACTTAATTTTTAAAAAAGATTTTATTTATTTATTTGACAGGCAGAGATCACAAATAGGCAGAGAGGCAGGCAGACAGAGACAGGGGGAAGCAGGCTCCCCACCAAGCAGAGAGCCTGATGCGGGGCTCGATCCCACGACCCTGGGATCATGACCTTAGCTGAAAGCAGAGGCTTTAACCCACTGAGCCACCCAGGCACCCCTACTTAATTGTTTTTTAATGCTCTTTTAATGGGAAAGGCATTAGGCATTAACATAGCAGGCATTGTCTCTGCTTAAGGATACGTGAATACATTAAAAACAAATATATTTATATATATACATATACATATATATATATCTCAGACACTGATTTTCTTAAAATCAGAAAACTTTTTTTAATCTATTAAATTTATAAATTAAATAAATTAAATTAATCTGTTATTTATAAATTAAATAAATTAAATTAATCTGTTATTTAATCTATATGTATATATATACATATATATGTATATATATATAAAATACTAATTATAATACCCAAGCATGAAGGACTGTAAGAGATCCATAAATTTGCCCTTTTTTTGGTGATGTGATTGAATATTGATAAATTTATATGAGTCGGCCTGGTACAAAATTCTACAATACAGAAAAATGATGAGAAAAATTTGCTTGTGGATGTTGATGAAAGTTTCACAAAGAATATAGTATTTAACCAATTACCTATGTGATGTTTTTCCCCACTGCTCCCAACTAAGAATAGGTCCATTCTAAAGCAGTACCATTTTATTAACTGTAGTTTTATAATATGTTTCAACACCTACTCTGGCATGTTCCTTTCACCAAAATTTCTTTTAAAAATAAAAGATTCTTGGTTTGTCTTGTTCAGTATTCCTTCAGAAGAATTTTTTAATTATTTTGTCAAGCATTGCTTCTCCCCAACACCTCAGAAAAAATCCTGCTGACATTTTGTTTGGAAGAGATTGTTATAATTTTGTTTACTAAAAAAGGAACCTGTCTTACTCATTGCTCTATCTAGGAACATTGGATATTTTTCCAGTTAAAAGTTCTTTGAAATTATTTGCTTTTTCTTATTTCTAAGTATTTTATAAGTCTGATTTTGAGTATAAAGTGAGTCATTTCCCATATATTAATCTTTCTCATTACTGATAAATAATATTGAATTCTTTTTCAAGAATTTATCTTACAGCCAGCCACTTTGTTGAATTTTCTTATTAACTGCTACAGGTTTTGAACAGATTTTCTTGGCCTTTCTAGGCATACAAACATGTCCATTTCAGATAATTGTAAAAACTTATCTTTTACTTCAGTATTTATACCTTATATGTGTCCAGTGTCTTATTACTTTGGCCATATAACCCAGACTAATAGCAAATTATTTTGTTTTTAATTTTTGAAAGATTTGGCATCAGAAAGTTTATGTTTTGTGGAGAGAGTCTAGAATGCAGATATTTTCATTTCTAATGAATTATGATTTGATTAAACTGAAACTGAGAACACTTTTAAAATTTCATGTGAATATGTGATTATTTCTTATTTACTAGGCTGTGAGCTAAGAGAGTGCTAATAGGTAAGGGCTAGTAATTCTTTATATGAAAGACTTACTTTAGTTAAAGAATTTTTAGACATAAAATATTGATTTATATGATGTATGAATTAATAAAAACTCTTTATATCTATATAGCTTTCCCAAATTTAAAGAGGGTTTCCTATACACAGCCTCATTTTATTGTCAGAACAATTTTACCTATAGGAAAAATGTTATTATGTTCGTTATATAAATAAAAACTGTAAGGTTCAGGGAGCTTAGGGATGGAATAGGCTAAATCATTCTCTGGGCCTTTCAATTCCAATTCCAATTTCATTTATTCCACAACTTGACTAAAGTCATGCGGCCAAAAGTGATAGCCCTTAGTCTAAAAATTGCATGCTTTCTGAATCTTTTATCAGTTTTCCTTCTGTCCATTTTATTGCCTAAACTTACTATTTGAAATAGGTCTCAGACCTTCACCAAATATATTCAGTCACTGGAAACTTATTGAACACTTAAACTTTGCCATGTCCCAGAAATATAGAGAAATATCAGACATGGCCTCAGCCTAATGGCACTCATAGTCTAATGAAGAATTAAAGCGTGTAAACAAATGATTATAATAAGATCAGGTAATTGGGCAAAGGACTTTTGGTAAGACTATAGCCTAGGGTTCAGGAGGATTTCAGGGAGGGTTTGATTTTTGAGCAGAGTCTTAGAGGAGCAATGCGGGGGGGTTCCCATATGAGCAAAAAGGGAGAAACACATTATTGAAAGGTGAAATGGAATGTGAATGAGTGTGGGACAGTGGCTTTATACCTGAACCAAGGAGAGCTACTGTCAATTAAGGAAAGATTCAGATTCTTCAGGGCATTTTATATGTAGTGAATAAGCTTGCATTTTATCCTGATACTGATAGCAAGCCAAGAAAGCTTTTGAATAAGGAAAAGCCAGGATCGATTTTGCAGGTGGGAATGATAACTCTGGCATGAGATAAGTGGTGAGTAAGTGAGAGTGATGTGCGTGGAAGATAAGGAGAGAGAGCTCTTAGGAGATGACTGCAATATTACCTTAAGTGGAGATGATGAGATTTGGAACATAAAGATGTTAGGAAAGGCATATTCAGACCACATTTCTAAGTGAAATTTGATTTATTGGATACGGAGGAGGAGGAAGATTATGCTGACATTTCCAGCCATTGGGTAGGTGGTTTTATTTTTAATTGAGCTACAGAAAAGGTGAACTCTTGGTGTTAGCAGAGTCAGGAAACATAAGAGGAACTGGTTTTTAGAGAAAAATAAGGGCTTCATTTTGTGACAGACTTTGAAGCACTGGTGTTCTTTCACCCAGAGTTCAGTAGAGGGTTGGAAATATGTTTAGAGTTCAGTAAATCTGGGCTCGGGATTGGAGTAATGATGAGCAAATTGTAGCGCTGATAATGTGAAGAAAAGTGGAAAATAAAAAGCAAGCAAGTATAGTGAGAAAGAATGAATTAAGAAATAAGAAATAGAGAATAGGGTCAGAATAATCAAAGGGGGAAGGAGTTTAAGAAGCGACACATTTGGTAAATTCACATTCATTCCCTGACTTTTCTTTTTTAAGTGTCTTAGCAAAGTTGGAAGTGAAGTTTAGAAAGAGGCTTCTCCAGTTAATCATTTCTGTATCAAATCGACAGTAAGCAGACTTCACACTTGGGGAAATAATTGAGTTAGTCCTCTTAATCAAGAATCACCGAAAAATGCCTCAGTTGCTAAATTTTTAAATAACTTAGTAGCTACCCAACTCCCTTCTGAGCTTTCTTTTATGTTTACCAAGAAGTCAGGAGCTACAAATCCCAGATTTCTTCATAGGGATCTGGGTGAGAATCTGCAAATGGGAACCACCCAGATGAGATTAGGAGGATGGGAAAAAGGAGAGACAATTTTCCCCAAGAAGAAATTACAGTCATAAACATGGTAAAAGAAGATTTCAATAAATAGAATATGTTTTTGAGTGAAAACACAATATCATAAAGACATAAAATCTTCAGAATTTATGCAATAAGATACTGTAGCTACTGTAGCTATATTTGGGGATAGAAAAAAATAACGTGATAAAGTGATGATAGTCAAAAAATAAATTAAGAATAGTCAACAAAGAATTAAAAGGAAAATGAGGGAAGAGTTGCTGTATGAGAGGAAAAAGAATACTTAGGAAAGTATTTCTCTATATTGTCTTATAATATGGTAGTAGTTATAAAAAAATGTAGTATAACAAATCATCCCGAAACAGACTCAGGTGTACTTCATAAATTATAATGTTAAATTTGTATTCCATGTTGAAAAAGAAGACCAAAACTGGTGGGATCCACAATTCCAGACTTCAAGCTCTATTATAAGCTCTATTATACATCAAGACAGTATGGCACTGGCACAAAAACAGATACATAGATCAATGGAACAGAATAGAGAACCCAAAAATGGACCCTGAAGTCTATGGCCAACTAAACTTCAACAAGGCAGGAGAGACCATCCAATGGAAAAAAGACCTTCTCTTCAATGCATGGTGCTGAGAAAATTGGACATCCATGTGCAAAAGAATGAAACTGGGCCATTTTCTTGCACCTTATATAAAAATAGACTCAAAATGGATGAAAGACCTCAGTGTGAGACAGGAATCCATCAAAATCCTAGAGGGGGAATATAGGCAGTAACCTCTTCAATCTTGGCTGCAGTAACTTCTTGTTAGACACTCTCCAAAGGCAAGGGACACAAAGGCAAAAATGAACTACTAGTACTTCATCAAGATAAAAAGCTTTTGCATAGCAAAGGAAACAGTTGACAAAACCAAAAAACAGCCAACGGAGTGGGAGAAGATATTTGCAAATGACATACCAGATAAAGGGCTAGTATTCAAAATCTATAAAAAATTTATCAGACTCAACACCCAAAGAACATATAATCCAGTCAAGATATGGGCAGAAGACATGAACAGACATTTCTGCAAAGAAGACCTAAAATAATGTTCAACAGACACATGAAAAATGCTCACCATCGCTCGGCATCAGAGAAATACAAATCAAGACCACAATGAGATACCATCTCTTACCAGTCAGAATGGCTAAAATTAACAAGTCAGGAAATGACAGATGTTGGTGAGGATGCAGAGAAAGGGGAACCCTCTTGTGCTTTTGGTGGGAATGCAAACTGGTGCAGCCACTCTGGAAAACAGCATGGAGGTTCCCCAAAATAAAGCTACTCTACAACCCAGCAATTGTACTACTGGGTATTTACCCCAAAGATGCAAATGTAGTGATCTGAAGGGGCACCTGCACCTCAATAGTTATAGTAGCAATGTCCACAGTGCCCAAACTGTGGAAGGAGCCTAGATGTCCATCAACAGATGAATGGGTAAAGAAGATGTGATATATATATATATACATATACATATATATATATGTGAGACAGGAATCCATATATATATATACACACACACACACACACACACACAATGGAATACTACTCAGCTGTCAAAAATGAAATCTTGCCATTTGCAATGACATGGCTGGAACTAGAGGGTATTATGCTAAATGAAATAAGTCAATTAGAGAAAGACAGTTATCATATGATCTCAATGATATGTGGAATTTAAGAAACAAAACATAAGATCATAGGGGGAAAGAGAAAAAAATAAGACAAGATGAAACCAGAGAGGTAGACAAACAATAAGAGCCTCTAAATCATAGGAAACAAACTGAGGGTTGCTGGAGGGGAGGGGGAGGGGGGATCAGGTAACTGGGTGATCGATATTAAGGAGGGCATGTGATGTAATGAGCACTGGGTATTACATAAGAATGATGAATCACTGACCTCTACCTCTGAAACCAGTAATACATCATATGTTAATTAATTGTATTTAAATTAAAAAATAAGAAAAAAAAAAAAAAACAAAGATGAAGAGGAACAAAAATGGTGGTGTTCCAGATTAGTGGAGCAGGAATAATTACTCTATAAATAGTGTTGGGACATTTGGACAACCATAAAAAGAAATCTCTCCCTCATACAATTACTGAAATAATTGGATAATAATTAAAGGAATAGAAAATATGAAAAAATAAAATGAGAAGATAATTCAAATGAAATTGTAAAATAGACAGAAGGCCTTTTTTTAGCATAAAAACAAAAGATAACAGCTATTGTTTATTGCACTCCATGTATTTCTTTGCTCCAGGCATTGTTTTCTACATGTAAAAATTTATATAATCTTCAGAAGAACCCTGCAGAACATGAAAAAATGTTCAACATTGCTAGCTGTCAGGGAAATTCAAATCAAAATCGCATGGAGATACCATTTTACACCAGTTAGAATGGCCAAAATTGATAAGGCAAGAAATAACAAATGTTGGAGGGGCTATGGAGAAAGGGGAGCCCTCTTATACTGTTGGTGGGAATGCAAGTTGGTGCATCCACTCTGGAAAGTAGTATGTAGGTTCCCCCAAAAGTCAAAAATAGGGCTGCCCTATGACCCAGCAGTTGCACTACTAGGTATTTACCCCAAATATACAGACATAGTGAAAAGAAGGGTCACCTGCACCCAATGGTTATAGCAACCATGTCCACAATAGACAAACTGTGGAAAGAATTGAGATGCCCTTCAACAGATGAATGGATAAAAAAGATGTTGTGTGTATATACAATGGAATATTACTCAGCCATCAGAAAGGATGAATACCCACCATTTGCATCAACATGGATAGAAGTGGAGGGCATTATACTAAGTGAAATAAGTTGAACAGAGAAAGACAATTATTGTGTGGTTTTACTCATATATGGATCATAGGGGATAGCACAGAGGACCAAGGACCATAGGGGAAGGGAGGGAAAACTGAAGAGGGAGAAATCAGAGAGGGAGACAAACCAAGAGAGACTGTGGACTCTGGGAAACAAACTGAGGGTTGTGGAAAGGGAGGAGGTGGGGGAGATGGGGTAGTCAGATGATGGGTATTAAGGAGGGCATGTGTTGTGATGAGCACTGGGTGTTTTAAGGAACATGAATCGTTGAACACTACATGCTCATGAATGTGCTCATGAATCACTGACCCCTACACCAAAAACTAATGGTGTACTATATGGTGGCTAACTGAACAAAAACAAACAAACAAAAACAAACAAACTAACAAACCCTAAAAGAACCCCACAGAAGGGGAGGAGAAGTAGCAGTAATAGTAGTGTAAAATGAAAATATATATGACAACCAGTAGGGAATTTGTAACATATGTGGAAAGGAGATAATATATTTAATAAATAGCACTTTCAAGTTAGTAAGAAATGAACACACCATTTGTAAAATTCAATGAACACACCATTTGTAAAATGGGCAAAGAATAATACCAACTGGCAATTCTAAAAAGTAGAAATTCAAATGGCATATGATAACACAAACCTGTTCAACTTCACATGGAAGAAACTGTTTCAGTTGTCTTCATTCACATCCTCAAAACTCCCCTAAGAGTTTTCTCCCAGAAGTGTTTGAATTACATCCAGTTAACTGGACCAGTGATGGATGGGCATGTTTCTTAACCCAGCCCAGTCAAGGTCCTTTACCTACAGATTTTTATAAGATACTAGGCAGCACTTACTAAAGCTTTCAAAATAGGCATACTGATAATTCTACAACTGAGATTTTTCTTGTAAGTAATCAGTGTTATACATAAGAATATATTTAAAGTTAAAACAACAGAAAATAAATGTTAAAAAATTGTTGTTGGTTAAAGAAATTATGATACCTTTATTTAATAGAATCCTCTGGAGTCTTTAAGATTTATGGTTTGGAATAGGGATCAAAATTCCAATGCCAATATTGACGAGGCCGGAAATATATATGAGTGAAATGATTTGAATGCAAGTATATATGCATATAGTATATGAATTATGGAACCAGGGTCAGCTAGAATGTGTGAGTGGCTACTCAGTTCTAGCCATTTTTGTTCCCCTCAAGGATGCAGACTGAGTATGGCTTGATCTTTTGATTTTCCAAGAAATGAAAATTTAAGTTAATTTTAAATGTGAAAATCTCCTTATTAGCTCAATTAAAAACCAAAATATTTGTGGCAAGCAAATCCAAGTGGTAGGCTGTATTCATCAAAGAGGTCAACGGTTTGTAATTTCTGTTCAGAAAAATATTAAATTCCATAGTTGAGTGTTCAGTATATTCACTATCTGCTTCTGAGTTCAAGAAAGCTATTTAAAAATTAGTATCAAGAGGAATTTCTCATTAAGTCAGGAATAAAGCAAGATGTTTGCTCACTATGCAAATATTCTGGGGATTCTAGCCACAGCAATGTTCAAAAACCAAAGCAGTAAGTAAAAACATAAATAAGCAAAAGAGCAATATATCTTGAAAAATCAGTCAGTATTCTTCCTTTTTACAGATGTTGTAGCCCAGTGATTCACTTTCCAAGAAATATTCTTGAGGATATGGTGGGTTAATTATATAAAAACATATATTCAAGGAAGTTAATCTAGATATACTAAACTAGAAAAAAATGGAAATAATCTCAATGCGTAACAATGATGCATGGGTTAAATAAATTTTATGCATTCCTCCAATGAGATAAAATGCATCAAAATAGTATATAAAAGTAAAAATAAATATAATATTTTTAAGTGAAAATTATTTTATAAATATTATTGTAATACACATCAAGCTTTCGAATTGCTTATTTCTAGTGGGATTTGAATTTTCTTTTCCTGATTTAGTTTTTACAATGACATGTACTTCCTATGTCATTAGACAATGACACTTTACATTTTAAGTTGCACTGTTTACTACTTTAATACTAACAAAAAGATTTAACAAAGTAGATTTAATTTTACTAAAGAATCAGTCTCCCACCTATTTGGTAAACTATAGTAAATCAAATCACTAATTTTTCGAAGGACGAGATGCTCAAGAGTGTCAGGTAACTCAGAGAAATCAGGAAAGATAAATACTGGGGAGTATTTGTGGGCTTTGGTAATTACTAGGTCAATCATTGTGACCTTTACAACTCCACATTAAAAGGGGGAAAGTTTGTTCCTAAAATCAAAGAGATGTCATTTCTTCTTTGTCTAAAGCAATTTGTTTGGTTTTAAGGCTGCTTGATTCGGTGAAGAGTGTTGAGAATTGTTAATTTGTCCCTTAACCTACATTAAATACAATCCTGTAATTAAACTTTGAAAGAACTTATCTTGCCACGTCAATTAATAGGAGATACTGATTGTTGTCCATAAATAAATAATACTTAATGATCAAAAAGCATACTAATATTAAATATCTTCAATGCTCATTAATGTGTTGTTTCATTTATCCAGTCAACAAATATTAAATGAGTCCCAGGTGCCAGGCATTGTTTTAGGTGTTCTGTATCTCAGCACAAAACAAAGTGTGCTTCTGGAACTTACAGGTTAGTAAGGAAGAGATAGACAATAACAAAAAAGTCAAACACGTAGTCAGGCTACTGGTGATAGTGCAATGAGGAAAAATAAATCCTGGAGGATGGGCAGCTGCTTCAGGGGCGGGGGCTGAAGTATGAAGTAGGGCAATCTGGGTATGCCGCACCGCAGAGGGACCTTAGAGTGAAGGCCGAGTCGAGGTGAGGGCAGACCTGGTGAAGTTTCCAGTTTCCGTCTTGTTGCCATGGGAGGTCATCGGAGAGTGGGAAGCAGAGAGGTGGTTGGCACTTTTGACCTAGGTTTAAAAAGGGATCAGTGTCAATGCCATGTTGAGAATAGAGCTTGGTGGAACATGTGGAATATTCATCATTGCCCCCCGCAGATCCACCGTTCGGTCTTCTCTGCCCTGTATCCCTGGGGCTGCTTTGCCCTCCACATCCAAATGGGTGTGTGCAGAGGGAGGTGTTTGTAGGAGATCTGTGGGAGGATGAGAGAGCGGTTTGGGTATGTACCTCTTTGGCCCTCTCTGCCCAATCATGGTTCTGGTAGTATCTATTTTGTCATAGCTCATGTCCTTTAAAAATGTAAGGCACATAGGCTTGAAAGACTTAATGTTTCATATTTGATTATATTAGGGTCCAATTCTTGATATTATTTGTAATGAAACTTTAAAATATCCCTTTTAAAAGCCGTCCCTCAATTCATTTCTTCTTTTATAAAGCCGCACGCCACTGGCTATGCCACAGGTCTCTTTTCTGCTGGAGTTTCTTTGGATGGGTATCTTGTTGATCACATGCTTGATGGTAGCAGGGGAAAGCCAGTGCTCTGCTCTTGCCATTTTGGGAGGTCTGCACAGCAGTACACCATGGCACCCTGCCCACGTTTTTAGCCATAAGAAAAATACACGCAAATAATAAGAAACAGCTGCTTCTTTCCTACACTGCCCCGCTGCAGTAGTAAGCCTATAACTCCTGCTCATGGACCTTATGTTCCACACTAAAACTTGGGAAAAGGCTGCTGGTGGGTCAAATTGAATATGTTCACTTCCCTTTTTACTATAGGGAAGAAAACACAGCATTTTCCCTATTTAGGCAAGTCTCTCTGTGGCTTAAATTTACTGGTGGCCTTTAAATAAGACCAGTTCCAGAGTTAACCTTTCTTCTCCCCATCTGGGCTCAGTTATCATTCAGGTTCTTTTTTTTCTTTTTTTTTTTTTTCTTCTTTTTTTTTTTTCAATTTTTTTTTTTTTTTTTTTTTTTTTCCTTCTTTTTTTTTTTCAAATTGGTTTTCTCATTCTTGGTCTGCGGCTGACTTCCCTCTGGGAGGTTGGCAATACCGCCCAGTAACTGGAGTGAGTGCCTGATTAAAGATTGTAGCTAATGACATTTGGGATGGACACAATGTTGTTATGCTTTCATGTCTCTCTTTTTTTCTTCTAATAGTTTCTTATTAGTTAAAAGCTTAAGTAGTGCATGTGAGTTTCTTGGAAATGTTAAAAAACATTTCTTTTTATCTGCTATACTTTAATGCCAGATTGTGTGTAGGCTAGTGACCTAGAAAAGCCATTTCCTGATATATGGTGTGTAATTTAGCCAAACTGGTTTGATTACATTACCGGGTATGATTTAGGCCCATGGAAGAGTCAACCAGCAATTTGATTGAAGCCACACTCTGCCTTGTCATCCAAAGATCTGAACAGAAGCCTTAATTAGGCTGGTTGATTAAGCAAAAATCCAATTTTAGTTGGTTACCTGGAGGGTAATACCAGAGGAGGTGGACTTGAGCGTTACTCTTTAAAAAAAGAGAATAACAATGAGAGGGGAACACCTATATCTTCTTTCCCATTTTTTGAATTAGCCTTGCAATGATACAGCATCCATTTTTGACCAAATGATGGAGACTGTTATTGAATCATATTCCTAGTCAAAAGGAATCTGAATTCATTTGAGTCATGTTCTGTCTACTCTTAGTGAGGGGTCATCTACCTGAAAAATGGATATGCTTTATACTCTTGATGCTTGGGGCATGGAGCAAATATTGGAAGGCGGCTTTCAGAGATGAAAAAGGGGACCAGAATAAATAAATCGGAGTTCATTCTAGTGATACCTTTGGGAGAGTAATCTTTCTGCTAATAATTTACTTGCCAAAGAGTCAAAATGATCCAGATTATGGAAATGTCTCCTAAGGAAATAAAATAATTTGAGAAATGCCATTCATTTCACCATCAGAAGACATGGAATAGAGAACCTTTAAAGGAATTTTTCTCCCGTTTATCACTTCCTTCTTTTACTCTCACTGTTTTGGCTTTGTCACCTTGAACTTTTGAGGAAAGACATCTGCCAGCTTGACACAGACAACTATTTTTGGATTTACCTGTTCAGACTGTCATTGGAAACATTGCTGAAGTGTGATCTTTTTGTTGGCTACTTATTAAGAAAAGAGCTAGATTATTTTTCATATGACATGGAAATGGAGAAATCGCACCAACTGTTACCTTTTAGTCAGTCTTAATTCTGAAGGCTTAATTCTAATTAAAATATCTTTTATAAAGGGACTTGCAGGGACTTTTTGAGACGCTGTACTTGAGCTTCTTTGGTTTGTTTCAGTTTTTGATAGAACAGAAAATGGGGAAATATAAAAATCTTTGTGTTAACTTTTTCCTGACAATGTCCATGTTTTGGTGGATAAGCACCAGAATACTCTAAAAGACAAAATACCTGATTTGTTCTCTCACAGAGAGATGAAAGGAAATGTCATATGTATTAGCAGGATATACTCTACAAACATTTGTGGATATTATATTTAATGCCAGATTATTAAATTAATGGGGTGTATTAAAATCTATTGTAACTAGCCTTGTGCTTGGTTTTAGACCTGTGTCTAGATTTGTGATTCATAATCTAGGCTAATCTCCTCACCTCTTTGCAGATAAAATGACAGCAGAAAAGATGAGTTACTCTCTCAAAGAGATCACTACAATTTACCTAGTTTATTCTGGACTTGAACCTGATTGAATCTACCACCTCACACCTTACTTGGGGAACTACACTGAATAACATCCCATAGAACAAAAGACCTGCACCAAGCTATTTAGGAGATACTTGGATAAAAGCTCACTCTATATAGCTTTAACATTTATGGTTTCATATTTTTATGTAATAGCTAAAGTAAAAAATTTCTTATTTTTTTAGTCTAGGCACCTTAACTATTTATAGAACTTCTTTAAACAGATATAGGAAGAAAGGTTTCAAGAATGTGCTTTTGACTAACCAAGATGGGAATAGCGGATATCCTTTCCATTTATCTACTTGTGTTTCCTGTAAAGATTTTATTTTATTTTTTTATTTTTATTTTTTAAAGATTTTATTTATTTATTTGACAGACAGAGATCACAAGTAGGCAGAGAGGCAGGCAGAGAGAGAGTTGGGAAAGCAGGCTCCCCACTGAGCAGAGAGCCCGATGTGGGGCTCGATCCCAGGACCCTGAGATGATGACCTGAGCTGAAGACAGAGGCTTAACCCACTGAGCCACCCAGGTGGCTCTCCTGTAAAGATTTTAAAAATATTACTACCAGTTAGAGAATTACTTTGGAATCAGAGAGGAATTAAGGTTTAATATTACCTTGTTTGACCAACCACTGGCCAGTCTCCTTATGGAAGAAGAGAACAAGAGTTTTAACTGATTTTAGAACTCTCTTTGAGTGTTATTCTAGAATGTTTCATGTATTTACCCACGCCCCAAACTACCAAACATTTTCAGAGATCCCTGGGTTTCCTCTCTCAGCATTTGTTTACTCTGGGAAGATAGATATTATATGATGGCTTTTCTTTTTAATCGTGTTAAAGGCATCATGATAAGTGGGCCATTGTAAAAACTTTTTTAAAAGGAGATGATGTGACTGGTCTAATAAGGTGAGTGGGTGGAGGAAGGAGCTTGGTAATACTGACCATAATTCAGTTAGGTTTGTAATCAAGACTAAATGGAGATCAAAAAGGAGGAAATGGGGATTTAGTCTTCACACAAAGAAAATGTTTCAAAAACACGGGATAACTGGATGAAATTGAGTAGGCTACCGAGAAAGGGTAAGGAAGTGGCAGGAGTGGACACAGATGGAAAAGAAAAGAATTTTGAGAAATCAATGACTGGCTTTCTGTTTGAGGGATGTACTTGCTATCTAGTGTTAAGTGGAATTTTAGAAAAACTCAAGTATCAGTGTGTAGAACCACCCCAGAAATTTAGTAAGGGATTAAAACTGTTTTAAAAAAAAGTTAAGAACTTATGAAAGCTACCTTTTCCCTCTCTTCCTGGAGCCCCTATCCCCGAATATTGAATAATTCCAAGTTTAGTTTGGAATAATTCCTTCTGATTTTCTCTAAATGAATAATTAGACATCTTCTTAGTCAACCATGCTTCTGAATTTTCTAAATATAATGTTTGGGACTATTAATTCAACTTCACAGATAAATTAGTTACATAAATATGACAGTGCTTTATCTTGATATTTAGATTTTCCTTTCTTGCCTATGGCAGACGTTTCAGAAAGTCCTTAAAGATGTATCATGAAAGGAGTCTCCCTACTACATGGTACTTTGGTTGTCCATTTTATTTTACCAACAGAAATTGAAAGACTTTAACAGTGAGCACTTACATACTTACCACCTGGTCTGCTATTAACGTTTTACTATACTTTTGTAAACACAAATGTATCCATCTCTGTACCTTTTCATCTGATTTTGGATGCATTTCAATGTGAATTGCACATATATTTCCTTCTAAATTAACTGGATTTTGATACTTATTAATATCAGACTTCACTAGTTTTTACTTTTGACGAGTAATTTACATACAGTGAAATGCACTATCATTAGAGTATGTTGTTGGGTTTTTACAAATACATATATATATATAATCCAAATCCATTTCCAGTCACAGAATATTATCGTCAGTCAGAAAATTTCCTCATGGCACTTTTTAGTCAATTTTCACTCCTACCTTCTTAGAGGCAACCACTGACATTCTAATGTTGTCATTCTGTAGTTTCCATGTAAATAGAACCAAACAGAATGTTGTCTTTCATGCATGGCTTCTGTTTCCATCAGCATGATATATTTTAGTTTAATCTGTCAGTATTTTTTTAATTGCTCAGAGTGCTGAACATACCACAGTTTGCTCATCCATTTTTGTTTTGGTGTACACACAGCTTTTTACCATTTTTGGCCATTATCAATAAAGCTGCTGTATTTTAATTTTTGGGTGAACTTATGTTTTTATCTCCTTTAGGTAAATAGCTAGAAATGGAATTGCTGGGTTGTTGAGTACATATATTTTTGATTTTATGAGAAACTGTTGTACCTTTTCCAGAGTAGTTGTGCTATTTTCTAATGACATCAAAGAATATGTGAAAAGTCCAGATGCTGTGATGGCATATCTGGTGGCAGTAGGTCTTTTAATTTTAATCACTCTGGTAAGTGTGTAGTGTGGTATTTTAATTTTAATTGACATATTCCTTACAAATAGCAATGTTGAGCAGATTTTTGTGGGCTTGTTGGCTATTTTTTTTTTTTTTTTTTTTGCTATTTTGACTTGTCTGTTTTTGAGCTGAAAGAATTATTTACTGATACTGTATATCAGTGCTTTATCAGATACTTTCCTCCTCATTTGTGGCTCACCTACATATTTCCCTAACAATATGTTTTAATAAGTTGCCATTTAAAAATATAAAGTCAAATTTTTAAAAAATTTTTTTAAGAATAAGCTCCATGCCCAGCATGGAGCCCAGTGTAGGGTTTGAACTCATGACCCTGAGATCAAGACCTGAGCTGAGATCAAGAGTTAGATGCTTACCTGACTGAGCCCCTGTATATATATATATATATATATATATATATATATTTTTTTTTTTTTTTTTTTAAAGGTTATTGTTTCCTATGCCCTAAGAAACTTGTAGACAAAGCCCCAGTGCCCAGGAGATTCTATTGTGTTTCTTTTTTAAAGCTTTATGGTTTTTAGCTTTTATGTTTGGGCTTAGGATCCATCTTGAATTAATTTTTTGTATGGAGACATAGGGCCCCCATTATGTTTAATGTGTTCATACTGGTTTATGAACTCAAAATTGATGGCTCAAAATTTATGATCTTGAACTATATCATGAGCTAAAAATCTCATTGTCTCTTTCTTCTTCAGTAACATTGTTATTTTCCCCAAGAGTTATTATTTCCTTTCTGGTAATAGGTTGTAATCTCTTGTAACTTGGGAGATCAGATAGTCATGCTTGGGATAATCATTTATTCATCCCATAAACATTTATGGAGCACCTACTCTGTAGTGTATTGTGACAAATGCTGTAAATAAGAAAAGGGAGAAGACCTTGTTCTTTCCTCAAGAAAACACATAGAGGTAGGTAGGCAATTGTAATAAGATTGAGAAAAGATGATAAAAACATGCAAAGAACTGTGAGGGCACAATGAGCAACACCTAATACAGAGTTTTAGAATCAGGACGTTTCTTATAACAGGTGATTTCAGAACTTCGGCAAGAAAGATGTGATTTAATTGTGCCATAAGGGTTAGCAAGACTCTTGCCCTCAAAGCCTTATTGCTGAGGATAAAGTATAAATAAGATAAAGGCATGTAACTATGAGACAAATCATCTAGAACTATAAAAAATGTAATACTTAAAGAATCTGAGACTTCAAAATGGAGAAAAGAGTCTTCCAGAGTATATGGTGTTTATGCGAACAACTTCATTGGGGAGATAGCATTTGATCTGGGTCATGGTGCTGTTCTGCAGATTAAATGAGTTAATAAACACACAGTGCTTAGCACAATACCCAATATGTTTTAAATATTGATTATAATCATTATATTATTATTACTGAAAGACATATAGGTCCTGAACATTTACAGTAATAGAAAACATTTTATGTGTGTGACAGAAATGTTAGACTGTTTATAAGGTTTATGGGCTGAAAACTGAGCTTAGAGAATAAAAGTTCAGGAAACATATAAGAATTGGGAAATAGTTTGCTTTCACTGGGTTTCAGTAATGGAAAGGTAAGAGAGGCACAGCAGATGGACAGTTTAGGAAAGCAAGTTAAGCATTGGATTTAATTTTGGTTGTGATGGGAGCCATTGTTAGTTTTTTGTTTCGTTTTGTTTTGATCCACAGGGGGAAGAGCAAAAGCTACACACATCTTTGTGCAAAATCAAGGTTTAGGGAATGGCAGGAGCCATATAGAGATTTAAAGAGTAATCCCATGGATAGAAGAAAAAGTCCAAAAGCAGTTGGTCAGCAATCCTTGATGTCCCCGAGGGGCGAGAAAGGTGGCAGCTAAACAGACACTTGAGGTCTGGCAATTTGTCCTTCAGTGATCTTGGAAAGAGTCGTTTCACTGAGTGATGAAGGCTGAAGCCAGATTTTAAGGGATTAACAATAGTTTAGTATTACAAGTATCCAAGTATTACTAATACAGTGTATTAGTTTAAGAGTGAAAATAAAAGTGAGGAGAGATTTGATAATAGCTTTAAAAGGGAGCAGACGTGAACTTGGATTTTTTAGGCTGAGCCAGGAGGAGAGAGGACAGTGTGAGCACACATGAGTGATGAGACTGTGTTGAAAATACATTAGTGAAAATACAGGGATTTTTCTTTCTGGGAAAAATGTCCAGAGAAGACAGAAGGAAAAGAGAATAAAAGAGTAAGTGTAAAAAATTGGCATTGAAGAGACATTTTGTTCTCTGACAGGTAGAAGGAATAAGTGAGCAAGTGAAGACAAAATAATACTAAAGAAATGTTTGTGGAGGGGAAGGAATTTGAAGAAATTCATGTAGGCACCTTATCAGAAAGTGAGAGGCGAGTCCATCCAGAAGCCGTAAGTGTATTAGAGCTGAGGAGATGGAAATTGGTTTGAAATGAAGGCTCTGATAAGTGTTAGAGAGGTTCATTAGTTCCCTGTTGCTCTGTAACAATTATTACAAGCAAGGAAAAGGGCTCTCAGCAGAACCTCATTGGCCCACACCTTGATCTTGAACTTCTGGCCTATCATAACTATAAGAAATAAATTTCCACTGTTTAAGCCACCTAGTCTGTGTTATGGTAGCCTGGACAGACTAATACAATGGAGGTCAGATTTCTCATGATGGGGTTACAAATATGGAAAGAAAAAGAAGCTGGCATTTATCCTGTGGTGCTGGACCGGAGGTAGTGATGTGATAGATACTGTTGGATGAAAAACAGATACAAATGTAGATGGATATTCTTACACATATTCCTCAGTTGGTGGAACACCAGTAGTTATATACATGTGTAGCACGCAGATCTTCATTTCTAAATATAATTCTCACCCGTAATGAACTAAGGCATCTTGGAGAAATGCTTGGTTTCAAGGCCGAAGCAAGCAAACTACAAGATGAGTGTGGAAAATCTTGTATCAAAGAGTGAGAAAATGCTCAGAAAGTGATATAGGCAGAAGCAGCATGAAGACGCCCCCATCAGCCAAATATCGAATGACTTGAGCATCAAAGTAATGCTGGTAATGGGTTATAATCCATTGACTAAAATAGGAAGCCATTTGTCTATATAAGTATCAATAAACAAATGCATAAATGGGGAGAAGAGAAAGCTCTTTGTTGGAATAGAATATCAACTAATAAATACACATGGGATGATGGAATTAAGAATCATCATTTGGCAACCATCATACTGAGAGTTCAGTCACAAAATAGCAACAGATGCTAGGACTAGTGGGTGAAAAGTTGATAAAGAATGCAATACTGACTTAGTCTCAAAGACTTGTTTATTTCAAAGGAAAAAAGCTTGAGTATGGAGAGACCAGGGAGATACTACCTCTATCCAGGGACAAATCAAACCAGCGTACCATCTAGTAGGGTATAATCAGGAACACTCTGCATCACTTCTGTAACATTACTGCCCCAAACGTATAACCTGAAAACATCAGACAAACTTAAATTTTGTGACATCTGCAAAATGATTAGTTTTAATTTTTGAAAATGTCAAGGTCATGAGTATCAAGGAAAGTCAAGTGAGTATTTCAATTAAAAGAGAAAAACAGGCATTGCTAGATGTGCTGTGTGGCCCTGGATTGGATCATTTTGCCATTGAGGATGTTATTGGGGCAACTGCTGAAATGGTAATGGGGTCTGCGGGTTACATCCTAGCAACATAACAGTGCTAATTCCCTAATTTTGAAGGTATTGTGTTTATGTAGGAAAATACTCTGTTTGGAGGAACTGCACGCTACAGGATTTCAGGGTTATGGAACATGATATTTCCAGCTTACTCTCAAATCATTCAGAAAAATGTTCTTTACAAACCATAAGAGACTCTTAATCTCACAAAACAAACTGAGGGTTGCCAGGGTGGAGAGGGGTAGGGAGAGGGTGGTTGGGTTATGGACATTGGGGAGAGTATGTGCTATGGTGAGTGCTGTGAAGTGTGTAAACCTGGCGATTCACAGACCTGTATCTCTGGGACTAATAATACATTATATGTTAATAACAAATAAAAAATTAAAACTAAAAAGAAGATATTAGAATTACAAAAAAATGTTCTTTGACTATAATTCCAGTTTTCTGTTAAAATTTTAAAATATTTTTAAAAAAGAAGTGCATAAAACTTCAGGCATATGCTGTATTACAGGAAAAAAGTTGAAAACATGATGAAAGAATACACGTAGTGAAGTAGAGGAGAGATTTACTGAGAAAATACTAATCAAAAGAAATCTGGTGTAGCAGTATTTCTGTTATATAAAATAAGCCTTATGGGAAAAAGTCTTATCAGGGATAAGGCAGACCATAATATAGTGGTAAAAGACAGATTTCACAAGGAATACATAATAATTCTGAAGGTATATGTGTCTGAAAACATAACTCTCAAGTTCAAGCTCATAATATTACAAGGAAAAATATTCAGTTTCTCAGTGACAGTGGAATATTAAGTACACACTTTTTGTCTGTGAGAGAAAAAGAATGAGTAAAGATACAGATTTGAACTACATAATTGGTTAACTTGAATGGAGAGGTATAAGGGATATTTATAGAAGTCTGAACTTTCAAATTAGAGAATTTACATTATTTCAAATATATGGTATCTTTACAAAAATTGACTCTTTGTAGTCTGTAAAATGGGCTCAGTAAATACAAATAGAAAATATTATACAGACCATATCTTTTATCAATGCTATATAAAATGGAATTAATAACCAAACCTATATATCTGTTTATAGATAAATTTATTTATATATATACATATCTATTTATCTGTCTAGAAAACATTTCGGGCACCTGGGTGACTCAGTTAAGCCTCTGCCTTTGGTTCAGGTTATGATCCCAGAGTCCTGGGATCAAATCCAGCACTGGGCTCCCTGCTCGGTGGGGAGTTTGCTTCTCCCTCTGCCCCTCCTCCCATTCATTCTCTTAATTTCTCTCTCTCAAAAAATAAAATCTTTAAAAAAAAGAAAACATTTCAAAATGTAATGGCTATTCTCAAATTTAAGAAGTAAGAATAATAGAGTTAAACCAAGTATATCAAAGTGAAGGAAGAAAATCATAGATATATTTTAGTGAATTACAAAGTAGTTCAAAATAGTGGAATAATCAAGAGGTCATTCTTTAAATGTATTGATAAAATATATTTGTTCTCCAAAAATGGTGACGGGAAAAAACAAAAAAACAAAAAAACCACCATCCAAACCCAAACCTTAAACATTGTTAAGAATGAAACAAGGAAAATTCAAGACCAAAGAGACTGAACAAATCAGTAAATTCTGTGGAAAACTTACAGAAAATGTACAAAAAAAGGCAATTTGCTAGATATATATAATGTTATAACGTAACAAACGCAATTTACCTACAGATCTATTTAAATGTTCAAATCAGTAGTTCTTAAATCTCTTATCAAATAAAATATCCTGCCAGGGAGTTTTAGACATAGGTAGGCCAGATAGTTCCCAGTTTCTGTTACAGAACCTGCAAAAACAGGGGAAGTTCTCCAGCTCATTTTTTGTGATTATACTAGATGCTTCCTCAAAGACTCCCAGCGTCTCCCTTCACCCCCAACTCCATCTCTCTCTCTCTCTTTTAATTTGTAATTTGTGTCTCCTATAACCATGAATTTCCACATAAAAATGGCCTGGCAAGTTGCAGTTCTCAATTAAGCAATATTAATTGGGTGGTATATTGATTGTGGGCCCTGGGATTGTCTTTGGAATGAAAAGACCTCTACAAGGCAGACTGGCTGCTGGCGAGTTGCAGTCGAAGCCTCAGTTTTGGGTGAAAATACAGTTGACAGCTTACAAACTCCTAAATCATGAAGTCATCTCAGTGTGTTCCTTCTCCTTGCCTTTTCCCAAATATTTTGGACTCTTTTGTGGACAGAGCTTTAAACCCAAAACAAATGACAAAGACCCATGAGATAAACAGTGGCAAACTAATTGCAGCTGTGTAGCACGAAGCTGCACAATCCAGAGAAGCAGGACCGTGATTTAAGTGACCAGGTTTATGCATGTAGTTTTGCTACTGAGTTACCTGAGTCAAATCACTTGGCCTCTCTGTGCTTCAGTGCAAATAGAGCTGCTGCTGCTTCTCCTTTTGGTTTTGCAGTATTGCTGAAAAGTAAAGGGAATAAAATTAGTGATTTGAAATCCTTTTGCAGAGCATAGTATGAACAGAACGGGGTTACTGTTTTTGTGGTCAGGATCATTCATGTACAGTGTTTAGCATATTTAAGCAGAGAATATTTCTGTTGTAAAAATGAAGTTTGAGACAGATTTAGAAAGCAAGTTTGGCATAACTTTGCAAGGAAAAGAATTTTGGGGGCAGTATTGTATCTTTTCTAGTTTCCTTGTCTCATGGTGTGTAATTCACAACACTGTGGCCTTCAAATATTTAACTGCAATTAACATATATTGTGACCCAGTAAAGACATGCAGATATATCTGTATTGCTATATATGATCCTCTATATGTCTGTATATCTATCAATATCTTATACAATGTATGAATAAAAGACCTCCCCAGATAGTATTTACCTTTTCTATAGTGGGTGCTGTCTGATATTTTCTGTTCTACTTTACTATAGTCCAGTTAATTCTATTTCTTTTTTTTTAAAGCTGCATTTCATGACCTTAGTTTGAAAACTAGTGTTTAAATATATCATTTCTCATATCCATATCTTTTTTGAAGACAACTCCAATGAAAACAACCTATTAATGCTAATGGGATGGGGCCAAGCAAAAGCCAAATATTTCTTCTGTTGGATTCCAGAACAACAAGTACTAAAAATTTATGTTCTGTAGTTGAGGAGTTCTGATTGTGCTGCATCCAGACTTTTAAAATTGTAGCACAGAAAGTTGGTGAAAAAAAGAAAAAAGCCACCAGACCTTCCAGTTTCCTTCCAATGACCTTTAGTAGGAAGAATGACCGAAGAGAAGTCTTAAGGATGAGCTCTCAAGTAAGATGGGAGGGCATTCTACTCTGTTATATTTTAGAGTGTGAGCTTATTAAGTCCAGCTGAAATTTTTGGACTATCATCTCTGTCCTTTTCAGAATGGGAAATTAAAATGGGAACTTAAAATTAGGCAGTTCAAAGCTGGGATACCTCCACATTTTTTCTCAGTCACCTTAATCTCTAATATATACAAGTGGTAAAACTCAGAATAGTTTGTAATAGCACAAAATATTAACTTTTTATAAAGTGAGAGGATTTCATTTGCTTAGAATTAAATTTCTAATTGTATATTAAATTTCAAAAGTAATTTTAAGATATATTGAGCCAGAAAGCAGTAAAATCTGCTTTTTAAAAACCTTGAGGAAACAGCATAAATATACCAAATTATCAAATAATTGAAATGATAGGTACTTACTCTTCTTTCTTAGAGGAAAAGCCCTTATAAAATGTGTTAGATTTGCTTTGAGCATTTTTGAAAGATCATGATAATGTATAATTATGATGTTCCCTTTCTATGCTAAATACGAGGCTTTTTATATTACACGCTGTTTTTCCTTGCAGCAGTGATTGATATGTGATAGGTAATAACAGATGGGAAAGTCAAGGCTTTGATAGTTAGTTAGAGGTAAATCCCTAATGCAGACTCTGGCTTACTCCTCTGAAACTGTGGCCCTTGACTTCAGAGTGCACACAGTTTTCAGAAACCCAAGTATTAGCAAAGCTCATGGTCCCAAATATTATGATCACAGACATTTTTTCTGAGTTGTAGACTCACAGCAGATGAGCAGGCATCTACCTCAGCATGTCCTGAGCTAAATGCCTCATCTGCTCGTACTGGCTCTCCCTCTCCCTCCCCAAAGTGAGTCTAATCTCCCGGCAATCTCTGAGAGCAGCCCCCCCCCCCCTCAGTCTACCTAAGCTGGCAGCCTGGGAGACCCCTCGATCCTCTTTTCTCTATACCTCTCCTTTCCACTCACATCCGATTGTCTCCCAAATTATGTTGGCCTCCTTGGTAGCTCTCGACTCCTCCTTTTCCAGGCTAGCTATCATGACCTGGTCAACCAGGTTCATTCTCATCAGTGAGTTCCTTGCTATTGTTCTGTTCTTCTCACTTACTTATTTTTTTCTTTCTTTTTTCCTACTTAAAAAAAAAAAATTATGTTCAGTTAGCCAACATAGAGTACATTGTTAGTTTTTGATGTAGTGTTCAAGAGTCATCAGTTGCATAAGAGTGGGGATGGGGGATGGGGACACCGGGGGATAGGTATTAAGGGGGACAGGTGTTGTGATGAGCACTGGGTGTCATACACCACTAATGAACCGTGGAACTCTCACTTATTTCTGATACCAGTTTTCTTTCTGCTCGTGTCTGCTCTCTATGCTGCAGCTAGAGTGATCTTTGTTTCTCTCACATTATCTCTGATCACTGCTTTCTTGCTCAAAATCCTTCTGTGCCTCATTTTCAGAATAAAGCCTGTGATCCTTAGCCTGATATGCAAAGCCACTTATCCTTAATCTTATCTCTCTCCATGCCATAGTGAGACTTTCTATATTACTCCGGATTCCTTGACCAGCCACACTCCCACCTCCAAACCTTTGCTTCCAATTTAGCTTAAAATGCTTCCCTCCAACCCTCTGCTTTAGGAACTCCTTGAAGTCCTCTTAAGGTCCTGGACATACATATGTAATAATTATTCTCAGATATGTTATAATCTTCCATCTTCCTATCTGCAATAGACCAGGACCTCCCTCCTTTAGGGAAGATCCTATTTTTTATTTATCTTTGGATCACTAGGGTTCTGCACAATACCTGGCATATAAAAGAAGTAAACATACGTTGTGTGAAGCACAATAATGCAGAATATTTTTCATATGTGAGGAGCTTTAGCACACTAAAAAGTAATGAATGACTTGAAAAGATTAAGTTAACTCCCCAAATATGTCTAATTTACTTGGAGGACTTTTTGATTCTAAGAGAATCACTTATTCTCTTATCTTATCACTTATTCGGGAAGTGAGATTTGATTTAAAAACTAGAGTAACTTTCATTACTTACCTTGTTTTGGGAAATAGGTGGTAAGAGAAGAAAGACCAAGGGAAAATAAATACATTGGGCATTCACTTGAAAAAAGAATGGGATCTTTATGGAAGGAACCTGGCAAGATCCCCACCTAGAAAGGTATGAAGCCATAGAGCAAGGACAAATGAGATCACAGGACATGAATGAAACTCTGAGCCTCAGGTGTGACTGGGTTGTAACTCTTCTCAGTAACATGGGAATGAAAAAAGCTGTCTATCTGGCATTATTTGTCTCCAATGAGGCTGGGAGGTGAAAAATTATCTGAGGCCATTTTGTAAGCTAGACAGTGCTATCAAGTATAAGATTTGTAACCCTTGGGTTAAAAGATAAACTATTTTGTGGAGCTTTCCTGAATGCTCACCAAGAGTACAGTATCACTGGGTGAGGGGTTCTCATTGCATGTTGTCTATACCAGTCCCTTCTGCAGTGTTAGCTCCCCAGGTATAGGAACCACACTTACCACCTCATAGCTCCAGGGCCCAATATGATATCTGGGATATAGCAAGTGCTCCAGACTTGTGAGCTGAATGATTTGTCAGAATTACTTTGAGTTGATTGAAGAACATTCATAACAAGTCATCTTTATGGAAAGACTTGGGCATACTTTTGATATGACTACAAATGTTTCATCAAAATCATGAAAGAAAACATGGGGTTACTCCAAAGAATTCCCTACCTTTTTCTGCCCTCAGAACCTGATTGTTTTCATATTCACCATCACTCCATTCCTCTTCAAGATGATACAGAACATGCTTTTTTTTAAAAATTAAACTTTAAAAAAAAAAAGATTTTATTTATTTATTTGACAGAGATCACAAGTAGGCAGAGAGGCAGGCAGAGCGAGAGGAAGAAGCAGGCTCCCCACTGAGCAGAGAGTCCAACACAGGGCTCGATCCCAGAACCCTGGGATCATGACCCGAGCCGAAGGCAGAGGCCTTAACCCACTGAGCCACCCAGGTGCCCCTAAAATTAAACTTTTTTTAATGGAAAATTTTGTTTACGGAAAAGTTGCAAAGATATGATACAAAGAGTTTCATATATTCTTCACCCTGTATCATGCTTCTCTAGTGTTAGCATCTGACATAATCCACCCTTTTTTAAAAAATTTATAATGAAGTAAAAGGTAATTTGAGCAGTTCTTTGGTGGGAATGTCTGAAGAATTACATGACGCCCATTGGAAGTTATAGAGGAGAACATTTCAACCCACTGAGCCACCCAGGTGCCCCTAGAAGAGAACATTTTAGTTACAGTGCCAGACTTAGGAATCACCAAGTCAATCACAGATAGTTATAATATGTAGAAACATCTGAACTTACAACTTTAAGTCTATAGAAACATAATAAGTCTGAAAGTAACCCCTGTGGATATGTTGCTTGATTCAAAGCTGTTCTTATAGTAATGGATCGAGTAGATATTATTCTTTGGAAAGTGCTGTAATGTGAGTAATTCTATTTGTTGTACTTTAGAAAAAAAACAATTCTATATCTGTATGTAGATATAGATCTATATGTACACAGACATTTAACTAAAGTTCATGATTAAAATGAAAAAAAAAAATGTTGAAATACATAGGCTTATTGATAGGAAAATCTGTAAATTCACCCAGTGGCAATTTGTAAGAATATTTATTTTAGTTTGGCTGAGTATATGTAGATTTATACTTCTATTATGGCACCATTAATTTCCTTGAAATATAATCATTTTGGATTTAGTGTAAACTTAAGTATTATTTGGCTTCTTTGCAATGAGTGTAAATGTAAAACAATAAATTATCCAAGCAAGAATTAGTGTGTGTAAGTAGTTTTTCATAGTATATAAAGACAGTAAAATATTTCATATGAAATAAATACATAGGGCTATGTAAACAGATTTTTGCTGATTTTTTTTTTACCTTTTAATATACTCCACACATATTCTTTTGCCTTTACTACATTCTTGCTGCATTATACAAGGTATATAATATTACCTGTGGGTTTCATACTCAAATATTTTAGGTTAAGCTGCTTCTGGAGTCAAGACATGTAATTTAATAAAGGAGACCTGGTGAATGTATTCAAATTCCATGGTGTTTTCCCCTTCCTTCTGATACACTTAAAAATATAAAGATGTCAGGTGATTTAGTCAATAACTGAGGTTTTCGAGTGGATGTCAGTATGTGTCACAGGCCTGAGAACAGCATCAATTGAGTTTTGTACCAAGATATACATCTACTACTCAAGGGAGAGAGGCTGCTTGCCCTGGATTCACTGTATGATCTTGAGTGAGTCACCTCACATTCTTGAACCTCAGTCAACCCATTTGGAGAATTAGGTGAAAGCTAAGCCTTAGTGAGAAACAGATGCTACATCTGAGATGAGTTTTCTTGTGTAAACAAGTAATTCCAAAGTTTAATTCCAAAGAGAGTCACTGTGTGGACGGCCATGATACATCTGAGGTAGACAGTTGGGGTAAGGCTTTGGAATAAGGGTTTCTGAATAGAACTTATAGCATCATACTTTTGCATTTGGGTTTCTTAAAACCATTTTTATCTAATTTTTATTCCATATCATCCTTTTAGAACATAGACTTTCATGATTTTTATATAAAATTTATTTAATGCTTTTCGATCATTTTTGTATAGTAAATTACACTTCTAACAGGTCAATTAAGTTGTCAAGGTAGGGAGAATGCAATTCAAAATAGTCCAGTTATCATCTAGTGAGAATCAATGAAATTAAGACCTCTCTTTGGAATAAATGTTAACAACCAAGGGATTTAAAGACATGTGGTTTCAAGACAACAGCTCAGTGTGCATTTTGGTTTAATTCCCAGTAAGTTATTTATCACTTTGGTAAATTCTTACATTCTAAAACACTTCGCTAAAAAGGAGATAGATAACTTAATAAATTGAAAAGAATTCCTTAAAGGAAAGAAAAGTCCTCTAGAGAAATGCTCGTCAAAGTTTTATGATTGCTTTCTCTCCTCTACAACTGCTGCTTTTGCCGACTGAAATAGCTGTGAACATCAAAGTAAGATCTTCGGTTCCAGAAACTCTCCAAGCTTGCTATAGCTCTAAACTTATGTTTCCTGTGTTGACTTCATGTATTGCTGTCATCCGTACACATTTCAAAGCTTCAGGTTAAATGTGGTGTAGTTTCCCTTTGCCTAACTTTTTGTATTTTAGAGTGGGAATAAGTAACGTGAATCAGCAAGCTAATGGATACTGTTGAGAATTCAGTATTGGCTAGTTTACCATTCTCTGGTTTGTTTTCCGGCAGCTATGGTGGTCTTGCTTTTGACATTAGCTAAGGGAGCAGTAGCTTGGCCTTTAAGTGGAAAACAATCCAGGAGTTTCGGAGGAGAGGAACTAAAGAACAAGAGGCCGGGAGCCATTATCTCCTGAAGAGAGACGAAAGGCCCTCTGGTCCTGTGCTTTTTTCCCCTGTTGCCAGCCTAGACTCCAGTGTGAGAAGAACCTATCTGTGGTAGAATTTGGCTGTGGGTTTCTTTAGTAGCTAAGTCTCATTGAGTGAGACACAAAGTCACTGTTGGCTCAAGTGTGATTGTCCATGGAAGCCCAGGAATGTGATGGGCGTAGATCTAAAAAGGTTGATGAGGGGCAATGAAGGAAAATCTATATTTAGACTTAATATCTAGAGAAAATATCTAGTGGAAAGATCCATTTCACTAAACATTTTGGGACAGCAGCCTAGATGAAAGCAGTAAAAGAGCCATTATTTTGACATTTAAAACTCTTCTGAATGAGTTCTCATCATGAATAATCTTATACGGGTCTCCTTTGGAGAAGTTGAGTTACAAGTATTTTCCTTTCTAAACTTTTTTTGTGAGTGGTGTGAGATCTAAATTCCAAAAAAAGAAAAAAGAAGAAAGATAATTATCTATTATGTTTTTCATATATATATGCATATTTACATATCTTATCTATATACATACATATGTATATATAATATATACATGCATATGTATATACATAATATATACATAATATGCATAAATGTATATACATACATTTTCACATATGTGTGTGTGTGTGTATGTATAACACCCTGAAATATACACATAATATCCTTCCAGGCTCTTGCCAAAGAATATTATTTCAAGGTGTACAAAGGAGGAGTAGCTTTTGTTCTATAAAAGGCCAATTCTAGGAACTAGAACTCTGACCTCCCTGCGTTTCTGGAGTTGAAAGTGAGATTGATGAACATACAGCAGGACATGTGTATGGGAGCTTATATGCATTGGACGTATATGGAAATAATTTTTTCTCTTTTCATCTGGCACAGAGTTCAGATTCTACCAATGTTTTGTGTGGTAAGCATGTTTAAAGAATAAGGAAGTCACAAAGCAGTAAGAAAAGTTGGGAAAGGTAAACTGATACGCTAACCTAGGCTCTGAAGGGTTCTAAGATAGGAATTAATAGTATTAAGTGTCCATTATTCAACTCCAGTGAATAAAATTGCTCTTTGAGGCCACCTTTGGTGGGATTGGTTTTTATGGTTTTTATACTTGATCAGGGTAAAAGCTGAAGAGAGTCCAAGAAGTTTGTAGAATACATGATTCATAAGGGTTGTTCATGAATAAAATTTATAGAAAGCAAATCTTCAGAAGATGTTTATTTGGCTATCTCCTGTTTTAAGATAGACTGCAAAAAAAAAATCTAAATTTCTGCTGGAATTCTTGGCAGAAGCTAACAATAGTTTCATATAAGGTTTTGAAACGTGCCTCGTTAGTTGTATCTGTTTTTGAGGAAAAACTTTCTGTCTACACAAAGCTCTAACATCAACATTTGGTATGTATATTATTTATACTCTCATGTTCAGAGTGTATACAAAACTGAGTGTGTAAACTAGAATACATTTTAATTTGATAAAATGCCAATCACGAAGGGCTTGTTGATCTTAAAATAATCAATGAGTCTAATCTGTTAAATGTGACTGAAAAACTTTTTGTTGTGGTATACAATACCTAGATAGTGTTGTATTTCCAAGTTCTAATAATTTTAACATAGATTTTCATATTTAGAGACTTTCTGAGAAGAATTCAAAGCTCTTTGATTAGTATCTCATCCAACAATTTCTTTTTTTTAATTAAATTTATTTATTTTCAGCATTACAGTATTCATTATTTTTTCACCACACCCAGTGCTCCATGCAATCCGTGCCCTCTATAATACCCACCACCTGGTACCCCAACCTCCCACGCCCCGCCCCTTCAAACCCCTCAGATTGTTTTTCAGAGTCCATCCAGCAATTTCTAAGGTAGAGAATTTTGAGAGAAACATTGGAGGATAAGCTAAGAGATCACTCCTTTAAGAAAAATAGAATCTTTTAAAATCAATACCTTACTCTAACTTTTCTTCTTCCTCAGTATGAACAGTGAGCATCTCTATGCTTTTCGGAATTAAGAAACAGAGGAAAAATGTTTTGCTCAATTAGTAACTGCTTCAGCTCAGCCCTATATTGAGATGGATTCTTCTAGCTCCATTCACCCACTAGTGGTTCAGTGGGTACTTCTGTGCCTCAGAAAAGAGCCAGGAGCATGAGGTGATTGGTGGTTTAACCGATAGAGTTAATTTCATGATGCTGTTTTTCCTCTACTTTTTTTCACCCAACTTTCTTTTCAGGAACATCAAATACTTAAAGTGGTTCTGTATCATTCTACCAGTCCTTCCAGGTTTGCCAGTCCCGAGCATGACCACCTCTTTACTTCTTTGTCCTCTTTGTGAAGGACATGAGTTGTGTCTCCTTGTACAGAATCTAGCCACTTTTTTTTTTTTTTTTTTTTTTTTTTGCAACAACTCTCTGATTTTCATTTGAGGAATCTCTTTCTCCTACTCTCAGTCCATGTGGTTTAGGTGGGATTACTTCCTCCACACTCAGAGCCATGGGTGGCTATAGGGCCAGATTTATTCACCAAAACATTCTACCCCTCTGATGGTGATGATAATCAAAGCAGGTTAATGATATTCAATTCTGGGACTTCTGTTAGAAAGAGTGATTTAAAAAAAAAAAAGTTCTTTCCATCAGACTTACTAAGCTGTAGGGAGATGTTTTTGCAAGAGAAAAAATTTTCCTGCTAATGAGGGCAACCCAGAGGAAAGTAGAGCTATGTGTAGAGGAATACTGCTGATAATATCATAGAAATACCTGCATTTTATTATACCTGGAGATACCTAGTCCTGGACCGTTGAGCTTTGAATACTTTCTTTAATTTATTTACTTAGCTTAGTTCACTTTGGGTTGAATTTCTGTCATTGAGATCAAAATAATTCTTCTCTACATTACATTCCAAAATGACTCATATTTCGAGTAATATAAAAAAGACCAATATGATGCTTATGATATTTATCAGTGAGCTAGTAGAAACTTTTCACAATCTGTCACATATGCATGCTGAGAAGGCCATCCTCATAGTAATTTTCTCCTGTCATTTTAAAAAAATTTAAAATGTAATTATTAGTCAGAAATTTCAGGCTGCCTGGTGTCTGTGTGGAGGCTCATTAATCCTTTGAAAACTGTTTGAGCATCTCAAAAAGTGGTAATAATGTTAATAATAGCCCCTGCCTTGCTGGGATTGATGTGCAGATGGTAGGACATAATGAATGGAAAGCGTTAAGCCTAGTGGAAAGCACACGTATGTAAAGTGTTTAATAACTGCCCACAATTATGTTAAAGGCCTGGAATAGGAGTTCTTTGAGGATAGGGACAGTATCATGGATGCTGCCATGTCTGTGGTACCGAGCTCCATGAGATGATGAGTTGAGTTCATATTTCCGCATATGCTGTTTGGAAAAGTGCTGTTATTCTAAGAAATCACACCCACCCACCTCATGGAAGAATTCTATGTGCAAAATCTGTACTTCAGGAAGAACTGGGTCCTGGGATTTCTGCTGTTCTTCCTCAGAGGTTAAGACACTGTAGGATTTACCTGAAAAACATGGTCCTTTCCTCATGGGAGACTTTGTTGAAAGCGTTTCCGCTGCATTAGATGGGAGACTGAAATTAATGGAAACCTAATATGTATCAAGGGACCATTTCCTCTGATGGATAATAAAGGTAAAATAAAAGAATCATGTTAAATATATGCTTGTCTTTCTCGTAAAAGATTTGGTCTTTTGTCTAAGGCATATTCTAACGGGACTGAACCACTGTGAGAAAGATGGCCTGGTCTTTATCCACCTCCTCAGCAACTGTCTTATTTTAGATAAAAGGCAGGGGTTTTCTAGAAACATAAAGTGTCAGGCATTAACAGGGTTTTTATTATTTATATTCTGAGCTTCATTATGGTTGATGCTGTCTCATTTTTTCCATTATAAACCCCTTCTTCTCAAGGGCCTTTAACTTCCCCAATAAAAAGAATGGCTTCAGGCAAACATTGGAAGCATTTGCTCTCAGCTGAGGAGGACTTTTGTTTTTCCACGTCTTGAAAATGAAAATCCATTAAATTCTTTTCAAATTATGGGAGTGTTAAAGAGAGAAAAAAAAAAAACACCCCAGAAATTACTGCTTTCATATGTGTCTCTTTACTACCTGGGCTCAGAATTTGTTTTGAACAGCTGCAGCCCCCTCTGATTATATTAACAGCCCTTCCTTTATTGTCTGAGATAATTCAGTAATGTCCACGTGTACCTTGTCCACTGGCTTCCTCAGAGATACTTGCTGGAGATGGTTTTCTGGGTAGTTTGTATGGGTCATTTCTCTTTCCTTGATAGATGACCCAGTGTCTCCCAGAAGAAAGAATTCACTCAGAACATGGTCACCTTCCCTCAGGGAAACACCATGGTGAATTGCCATGCTGAGGGCGAAGCACCAATAGTGGACCATGTTACTCTGGGATTGTGGTGTGTTAAAAACAACTTAAAAATGTCTCTTCCTATTGTGCTCCAGAGAAGTACTGAGCTAAAGATGGTCATGGACTCAGGTTGTGGGCTATAGATAAATACAGGCTGAAGTTGTGGTCCTAGAGATAACATTTCAGAGACTCACAAGAAGCCTGAAGTCTGTCCATGGCAGGATTTTGAGACTCTGGTCATGCAAATGGTTGCAGGATATGACAGGAAGACCTCTGTCACTGAGCCGTACCTAAGAGTCCCCAACATCATTGATATTCTTTTCTTCCTCTGCTTTCCAGCCCACTACTATCTCATATTAAGTATTTTAAAAACAAGATTTCCAGTAGTTCATTGCTTCTGGAATACACACATGCACACACACAGAGAAATCCATTAAGTTTTCTGTAACTACTTCTGTCCCGAAATAGCTTAAAAGAAAGACTATAATTTTTAGAATGTGCTGCATTCTGGAATCTTCTGAAAAGATTACTTTTAGGAATAGATTAGAGGCAGAGTTATAAAGCAGTGACAATAGTGTTGTGAAAGCTCATTGTTTGTATAGGAAAAAAGAAATTAGATTCCTGTGTCACATCATACAAAGGATATAGGTAGAATAAACATCTAATTATTTTCTTAAAGATTTCACAAGTAAATACAGGGGAGAGTATTCTAGAGGAGACATAAGATGACAAAAGCATCATGTAAAATGCCAAATTTGACTGTTTCAAAGTGACCAAATTCTTAAAAAAAAAAAAAAAAAAACCACATACCTCACAAAGTTATTATTATGCATTATTTTAGATGCATAAAGCTAGCAAGATGCTATTACCTAGGATATGTAAATAATTCCTCCAAATCAACACAAAAATAACAAAACAACTGAATAAATATGCAAAGGATGTAGTAGGCAATTGATAGGAGAGGACCACCAATTAACTTAAGAACTAATGCACTATTTCATGAATAACAAGAATATACATAAAAACAAAAGGAGATACCATTCTATTAGATTGTCAAAAATTGAAACCAAAGTTTGTACTAAATACCACCTAGGATGGCAGAAATGAGCATTGTCATATGCTACTAATCGGTAAAAAAACTATTTGGAGAGATTTTGACAATATATAGTATTGCTGAAAATGTACATATCCTTTGAAATCCACACATTTCTCTTTTTAACATATGTTCTTGAGAAACTCTTGGGCTTATGTCTAAGAAAATGTGTACAGGAATGTTTATTGCAGTGATGCTTGTGTTGGTGAACAACTGGAATCAGCCTAACTGCTCATTTATTGTTTTAAAAATGTATCTGTGTTGCTGTTTATTTCTTGCAACTATTGCAGAGGATTCCACAGTATAAGTATATCTGAATTCATTTATCCATTATTTCCATTGATTTATCCAGTGCGGAAGGAAAATAAGATCAAGATCATAAGAATCACCATTGTTTTACCATCATTTCTTAAAAATAAAGGATTTGAGAAAAGTATGAAAAAATATTAAGATTTAATAAATCTGGATAATGGGATGGGATGTGAGACTTCTTGAGGGCTTCTCATTCCTAAGATCTTAATTATCCAGTATCATTCAGAACTATATCCTCTTCTAGGAAGTCTGTCTAAGACATTTAACTGTGACTCTTGGGTAACTGTATGACTTAGTAACTCTCCAATTATAGTGTGTCCATTTGTATATACCATATCAACTTAGACCTGGTGACTCATTACTTTCTAAGTCTTTTAGTGAAAGACTTGGGTGGGGAGGGTGACGAGCGCTACCACAGGAAAACTAAGTCAGGCATGAAGCCATAGGATTGGGGGAAGGGGAAAAGCTATATGAAGAAAGAAGAGTCATGAACTAGAACTGTGACCTGAGGCTTAAAGCATTTTAGGAAGATCAGACAGGGAGACTGTTAAGGGAGACTTTCTCTAATATTCACTCTGCATTTTCTGCCATCCGTTCAGCCCTGGATTGATTGTTAAGCAAAATAAGCAGGTGCACCAAGGGAAGGGAAATAGATTTTCTTCCCACTCCAGCTTTTGTGCCCTTTGCTTTTTCACTGCTTCTCTTAACATTAGTCCATTTTTTGTATTACCTTCATCTGTCATATTTTACTTTAATCTGTTATTAAACATTTTATTTGTCATGATGAGCAACTAAACGTTTGGGTTGAAGCTATTGTCAGATATCACATTTGTTTCTATCTCATGGCTTGAGAGTTTCACTTCTATCCAGTGTAAACATAGCTAGTGAGTCTGGCTAGAATTAACTTACCAACTAGTTAGTATATATGATCCTTAAACTCTTCGTCTTGAGCTGTGGCTGAATGGTTACCATTGTGGGACTGTGCTGAGGGCATCAGTTGGTCTTAATGGAGGCTTGCATTTATTCATTAATTCATCTCAGGTGTTCAGAAAACCAGGCATTTATGCTGGCACTGGAAATACATGTTGGAAAAGACTCATCATTGCTTCTTTCCAAGTTTACTATATCCTAAGGGTTAGGCTGATAAGAGGAGTCACAAAAAGATATATTTATATTGCTCTAGTCTGGGCGCCTGGGTGGCTCAGTGGGTTAAAGCCGCTGCCTTCGGCTCAGGTCATGATCTCAGGGTCCTGGGATCGAGTCCCACATCGGGCTCTCTGCTCAGCAGGGAGCCTGCTTCCCCCCGCCCCTCTGCCTGCCTCTCCATCTACTTGTGATTTCTCTCTGTCAGATAAATAAATAAAATCTTTAAAAAAAAATTTTATATTGCTCTAGTCTGTTTAGTCAGTACTCAGTCATGGATCATAAAATATGTGTGTAGCAATATTGACCCAAAATGTCTTCTTTCCAACAGACAGACCTGATGCTCCAGCAAATCAGAAAGTGAAACTTAAAAAAAAAAAAAAAAAAGTTCTATTGAGAAAAACAACAACAACAACAACAAAACCTACAAGATACACTAGGCCACAGTTATTTACAAACATATATATTTCAACTTTTCTATTTGGAGCCGCAGTTTTCAAACCATAATTGTCTAATTCCATCTTCTGTCATGTACGCGTCCTCCTTGCCACCAAAGGTAATCATCTCTGAGTACAGGAACCGGAAATTTGGATTAGGAGTGCCTAAAACCACTCTGGAAGTGCTGAAACCACAATACAAGAAGGAATGCGCACAATACCAGGGTGGGTTGTTAGGCATAAGCACCAAAATCAGAATAGAAACATGAATCAGTAGCTGTAAATAAGATCTGTCTTAGCTTTGTTACGATTGATAGACATCCATCAGTTCTAATCTAATCTAACTGTTTGAAAGAACAGTTGATAATTTTTTATCTTGAAAGCTAGGCCTAGGTTATGATGGTGAATATGGAGCAGGTGTCTTTTTTTTGGGGGGGGGGGGTTCTTGGAAAACAACATCTTTATTTTTAAATGTAAACCCTTTTTCCAAATACACAATGTCCTGGGTTGTAATAGAAGGCCAATCTGATCGTTCTAATTCATCCCAAATACTTCCTACTTATCAGGAGAGGTCAAGGTAGGTATTAACCCTGCAGAATGAGCAAAATGGGCCTCAGAGATATTCTGTGACTTGCCTAAGATTACACAGCTTTTTAGTGATAGAGTGAGGAATGAGCCTTGTTTTTTCAGATGTGCCTAAAGAACAACCATATCAGAAGCCTGGAGCCTAGAGGCCAGGCTCTGGGCCATTCACATCTTAGTACTGGTTAGGGACCAGTCATAAATAAAGCCAACAGTAACATGCTTCTTGTAGGGAATTTAATACAGAACATTAGCTATGGGTTAGAAGAGCTTGAACTAGCAACTTGGGAAGCTGAGGCAACTCCAAGGTAAACACCTGCAGAAATTTACCCTTATCCAGAGGGCCGGAGGGGAGTTAGGAGGAGAGGCTAAGGTAGGAGGGAAGCTTTAATGGGGGACAGAAAGCAGGACTACTGAAGATGTTTCTGGGAGACAGAGTAGAGGGGAATAGAGGCTTCTTATAGCCTACAAAACAAGCTCAGTGGTAAGCCAGTTTGTAAGAGAGTGGGAGTCCATCCCCTTCGGAGCATAGCAGAGCATGAAGAGTTCAAGGACTGGGTCTGATGACCAGCGTAACTTTTCCAATGGAGTATCTCTATTTCTAATCTCACATGTGTGCTTTGTATCTTAAGGATGTATTCTTAAAGAAGGGATTCTACATTTAAAAAAACCCAGAAGTTTAAAATTCGCTATACTAGGGCAGCTCACTTTTAAGAAAATATATCTCTAGGATAACATTTCTATGTACCAAAGTACTTTTGGTTGTGTTCGCTCTTAGAATGATGAAATTGTTTATATTTTAAAATGAAGAAATTGAAGCTCAGAGTTATGAATAGATCTCCCCCATAAGACATGGCTAGAAGACTCAGCAGCCCAGACCAGAAATCTGAGTCTTGGGCTTCAAATTTGCTAGAGCCACCATTTCTAAGTTCTGTACAACGGCATTCCATTGTAGAGTGACATAACTAAGTATTTCAAAAATTCAAGGGAAATGCAGTAACCTCTTTCAAACTCCACATGAGCTCCTCTAACATGTTGTTTAAATGTTAGATTGCCATGTTCCATTTGTTCATGTCGTATCTTTGTGAGGCTGAGTTTTCTATGATAAAAAGCAAGGACTGTGTGAAATCATTTTGGGACAATAAAGAGCGTAGCAGTGCTCTCTCTGATTCCAGTTTGAGATGTGTTGTGCGCCACAGGCACTGAGTTATTAGGATATAAGTCCTTACAAATTGTTAGACCCTAACTACTGAATAAATAGAACCGTTAGGTATTGCTTGTAGCGTAGGGGTGCTGTAAAAAAATTACTGTGATATTAAGAACATGTAAATGAAGAAGGCATCTCTGCTCTGTTGACATTACCCCATAAATACCCCAAAGCAGTAACATTAATAAGTTGAGATTGTGGGTGGGAGAACTCTTAATTGTCTGGACGGTTCTTTCAGAATCTCTAGCCTATGACCCCCACCTCTGTTTGCTATTATATGAAGAGTGACATGGGCTACAGTGGAGTTTGGCAATTGAAAGCCAAAGCTATCCTTATTAAGAAAAGAGAAACTATGTGCCTCCTTACCTCTTAACTTGTTCCTCAAATCAGTGAGTGGAAATTCTGGAAGATAACTTGCTAGCTTATCAGACTCTCAAAGACCGCATGCAGGGCCAGTATGGCAGGTCCCTTCCAATGCCTTCTTATCAGTGTTTGCTCTTATCTCAACCATTCTTTGCTGTGTGCACACTTGGAAAGCTTAACTGCACAATAAGGGGGCCATCTCTTTAATTGTCCCTCAGATATTAGTTTTTTCTTTACCTTCCAAAATGTAAATATTTTTATTTATTTATTTATAAACATATAATGTATTTTTATCCCCAGGGGTACAGGTCTGTGAATCACCAGGTTTACACACTTCACAGCACTCACCATAGCACATACCCTCCCCAGTGTCCATAACCCCACCCCCTTCTCCCGACCCCCGTCCCCCCAGCAACCCTTAGTTTGTTTTGTGAGATTAAGAGTCACTTATGGTTTGTCTCCCTCCCGATCTCATCTTGTTTCATTTATTCTTCTCCTACTCCCCTAACCCTCCCATGTTGCATCTCCACTTCCTCATATCAGGGAGATCATGTGATAATTGTCTTTCTCTGATTGACTTATTTCACTAAGCATGATACCCTCTAGTTCCATCCATGTCATCACAAATGGCAAGATTTCATTTCTTTTGATGGTTGCATAGTATTCCATTGTGTATATATACAACCTCTTCTTTATCCATTCATCTGTTGATGGACATCTAGGTTCTTTCCATAGTTTGGCTATTGTGGACATTGCTGCTATAAACATTTGGGTGCACGCGCCCCTTAGGGTCACTACGTTTGTATCTTTAGGGTAAATACCCAGTAGTGCAATTGCTGGGTCATAGGGTAGTTCTATTTTCAACTTTTTGAGGATCCTCCATGTTGTTTTCCAGAGTGGTTGCACCAGCTTGCATTCCCACCAACAGTGTAGGAGGGTTCCCCTTTCTCCACATCCTCACCAGCATCTGTCATTTCCTGACTTGTTCATTTTAACCATTCTGACTGGTGTGAGGTGACATTTCATTGTGGTTTTGATTTGTATTTCCCTGATGCCGAGTGACGTGGCGCACTTTTTCATGTGTCTGTTGGCCATCTGGATGTCTTCTTTGCAAAAATGTCTATTCATGTTTTCTGCCCATTTCTTTTTTTTTTTTTTTTTAAGATTTGATTTATTTATTTGACAGACAGAGATCACATGGCAGGCAGAGAGAGGAGAAAGCAGGCTCCCCGCTGAGCAGAGAACCCGATGCGGGACTCGATCCCAGGACCCGAGATCATGACCTGAGCCGAAGGCAGAGGATTAACCCACTGAGTCACTCAGGTGCCCCTGCCCATTTCTTGATTGGATTATTTGTTCTTTGGGTGTTGAGTTTGCTAAGCTCTTTATAGATTTTGGACACTAGCCCTTTATCTGATATGTCATTTGCAATACCTTCTCTCATTTTGTCATTGTCTTTTGGTTTTGTTCACTGTTTCCTTTGCTGTGCAAAAGCTTTTGATCTTGATGAAATCCCAGTAATTCATTTTTGCTCTTGCTTCTGTTGTCTTTGGCGATATTTCTAGGAAGAAGTTGCTGTGGTTGAGGTCAAAGAGGCTTATGTCTGAGTTCTCCTCAAGGATTTTGATGGATTCCTTTCTCACATTGAGATCCTTCATCCATTTTGAGTCTATTTTCATGTGTGGTGTAAGGAATAGTCCAATTTCATTTTTCTGCATGTGGCTGTCCAATGTTCCCAGCACCATTTGTTGAAGAGGCTGTCTTTTCTCCATTGGACATTTCTTCCTGCTTTGTCGAAGATTAGTTGACCATAGAGTTAAGGGTCTATTTCTGGGCTCTCTATTCTGTTCCATTGATCCTTGTGTCTGTTTTTGTGCCAGTACCATACTGTCTTCATGATGACAGCTTTGTAATAGAGCTTGAAGTTTGGAATTGTGATGCCACCAACTTTGGCTTTTTTTTTTTTTTTTTTTTCAATATTCCTTTGGCTATCCGAGGTCTTTTCTGGTTCCATATAAATTTTAGGATTGTTTGTTCTATTTCTTTGAAAAAAATGGATGGGATTTTGATAGGGATTGCATTACATGTGTAGATTTCTTTAGGTAGCATAGATAGTTTTACAAAGTTTGTTCTTCCAATCCATGAGCATGGAACATTTTTCCATTTCTTTGTGTCTTCCTCAATTTCTTTCATGAGTACTTTATAGTTTTCTGAGTATAGATTCTTTGCCTCTTGGTTAGGTTTATTCCTAGGTATCTTATGGTTTTGGGTGCAATTGTAAATGGGACTGACTCCTTAATTTCTCTTTCTTCTGTCTTGTTGTTAGTGTAAAGAAATGCAACTGATTTCTGTGCATTGACTTTATATCATGACACTTTACTGAATTCCTGTACAAGTTCTAGCAGTTTTCGAGTGGAGTCTTTTGGGTTTTCCACATATAGTATCATATCATCGGCAAAGAGTGATAGTTTGACTTCTTCTTTGCCAATTTGGATGCCTTTAATTTCTTTTTGTTGTCTTATTGCTGAGGCTAGGACTTCTAGTACTGTGTTGAATAGCAGTGGTGATAACGGACATCCCTGCCATGTTCCTGACCTTAGCGGAAAAGCTTTCAGTTTTTCTCCATTGAGAATAATATTTCGGTGGGTTTTTCATAGATGGCTTTGATAATATTGAGGTTGTGCCCTCTATCCCTATACTTTGAAGAGTTTTGATCAGGAAGGGATGCTGTACTTTGTCAAATGCTTTTTAGGCATCTATTGAGAGAATCATATGGTTCTTGTTCTTTCTTTTATTAATGTGTTGTATCACATTGATTGATTTGTGGATGTTGAACCAACCTTGCAGCCCTGGAATAAATCCCACTTGGTCGTGGTGAATAATCCTTTTAATGTACTGTTGAATCCTATTGGCTAGTATTTTGTGAGAATTTCACATCTGTGCTCATCAAGGATATTGATCTGTAATTCTCTTTTTTGGATGGGATCCTTGTCTGGTTTTGGAATCAAGGTGATGCTGGCCTCATAAAATGAGTTTGGAAGTTTGCCTTCCATTTCTATTTTTTGGAACAGCTTCAGGAGAGTAGGAATTATTTCTTTTTTAAATGTTTAGTAGAATTCCCCTGGGAAGCCGTCTGGCCCTGGGCTTTTATTTGTTTGGAGATTTTTGATGATTGTTTCAATATCCTTACTGGTTATGGGTCTGTTCAGGTTTTCTATTTCTTCCTGGTTCAGTTGTGGTAGTTTATGTGTCTCTAGGAATGCATCCATTTCTTCCAGATTGTCAAATTTGTTGGCGTAGAGGTGCTCATAGTGTGTTCTTATAATTGTTTGTATTTCTTTGGTGTTAGTTGTGATCTCTCCTCTTTCATTCATGATTTTATTTATTTGGGTCCTTTCTCTTTTCTTTTTGATAAGTCTGGCCAGGGGTTTATCAATCTTATTAATTCTTGCGAAGAACCAGCTCCTAGTTTTGTTTTTGTTCTATTGTTTTTTTAGTTTCTATTTCATTGATTTCTGCTCTGATCTTTATGATTTCTCTTCTTCTGCTGGGTTTAGACTTTCTTTGTTGTTCTTTCTCCAGCTCCTTTAGGTGTAGAGTTAGGTTGTGTTTGAGACCTTTCTTGTTTCTTGATAAAGGCTTGTATTGCTATATATTTTCCTCTCAGGACTGCCTTTGTTGTGTCCCACATATTTTGAACCATTGTGTTTTCATTATCACTTGTTTCCGTGAGCTTTTTAAGTTCTTCTTTAATTTCCTGTTTGTCCCATTCATTTTTTAGAAGGATGCTGTTTATTCTCCATGTATTTGGGTTCTTTCCAAATTTCCTCTTGTGATTGAGTTCTAGCTTCAGAGCATTGTGGTCTCAAAATATGCAGGGAATGGTCCCAATCTTTGGATATTGGTTGAGACCTGATTTATGACCCAGAATGTGGTCTATTCTGGAGAATGTTCCATGTGCATTAGAGAAGAATGTATATTCTGTTGCTTTGGAATGGAATGTTCTGAATATATCCGTGATGTCCATCTGGTCCAGTGTGTCATTTAAGGCCTTTATTTCCTTGTTGATCTTTTGCTTGGATGATATGTCCTTTTCATTGAGGGGAGTGTTAAAGTCTCCTACTATTATTCTGTTATTGTCAATGTGTTTATTTGATTTTGTTATTAATTGGTTTATATACTTGGCTGCTCCCACATTAGGGGCATAGATATTTAAAATTGTTAGATCTTCTTGTTGGACAGACCCTTTGAGTATGATATACTGTCCTTCCTCATCTCTTATTATAGTCTTTGGCTTAAAATGTAATTGATCTGATTTAAGGATTGCCACCCCAGCTTTCTTCTGATATCCATTAGCATGGTAAATTCTTTTCCACCCCCTCACTTTAAATCTGGAGGTGTCTTCGGGTCTAAAATGAATTTCTTGTAGGCAGCATATTGATGGGTTTTGTGTTTTTATCCATTCTGATACCCTATGTCTTTTGATTGGGGCATTTAGCCCATTAACATTCAGGGTAACTATTGAGAGATATGAATTCAATGCCATTGTATTGCTTGTAAGGTGACTGTTACTGTATATTTTCTCTGTTTCTTTCTGATCTAATACTTTTAGGGTCTCTCTTTGCTTAGAGGACCCCTTTCAATATTTCCTGTAGAGCTGGTTTTGTGTTTGCAGATTCTTTCAGTTTTTATTTGTTCTGGAAGTTTTTAATTTCTCCTTATATTTTCAATAATAGCCTAGCTGGATATAGTATTCTTGGCTGCATGTTTTTCTTGTTTAGTGCTCTGAATATATCATGCCAGTTCTTTCTGGCCTGCCAGGTCTCTGTGGATAGGTCTGCTGCCAATCTAGTGTTTTTACCCTTGTATATTACGGACTTCTTTTCCCGGGCTGCTTTCATGATTTTCTCTTTGTCACTAAGACTTGTAAATTTTACTATTAGGTGACAGGGTGTGGACCTATTATTATTGATTTTAAGGGGCGTTCTCTGCACCTCCTGAATTTTGATGCTTGTTCCCTTTACCATATTAGGGAAATTCTCTCCAATAATTCTCTCCAATATACCTTCTGTTCCCCTCTTTCTTTCTTCTTCTTCTGGAACCCCAATTATTCTAATGTTTTATTTTATGGTGTCACTTATCTCTTGAATTCTCCCCTCATGGTTCAGTAGCTGTTTGTCCCTCTTTTGCTCAGCTTCTTTATTCTCTGTCATTTGGTCTTCTATTTCGCTAATTCTTTCTTCTGCCTCATTTATCCTAGCAGTGAGAGCCTCCATTTTTTATTGCACCTCATTAATAGCTTTTTTTATTTCAACTTGGTTAGATTTTAATTCTTTTATTTCTCCAAAAAGGGCTTTTATCTCTCCAGAGAGGGTTTCTCTAATATCTTCTATGCCTTTTTCGAGCCCAACTAGAATCTTGAGAATTGTCATTCTGAACTCTAGATCTGACATATTACCAATGTCTGTATTGATTAGGTCCCTAGCCTTTAGTACTGCCTCTTGTTCTTTTTTTGTGGTGAGTTTTTCCGCCTTGTCATTTTGTCCAGATAAGAGTATATGAAGGAGCAAGTAAAATACTAAATGAGTGGCAAAGACCCCAGGAAAATGCGCTTTAACCAAATCAGAAGAGACCCCAAATTGTGGGGGGAAAGGGGGATAAAAAGAAGTTCAGAAACAAAAAATTAAAAAAAAAAAAAAAAAAAAAAAAAAAAAAAATATATATATATATATATATATATATATATATATATGATAAACTAGTTAAAAAACCTTAAAAAAGAAAAGGGTAAAAGTTAAAAAAAATTAGCAGAAGAAAAAAAATAAAATAAAATTAAATTAAATTAACCGCAAGATTAAAGAATTATGGGGAAAAAGCCATGAGTTCCGTGCTTTGCTTTCTCCTCCTCTGGAATTCTGCTGCTCTCCTTGGTAGGTGAACTTGGTCTTGGCTTGATTTCTTGTTGATCTTCTGGGTAAGGGGGCTGTTGTAGTGATTCTCAAGTGTCTTTGCCTGAGGTGGAATTGCACCGCCCTTACCAGGGGCTGGGCTAAGTAATCTGCTCGGGTTCTCTTTCAGGAGCTTTTGTCCCCTGAAAGCCTTCCGTAGAGTTCCGGAGGACAGAAATGAAAATGGCGGCCTCCAAGTCTCCAGCCGGGTGGAGCCGAGAACTTGGGCCGCACTCCTCTGTGCGTCCTCAGAGAAAAGAGCCGAATCACTCCTGTCTCCCTGGCCTCTGGCCATGCTCTGAGCTCAACCAGCTTGTGACTAGCTCAAGGTAACCCCAAGCTAAGAGCTCACTCCTCACTCTGTCTCTGTAGCCAGCTTCCCTGCTCTAATTCCTGCGAACTCTGAGACACTCAGACACCCCTGGTCCTTTCGTGACCCTGTAGGACCTGGGGCCACGGCTGACCCTGCATGGGCTTCACCCCAGTTTAGCCTCTGGATGATGTCCCTCAGTGGAGCAGACTTAAAAGTCCTGATTTAGTGCTCCATTGCTCCGCCACTTGCCAGGATCTGGCCCCTCGCCCCACGGTCTATCTTCCCGTTGCTTTGGATTCACTTCTCCCTTTCCTACCTTTCAGAAAGTGGTCGATTTTCTGTTTCTAGAATTGCTGTTCTTCTTGTCTTTGATCTCCTGTTGGATTTTTAGGTGTTTGCAATTATCTAGCTGATCTCCTGCTACCTGATGTAGTCTCAGCCTGCTACTTCTCTGCCATCTTGACTCCTCCCCCGCAAAATGTAATTCTTGAAATGATTTTTATATCTTGAACACTTCTCCTTAACTGTCCGTACAGACCTCTAAAATGTGCCTTATAAAGAAAATTACACCTGACAATAAGCTCTCTAAGAACCATAGATGTCTTAAAAGGTCCAAGAAAATAGGGATTGAAATTTGTAAGTGATGTTATTTTAAACAAAAAAATGAGTGAAACTGACATCTTGTGACATTATAGAGTTGTGAGATATTTTGTACCTTGGAAACTAGAGAAATGAAAATCTCAAGATAAAAAGATGAGAGATACAAATCTGAAAGAGTCCAGTATTCTACAAATGTATGAAAAAGTTCTCTTGTGATGAGTTAGCATGGAACTAGAATTCCTAATAGTTGCAATGAGAATACTTGCTTGAAGATGTTTAAATATAGAATACAGGTGCTATGACTTTGTAAGTGTGAAAATATTCTCAGCCCTTCTTATTAATCAGAACCTTTCATGGAACTTTAAAGAAAATGCAGAGGTCAGTGTTCTGCACCAGACCTACTGAAGGTCCTGAGCTAAGGCTTTTGAATCCATATTTTAAAAAATACTTGATGAACAGCTATGAATTAAGAGATTACTAAATTAGATGGCAGTCTGATTTAGAACTACAGACCACTAGCATTGGTATCACCTGGGAGCTTGTTAGAAATGCAGAATCCTAAGTCCCACCCTAGAACTACTACATTAGAATCTATAATTCAGCCAGATTTCTAGTGATTTGTTTTCAAGTTCCAGAAGCATGGTCTGGGTGAAACCAGCCGTACTGGGATTCAGGGTTCTTGCATGCCATAGCTCTGTTCCTTACCAGCTTATCCAGGCCATTTATTCCTTGTGAGTCTACTTCTCCAGCTAAAGGAACAGATATAATTATACCTATCCAGCTTACTCTAAGACTGTTGCTAGGATATAAGATGGAATATGGAAAAATATGTGGAAGTACTTCAAAAGATTAAAAGTGCCCTGTTTATATAAATTGATACTCTCATGTGGTCAATAGAACCACAGATTTGTAGAGCTACTTGGCTCTTCAATTTATTCCACCTCTATATTTTGAGCCACATCCTTGATTGCTACATGGTTAAACCCCACTCACATTTGTTTAGCCTCCTACTAAAAATGCCCAAAGGTAGCATTACTTTTTTCTTACATTTTTTAAGTCCAAAGGAAGTAAGAAATTCGAGTGAAAGAATAGCCTATTTAGTATCCTTGGAGTGTCTGGTAATTTGCTGCATATATGAATGTAACTCCATATACAGAATTTTGCAAATTAAGGATTTCAGTAAAGCCACCTTGGCATTATGAGTCTTACAGTCTCTTGTGTCATGGATAATTAGTGTTTGACTCATGGTTTCTTGATTAGTGGGTCATCTTCTTGTGACAAGCTGCTCTGTGCCATTAGGTGATTTTAGTACTGGTGCTCTGTCATTTGTGTCTAGGAAAATAAACTACCAAGAGTATAATCTCCAGAACTTGTCTGGGTCCTGTTCTCCAACCTCCTTTGCTCCGTTGTGACACCTGATGCCATTTGGAATCTCCTGACTTTTTGCCACATTTTTACCCCGAGCTCCTCCCAACCTCCTCCTATCCTTACCCTCAATACAGACCTATACGATGCCTTTTTCTATGAGGCTGAGCATTCGCTAAATATAAACCTAGATTTGTCTCTAACTGCAGTCCTCATGTCTGGCTAGAGAGCCAGCTGCAGACCGGAGAGTTTCTTCTGTTGTGTCTGCACGGGTCAGAGTATCTCTGCTTGTACTTGATGCTTCTGGCCATCTCCTGTGCTTGATGTTAATTCTAATAAAGCTTTTCTTTGTCTCTTCTCCCATTCCCTTGATTTTCCTTTTTCTCTTTCTTTTCTCTGGCTTTTTCTTTGTTTTGTTTTGTTTTGTTTTATTTTTCCCACCTGAAGTTGCATAATACAATCCTTGCTCCATGTACACCCAGCTTATCCTTTCTGTTGTTTCTCTTCTCCTTCAGCCCATTTGCTGCTGCTCCTATTTCTTTTTTTTTTTCTTTCTCTTCCTCTTCTTCTTTCTCCTCATCCTCCTCTTCCTCCTCCTCCCCTCCTCCTCCTCCTTTTCCTCCTCCTCCTCCTCCTCCTCCTCCTCCTCCTCCTCCTCCTCCTTCTTCTTCTTCTTCTTCTTCTTCTTCTTCTTCTTCTTCTTCTTCCTACTGTACTCACTTACCACTTGTGTGGAAACACTTGTGTTTTCCTTCTGGCTAATGTCTATCTCTAATTTAAGATCTTCTGGCCATTTGTTACTATGGGCAGACATGAGCAAATAAAGTGTTTGACCTCACTATTGATAAGTTTCTCTCTGTCATTTCCTGGATGGTGGGGGACACTATTGAACTCCATTAGGAGTTCATCATCAGTCTGGAGGATATAGGTCCTTGAGTGCAACTGGGAAGTCAGTAATGAGGAAATAAAGCCAATCCAGGTTACATGATGTTTCCTTTGACGATTTCTTGTCAAAAAAGTAGGACCAATGAGTCAGTCATCCAATAGGACTTTGAGAAACTGCAAAAATCCTTTTTGTTTATACCTCTGTATGGTCTCTATTACATGTAGTTTTATACATAAGATACACATATGGCATTTCCAGCAGAGATTTCCTTTATATATGTACAAAGTCAGATTATAGTTTACAAATCTTACTTTTTAGTTACATAGCCACAGGCTGATAACAACCAATGGTGTCAGCTTACAAGTTAAATGGTAACAAATTATTATTTATATCATTTGATTTAAATTTCTGTTGGCAAAATTTCATGGTGTCCTTGTTATACATGTTATTCTCTGTCTTCTTAGTGCTTAGAGGGAGTGGTAAATCCAAGCAGCAATCATAATAAGTATCAATTACTGAAAGATTTGAGAATTGAAATTAAAATAATTGAATAAAAGGCAGGTACATGTCGAGAATCCCACAAAGTTTTGGTTACTTGCATTTGTATTTTATTTTAAAGTGTGAGTAGCTTTTATGCAGCTATTTCCCAGAAATTCTTGTTTGTTTGTTTGTTTTTAAAGATTTTATTTATTTATTTGACAGAGCAAGAGAGCACAAGCAGACAGAGCAACAGATGGAGAGGGAGAGGCAGGCTCACCACTGAGCAGGGGCTTGATACCAGGACTCTGGGATCATGACCTGAGCTGAAAGCAGTCGCTTAATCAACTGAGCCACCCAGGCAGACCCCAGAAATGTTTCAATACTAAAAATGTGCCAACTAGTCATGCTTTGAAGTTCTTATTGCTTATGACTTTGCAGTCCATCTTTCATGTTTATGGGGATTTTTCTTTTTGTTGTCTTATTGCTGTTGTGCTTCTTTTTCTTCCTCTTCCTTCCTCCCTTTCTCTTTTTTCTTCTTTCCTTATCCTTTTCTTCTTCTTCCTTCTTCTTTTCTGGACTCAATTGGTATAGCTCATCTGAACCATGTCTACCTCCTGGTAATCACATCCTGGTATAGTTTCCTACCACATGGAACAGAGGTAACTTGTGTAACCTATAGAATACTGGGGAAATGGTGGAATGTGACTTCTGAAACTAGGTCATAAGACATTGTGGTTTCCTGCTTTCTTAATATGACTTGCTCTGGGGGAAGCCAGCTGCCATTTTGTAAGGACACTCAAGAAGCCCCGTGGAAAAACCTATGTGTAAGGACCTGATGCTTTCTGTCAACAACCATCGAGGAACTGAGGCCTCTTGCCAGTAAGCATGAAAGAGTGAGCAATTTTGGAAACTGATCCCCCAGCCCCAGCCAAACAGTCAGATGACTGCAGCCCTGACTGTCATCTTCCCTGTAATCTCATGAGGGAACCTCAGCCAGAATTGCTCAGTGAAGCCACCCCTGAATTTCTGGCTCCCTAAAACTGTAAAAAAAATAAATGTTTGTTATTTAAAGCAGTCACATTTAGGAGTAATTCATTATATAGCAATATATAACTATTGAATATGTACTCCACCGCCAATGAGAAGATCTCTGACCCAAATGATATTAAATTAATACAAGTCCCGAAACAACTTGCTAAATAAATTAGATCTAGTTTATATTTTTGTGTCTCAAATAAAATCACTTTTCCTTCATTTTATATTTGAAGATAATTTAAGTTAAAAATAAATGATAATGCTATAAATTGGATATAATGCTATAAATTGAAAAGTTTTAAATACAGAGGCTATTATTTGAAGGCTTTAATAATAGAAATAGTTATTCTATCTCTAAATAACCAGAAATTAATAATTTCCACTTGGGTTGGCAATTTTTATATATATTAAAGAAACTAGAATAACATAATTAAGTGCCACTTGCCAGTATTTTCCAGTTCTGTGTAAAGTTAACTGAACATATAAAACATATTTTCTCCTGCTGTTGACTTTTTATTGTCCTGGGCCTGTAGTAAATGTAAGGCTGCTTTGCTTAAGGGTATAATTTTGTGCAGGAAACCACAATAAGGTCTGGGAATAATTGCCACAAAGACTAAGATTAAAAGATAAAGTTAACAAAAATCTTTTGACATTTCTATCAAAGTCTGTACTCTAGTAGAAAAATTCCAATTATTTCTTCAATGATGAACTCATTATTAGAGGAAATGCTGTTGCAGATTTCATTTTGTTATATAGTCCAGCAACTTTTCTACCTTCATATTTGTTCTTACTTTAGAAAAAAAATTAGAATATTAAATCTTTGGAACCAAGTCCCATTTAATTTTAAAATGAAGTAGCCATATACTTAAGAGAGAAAAAAATTTAGATTTCCAGTTTTCTATAGCTTTAAATATTTTTATCGTGCTTGCCCTTTCCCCTTGGTCTTCTCACAAAATCAATTTCCTCATTCCATTTTTCTTGATAACATTATGGGAAATAAAATAAATTTGGTTCGAATAGTGTGTTATAATTATTAGAAATATTCTGGTTCTTTCTTGGGGTGTCACAGAGTGGTCCTGAAGGCAGCCCTGCATTGGTTTTTGTGATCCCAGACCTCCCTAAATCAAAGTCCTTGGGGTCCAGAGAGAGCATATACATCCCCAGAGTACATCTTTTTGCATTTTACTTTAGAGTGTTGAAGTTAGTGTAAGGATTTTTGTAACATACCTAAAAGTGGTCTGTAGTTAACAGCTTTAACTCAACTCTGCTGGAGTTCATTGAGGAATTATGCTGTGGTCTTTTCCCCATCTGTATCTTTAGTTCAGTATAAACCCCTAGTCAAAGTGGGGAATGAACTCTTCCATACCCTTCTAGACAGTGTGCACCTTACTCCCTACATGCCTGGTCTTGGGACAGTTCCCTAGAACACTGTCAACACAGTGTTTGGAGGTTTTATTGGAAATATCGCAGGGAGGCAAGTTCTGAAGACAGTCCCTATGGCTAGTTTCTTATCAGAAAACCATCACTGGATATGGCTGGACATGTTAATGTGAGAGATAGGAGGGAAGAGAGACTGATTTCACAATAAAAACAAAGCATTGTTCTTTCCCCCAAATATTTATTGAACACATTACAGGCATGGAGCTCATGCCACATGCAGAGAAGGCATTTTAAGACTTATTTTAAGTAGACATTCAACTTCCTGAACTAATACAGGCATAAATGGTAAATAAAAGGCAGTATATTATGACATTTTTTGTTTGTTTTTCCAGAGGAGCCCTCAGCCTTTATTGGGAAATTATTACTAGAAAGATATCTTGCTCTTAATATGCAAAGTCAATGACAAAGATCCAAATTACTGGGTTCTATTTCAATATGTGAATCCATAGTTACTTGAATAGTTCTGCAAGTTGATGATAACTTAGATCACCATCTTGAAAATTCACTTTCCTTGTTCTGACTTTGTACAGAACAATGTTGGTGTTGAATAGAGAAATAGAAAACAGTAACTTCAGCTGGTTAAATTCCAAAGCTCTGTTTTCCACAGACACATAAAATTAGTTGAGAGTAGCCAACATTCTGGCCTGTACTGCGGTCTGGGTTTGCTGTGTCGGCTTCTGTTACTACGTCCCGTCTGCAAACCAGGTGCACAAAACATCGTAAGGAAGTGAAGTCTGGTTGCTGGTAATTAATGGAGTTATTTGGTGAATGAAAGTCAAAGCAGTAGCAATGTATTATGCTAGAGAGTGTTAGAGAAGTTTTCCTGAAGCCAGAATTAATCTTATAAATGGGAGCTTCTAATATTGGTGAACTGGGATATTCTTATACTTATTAAAATTCAATTTCTGATTATCAACCCTTGCTTAAATAGGGGAGGGGAAAAAGATTTTTATGGGGTGAATAAAATGTTCTCTGTAAAGCAAATATGGCAAAGCTACTCATTGTGATGAACTGTGAAAATAATGACCCACTAAACATCTTACTGTGCTTAGGGGCTAAAATTAAGGCTGTGTCACATATCGCTTCTCAAACTATGTGTCTTCTGGTTAAGCAGGGTTCATGATTGGTGCAGGAATCTAGATTTTATTTTCTTCCATATTTGATACAGTATCTAGATAAAATCATGATTTAAATGATGTTTAATGATGAAAATGTGACTGTTTATTTAGAAAAAATGGAAAGAAACAGTAGTAGAAGTCATAGATGACAAATAATCATGATGTATGCTGAATAACTATGAATAAATAATTATTTTATAAAAAGGAAAATACTCTACAAGCTAATGAGAATTTTTAGAGGGTTTGTAGATCATGTGTTCATATAATAACGCTAAACTTCTTATTTCAAAGAAAATTGTGGGATAATAATCCCATTAATGCGAGAAAATTATCCTATTTGCATCCAACGTGAAATTGCTAAAGAAGAAATAAAAGCCAAAGCAAAGCCAAACAACAAAATAACTGTCTTACCTATTAGAAAGCTGTCATCTTTTTCTATATAATAAGTGTGGAGTCAAATTTCTAGCAGTTTTAGGTAGACCTCAATCAATTAACAAGTATTAGTCACCACTAGGTCTTCAACATTGGACCAGACTGAGCTACTGTGGTTTGTAACAGAATCATCTGGTCAATTTATAAATGCAGGTGGTGATAGGCACTAGAAATGTTGCTAACCCAGTTTCATTATTCTGAAAGAATTATCCTAAAGAAGTGAAACACCTAAGTTTTTATGCAAAGGGAGAGGAGATTATTATATAGTTCAGAAGACTAGACCTTTATACAGAAAATAAAAGCAAGTAATTGATGGCAATTATAATTCTCCTCAGAAGACAAATATTACTTCTTATATTTGCATTGGAGCAGTATGTTGATGATTAAAATTCGGTTGATCAGTTAGAAATGACATATCCCTTGCCTAGACTACTAATACTAATTTTTTTTTTTTTTTAGTGGTATGCTCTTGTTGAATTTGATGGCTATTTGAAACTATTTTTTTCAAAAGGAATAGTTTTTAAATTATTGTATGTAATTGAAAAATGAAAATGATTCCAACTATGCACCTTCAAATATGATATATATAAATTATATACAACCAAAGTAGTATAGATACCTACTTTTAAATATGTTTTCTTAGAGAAAGTAGAGGCATAGTTCTTTGGTTTCATTGATGGATGATAATTGAAGCCAAAAATGTTGATAAAATTACCCATGGGAAGGGTTTAGAAAACAAAGAGAAAGAGCAATGCTGGAAGACACACAAAATTAGGGGGGGGGGGAATGAAAGAAGAAAAGCTCATGAAGGAGAAGAAGAAGCAATAGCCAAAGAGAAGAGTTGCCAAAAGTATTATGACAGGAATGGGGGGAATGTATTATCATGCACAGAGTGAGCAACATTGCTAAGTGTTATTGAGGTAAGGTAAGGTAAAGAAGGCAATCATAGTTGGCTATTTAAGAGAAATATAAATTCTCAGGACTTCAGGAAGTCATGGATCTATAAGACTAGAAACTATGTTTTGTTTTGGTTTGTTTTTTTTTGTATGGATTTTGAAGTTCTCTAGGATAATAGCAAGGCTCAGTATGTAAAAGGTAACTGATCAGGAGTCATTTGTCCTAGATGTGAGTGTGTTTTTAAGGAGTGATAGATGATCGTACTAAGTAAAAGTGGAAGATTGGTACTGAAATGCAAGATTAAGTCGAGAGGTGCCACAGTTGTGCTCTCACATTGTACAATGATCATCACAGAAACATGCTATTAAATGAATATGCCATGTAACATTTGTCAGGAAGAACATTATAAATAGGTTATTTCACATTATTTCTTATTAAGTGACTTAAATTATGATATAATTTAGAAATGTTTTAAGATCTAAAGAACTAAGGAAGTGGCTGTTAATACTGGCTACACATCATATCCATTCAGGGAAGTAGAAAAAAAAACAAAACAAAACCCAAAAAACAAAAAACCCCCCCCCCCCCCCCGCAAAAAAACAAAAGAAAACAAAACAAAAAACCCAAAACAAATTCCTGGCAACAACCTAATCCAACTGGATTTTAAAAGCCCCCTAAGACTTCTGGCTTCAGCTCTGACATATAAGGAGCCTAGAAGTCATAATTCCTGTCCTTTTAACAAGAAAAGATCAGAACAAACTAAAAATCATTGATTTTTGTTGTACCTACCAAAGACTAAAGTCATAGGGGAAAAACCACGGTCTCCAAATGTAGAGAGATTGATGATTCCAGATAATTACAGCCAAGCAGAATAAAAAAGTATATAGATATATACTCCTAGGATATATTCTTTTCAAGCTGCAGAAAATCAAAGCTAAGAGAAAATTTTGAGGTAATGAAAAAGTCAGAGGGAATGAAACCCCTTACCTATAGAGAAACAGGATAAGAATTACAGCAGACTTCTCATCAGAAATCATGCCAACAAGGAGAAAGGAGACTGAATTATTTAAAATTTGAAAGAAAAACTCACTAACCTAGAATTCTATATCCAGCAAAATTATCCTTCTGTAGTGAAGGAGAAATTAAAGTCCCTTAAACGTTTTATTTTTTTTTCATTATTTTTTCAAATATTTTATTTATTTGACAAAAAGAGCATGCATGAGCAAAAGGAAGGAGCAGAGGGAGAGGGAGAAGCAGACTTCCCACCAACCAGGAAGACCAATGTGGGACTCAATCTGATATCCCTGGGATCATGACCTGAAGACAGATACTTAACCAACTGAGACACCGAGATGCCCAAGTCAGCCTTTTAACAAAATCAGACAAAGACATTACAGGAAAAGAAAACCGTAGGCTGCTATTTCTCATGAAAACAGATAAAAAGATCCTTAGTAAAATATAATGAAATTAGGATCAGTAATTTTAAGAAAATGTTATGACACCAAGATTGAGGGGAATTTATCCTGGAAAAGCAAGGCTGGTTCAGCACTCAAAATCAATGCAGTTAGGATATCAATAATTAAAGAAGAAAATCCATATGATCATATTTATACAGAAGAAACTTTAGACAAAATTCATCATCCATTCATGATAAAATTCTTGACAAACTAAAAACTGAAGATTACTTTCTCAACCCAATAAAAAGATCTTCTTCCCTCCTCCCAACCCCTCAAATAGAGTAACATAATACTTCATTGTGAAAGACCAAATTCTTTCCCCTTAAGGGAGAAAGTAGGAAAGAAGAGGGAGAGAAGGATGTGAAAATGTGAAAATGTGAAAAAGGAGAGAAGAAAATATGCTCAGTCTCATTTCACTTCCATTTTACATTATGTTGGAAGTCCTAACCAGTGCAACAAGGGAAGTAAATAGGTAAATAAATAAATGCCATACAGAATGGAGAGAAAGGATTAAAACGTACTCTACTTAGCATGATTGTCTATGAAGAATGTACACAGAACCTACAAAAAAGGTATTAGGCTTAAAAACTGAGTGTAGCAAGGTCAGAGAAACTATGTGAAAATGTAAAAATCAATTGTATTGCTATGTACTAGTATAAAGAATTTGAAATTGAACAAAATTCTAAAGTGGAGTTTAATGACTAGACACTCATTAATTTAGTAAAGTTAACTTATTTTTCCACATATAGGATGATATTTAGAAGCTTGGTCAGGATTTGATTTGGATTTTCAGAGCCCTTCAAAGAAAATAATGTATTCATTGGTTTGGACTTCTCATGGTTCAACATACTCTTGGTGTTATTTCAAATCTCTGATGGTGCACTCACAACTCAGCAGTTGTTATATGCAACACAGATTGACAAGAACTGTTGTTTTCAACAATAGATCTGAAATAGTTTTGATTGAGTTCAAATAATTTGTGGACAGAAAAGGCATGTCATCTGCATCATGGCATCTCATCACCCAAAAACATGTGCTTAATAAGCTCTAAGGAAGGGACCAGAAAAAAAAAGAAAAGGAAGATTTCCTGAACAAGCCTGTTGAAGGTGACAGTTGAAAAGGCCTTCAGATCTCTTGGAACCCAGCGTGTCACTGTGAATTTCATTAAAAAAAAGTCTGTCTTTCTGAATTGCTTACAGGATGAACCTATTTATTGATAATAACTTGAAAGTGAAGTGTAGATGTGGTCTGGATATGGTTCAGCTTTTATTTACTTTTAACTTAAATGTTAAATTTTCTTCAAAACATTGACTTGAAACATGGTGGATTCCTCTCTCCTTAATAAAAGATTTTTTGGCCTCTGTTTTACAAGGCACATTATATGATATGGCATTGCTATGTTCATAGGTGCCAAGCTATGTTCATAGCTGCCTTGATGATAGATGTATCATTAAGGGTGTCTCCACCAGAGCTATGAGGCATTGAGTATTTTTTCTCTGCCACATGTCTGCAAGGCCCTCAAAAGCGGAAATAATTATTTTCAGGCCACCACAGTGACCTAAGTAAAAACATCTGGTATTTCTGCAGTCAGTATTGTAGAAAGGTAAACACACTAAAAGCGACCCATTTGCAGGTTAAGTAGTTATTTTAGAGGGACATTATATATTCCATCAGGGTGTGGTTTTTGTTTTTTCCTAACAATTTTTCAATATACACTATTCGTTTGTTCAAATATTTGTCTCAAATATTCTTCAAATGTTTGAGAAGGTGGTACACTTGAGACAGTGAACCAAGATACTTAAGTAATTATGTAGGAAGCAAAGTGAAGCAAATTACATGGAATTATTTCTAAGAATTAGTCAGTCCAGAAGAAACAGAATCTTCAAATACAGGGGCAATAAAGTACTCAGATTAGTTCTCTAGGTACAAGTAAGGTTGCCTTTTCATTGTGCCGTCAGAGACATAATCTACATAAAAGACAGTTGTCTTCACATGGCCTGCGGCTATCATTGTTCTATGAATGTCATGCACAATTTTATTTCCTACTTCTTTGTTTCAGTTAAGAATATAAATATGTAAAAACATTTAAAATATGAAATGTTGCCAGAAAGGTAAAAGGATATGTCAGCTCCTACTGTTCTCTTCTGTCAAAATAACTTTAAAATGTACTTGAGCTGGAAGAAAATGAGATTGGCCTTAAACGTTTCTATTAGATATGTTGTTACTGTCTGGAGGGGTAGCATCATTTTAGAAACAAGTGAAAGTGAGGATTCCGTAAGTGAAGTCTAAGAACTTTATGGTATTTATTGGTATTCTTGTCCTTGAGTTCTGTTTACCCAAAGGAAAAAGAGGGTCAAAAAGCCCAGAAACATTTTGTGGGCAGCTTTTATAGTTCAAAACCAGTTTATTTGCTTTGGTGGCTAATTCTTTGTAAGCAAATTCTCCTATTTTCCCAGCCTCTGTAGCCACACCATTGTTCGGAGAAGTATACTTTCTGTATTATGATATTAATAACTAGGAGTGAATAGTTACCACAAATGTGGAAAAGAGGGAAAAACTTGAAACAAACATATTTCTTTTATATGAATGATGCCATTGGAAAACTTAATTTTATAAAATCGAAGGCAAGAGTTAGGACACATAAATGGCATCTATTAGTTTTTACAAGCTTGTTTTGAACTCACAGTTTAAGCTTGGGGATCTAGCATTTTTTTAAAAACCCACAATCTGGTGCTCTCGATTCAGATAAAACCAAAAGAAATATATGTAAGTCCTTATGGGTTTTTACAGATGAATTTAAGTATTTGAACCACCTAGCATATTTAAGGGAAACTATCACTTTGAAATTATTTCTTTGGACTGAAGGCTCTTGTGTGGCCAAAGAGGGATGCTGCTTAACTGCCCAAGGCCTTGTAATAGCTATGGGAACATACTCCTTTTGAGTTCATTGCCTCTTCAGTTAAGCAGTATTTGAATCAGCTTTAGTGGTGCCTTAGATTTCTATAACCCAACAGCAGTTTTGCATTTCTTAAAACACAGAATATGAGGTCACTGTATCAAATTACATGGTTTCATTTATAATGAAAATGATGAGAAGATGACAAGAAATTTTAAGACTCTAAAAACATCTTACCTAAGCTTGTCTTATCTAAGCTTGGATAATTATGTATTTCTTTTACCTCATGCCAGGGGATCAGAGAAGGAGGGGTAGCAAAGAGACAGATGGAAGAGACAATATACTATGGGGTAATCAATATTCTGGAGTGTAATGGGAGTTGGGGAGTGAGGTACAACTTGTAGTATAGGGTAGTCAACACAATGAAGGATGGATCCAGGGATAACTGTTTTGGGAAAATGTTCTGTTTCTGTGCACAGAGAATCCTCAGATTTAACATTAGGTATTACAGAACCTAACTTGCAAGATCATGGAAAGTCATAGAATAATGCTTGATCCTAAGTTTGGAACACAGTTGGTTCCCAATAATATCTGGCTTTTCTGCTTCCCACTATAGCATTTATTATTCAGTATGGGAGTTACATTTTAACCATACTGGATTTTGAGGTCCTTGAGCAATGAGCCATGTCTCATTCATTTTATACTCTCAGCACTTTATCACACTTAGTGATGATGGAGTGCAAAAATATTAAATGGAAATAATAGAATTTTTGTGCACAGGAAGCCCACAAAGGGGAAGTATTTAAAAAATAAGTATGTTAAAAGTTACCTAAATATCACTGGTAGCAGTATAGTAGTAGTAGTGCTGGTAGAAGAAGAAATGGTTTTCAACTGTGGTATAGGATTCGGATGTCAGTGGAGTATGGTTGAGAAGTATTCTTTATTGGTCGCTACAAATGTTCATTAGTTCCGAGTTAATGGCTCTGTAAGTATCAAAGATGCACTTGATTGTTTAGATCCTGCTTGTTCCAAGGAGGCTTTCCAAGCATTCCAGGTCAAATGAACTCTCCTTTTCTCTTCTTTTCTTTTCTTTTTTTTTTTTTCACATGCTGCCACATTCACAGTCGAGGTGATAATCAGTGACAGTCCAGACCGCAGAGTTGGTTGTTACTGTGTACCAGGTACTGTTTCAGGCCCTGAGGATAGAGTGGAGTAAGATAGCCAAGGCCCCTGTTGGCATGCCATGTGTATTCTAGTAGGGGTACCAACACTGGGCTGAGACCTGATTCACTTTTAAATTTCTGTTTCACAGCTGTAGATTTTGTCTCCAATTCTTTTATTCCCAAGAAGACCACTAGTTCCATTAAAATAGAAAATTGTTATATACTTCCTTCATAGTATTATCCTTGCTAGGAATAAATGTTGAAAAATCAAAACCAAACAAAAACTAGTGGCTGGGATGAGACCATAGGTTTTCAATTTGCTGCTCTCAGTCCTAACATTCTTAATGCCCCTTAGATCAATTTTGGGAAATGGAAGTGAGTTATTTAGGCATATTCCTAAATAGAAATGATTGGAGAACCTCTTAAAAGAGAAATGGTTGATCATCAGACAAAAATACTTACTGTCAGATCCACAGTAGGCACTCAAGGGATATTTGCCCCACAATAGTGGGTTGTCTTAATTTTGGTCAAAGATGGACTGTATTGTATTCACCTCATATCACAGTGTGAGAGAAGTTACAAGAAAAATAACATTTTTGAATTCTGAGTAGTGAATGGAATTGATTAGGTGTAATTCCAAACCTAAGGGTCCTAATTATTCTACAAGCTATTGAGACGAAGCTGAATTATGTTTTCCCCTAGGATTCACAGGCCCAAGTTATGCTGGAATGGCTTATAGCTAGACTTTTGCATTCATTTTATAGGCTACTCATCCATAGGAGTGTTTTCCAGTACAGACACAAAAACACAAAGTTATATGCTAACCACCAAAGTTATTTGATAACTTGAAGTAATAAAATTAATAAAATTACTTACAGAATTTGCAAAACACCCGCATTGTAAAATAAAATCTTAGAAAATCCAAGAAATATTTAAAATTAATTCAGTTCATTCAGTGGGAATTATTATAGAACATGCAAAAGATTAGATTTCATCCAATTCATAGGATTTGCTTCCTTATGCAAGTGTGGGTGTGTAAATTGCTTTAATTGACACACAAAGGAAGATTCAGGGTGGAGTGACAAAACAATCTCTTTAACAAGGTGTACTGACCTAATATAAGAGAGTACAAAGAATATTGTTTCTTTAGTATCTATACTCATATTATCAAATGTTAAATAAAAACTAATTCTAAATCAAGCTCTAATTGGTAGTTTTCAGTAATACTGAATGAAATACAAAACATTCAAACATCTGAGAAAAATGATGAGAATCAGACTTAAAGAGATTGTTTCACTAAATTAAATGTAAGGAAGATATCAAATGGGTTAGTGTTTTGAGAGGAGGATATAGGGATGGCCAATCTGAAGAGCCTTCTGTGCAGCACTCAGCACATCACATTATGTACTCCAGGAAAGAAAGCTAGACTCCTTGTCTCTGTGTCTTTATAATATCCCTTTACTCATGGGAAACATACTGTGTTTTTGAAATACCTAAGTTATTCATCACGGAAGGAACACTAGAGGGTGAGGGAAGAGCTTGACATTCTTGGAACAGAATTGAAATGCTTGTTCAACTCCTTGTATAGAATGACAGTATCTCAGAGAAGGCAACCCCAATAATTCCTCAACGTCATGGGAAACTTTCCTTGCAAAAGGAGGCAGGTGGTGGTGAAGTACCCAGAGGTTTTCCATCCTTCCTTACAGTGTAGGGGAAGAATTTGAATGTTGGGAGTAGGAGGATTGAATTTGAAACATTTCTGACTCTTGTGTGCAGAACTGATCTTTTATGTCTAGAAAAAAGTTTAGAGGGCGCCTGGGTGGCTCAGTGGGTTAAGCCCCTGCCTTCAGCTCAGGTCATGATCCCAGAGTCCTGGGATTGAGTCCAGCATCAGGCTCTCTGCTCAGCAGGGAGCCTGCTTCCTCCTCTCTCTCTCTCTGCCTGCCTCTCTGCCCACTTGTGATCTCCCTCTGTCAAATAAATAAATAAATAAAATCTTAAAAAGAAAAAAAAAGAAAAATGTTTGGAGCATAAAGTTGAAAATATTATATACATACCCTTCCAAAATATCATGTTTCTAATATTAAACACTACAAACATAGGAATGTCTGAAACCTGGGAAAATGGCACACTCTTTCAAGGGGAAGCAAATAGAAAACCAAAACAAAATGGGAAGTTCTAAGAAATAATCTCACACTCTGCATTTTATGGAAGGGAAAGGAAAGGGCTCACCAAGAAAGTTGTTTTGGCTTCAGGAAAGAAACTTCATTTTCTTATATAGAATGATATCATCATACTTGGATAAGTAGAAAAAAAACCATTTTCGTTGTCTGCTTGATTCTATTGACTTGATTCTTTTACTTCTTTTCTGGAAATTATTTAGTTTTTACTACCCTTATAAGAATGGTGAATTAAACATTTTCTTCTTTATTTAAACTATTTTATTAAGTGGAAAAACCCAAATGGGATTATCTCAAATAGTTACTATATATTTATGAAAATAGTCATAGATACATAAAATTTATACTGGCAAAGATGTAACTGTTCACAAATGTTAAAGGTGTAAAGAACAAACAAAAGATTCTGATGGCTGCACCATTAATTTTATTTTAACATATGTCTTTAATAAGAAAAATACCCATTGGCTTCTTGGACTCTGTGCATATTGTTAAAACATGTACAGATTATCTGAAAAATATTATTTTTAAATAATAGCTTTCTACATGATTTTTACCTGTTCAAAGAACAATGAGGAAGAATGATAAGTAGAATATGATTGTGTGCAAAGGGGAAGGAGGAAATGATTGTGAGCCATCTGCCACAGTGGGTTAATGTCAATATTAAAAAAGGTGATTTTTTGATATGCAGAGTCCAAGAAATCATGGGCCCAGAAACTGGTGGAGGAATTAATAACAGAACTGCATATTTAAAGACCTGGAGGCACAAAGGTCATAGCACATTCAGAAACCTGAAATAAGGTCATCATGGCTGGACCCTATGTTTAAGAGCATTAAGGGTGCTTCTAGAGTGGATGTAGAGCAGGCAATTACAACTGATCTGTGGTCATGATTTTTAAATATTCCTGTGATCTGTAACTACAGATCTGTTAAATAATGATTAGCAAGTCTAATTTTAAATTGCCTGTCAAACAATTTGAGAAATTTAAGGGCAAGCTAATGTTTTGGGAGCATTACTCTAATTAGAAGCAAATAGTCTTATAGATCCAGCTCAAATGATAAGAAAAATTGGAGTTAAATAAGAAACATACCATTCTACTTTGTTTGTACGGAATCAGCTATAACCCTCAAAGATATATAGCAACACTTGCCAAATAACATGGGTTTGGTTTTCAAAATTCTTGGTTCCCTCAGAAAAACAATTGGGTCTTGCTGTAATACTATTCATGATTTTGATAGAATTCACATAATGCTGTTTGATTTTTCTTTATTCATTAATTTAAGAAACAGTTACCTAGGACATATCTTTTTTTATTTTTTTAACATTTTATTTATTTATTTGACAGAGAGAGAGAAATCACAAGTAGGCAGAGAGTTAGGCAGAGAGAGAGGGGGAAGCAGGCTCTCCGCTCAGCAGGGATGCTGAGGCAGATGTGGGGCTCCATCCCAGGATCCTGAGACCACAACCTGAGCCGAAGGCAGTGGCTTAGTCCACTGAGCCACCCAGGTGCCCTGCCTAGGACATATCTAATGCTAGGAATGACCTACAAACCTATGAAACACTCATCTTTGTTAACTAACTTTTACTTTCAAGAGTATTAATGGTAATAGTGAGTTACCATTTCACACCACCAGGTCACTAAAATATTTTTTTAAAGTTTTAAAAATACACCATGTTGGTGAGAATGTATTGGAATGGGAACATTGTGCAACTGTAATGATTACCGTTACTGTGAAAGACGATTTCATAATACCTGGTAAGGTAATAAATGCACACATACCATCAATTTTACTCCTGTGCGTGCATGTACTAGATGATGTGTTGTACCAGCAAAACTACGAAACAAAATAAGCAAACAAAAGCTAGATTCTTTAATACTAGAACAATTAATTACTGATATCTTTATAGAACTGCAAACATAAATATGAATTAACTGCAGCCAATTTTTCAACATGGATGAGTCTCAAACCCACATTTGGGAAAAATTTACAAAATACATAGTTTGGTTTTTTCATATGAGGTTCATAAGTAAGTTAAACTAAACAGTAAGTTGCTTAGGAGTACATCCATATGTGATAAAACTATTAATGAAGAACCAGGCATTGGTTATCTCAGCACCCTCTTCCCTTAGTATCCTTTTTCTCCCTTTGATGGTAGGATTTATTTGGCTTTCTGCTTCTCCTCTTTCTCTTTACCTAAGATCACCTGCTTAAACCTTACCCTGTTTTGAAAAGCCAAATTTGATACATTTTCTCCATAATCCAGAATTTACACAGTCTTTTGTGTAATATGTTACTATATTATCACATTATATTTTGTGAAAGATTATCTACTTGTCCAGGATTCCTTTTAGATTGCTACCATCTCAGAGATTATACGTCCTTAATTGTTTACAACCTCACAGCCTTTAGTAAAGCACCTAGAATATGTACAAATGTACTTTTTTATGGAATTGTATATTTAGACCAAAATTCACTTTATTATAAAACCCATAAAAGCCTTATAATGAGGTTGTAAGAGGGGAGAACACTTTGCTCTGCATTTTCAAATTTTAAACAAGATATAAAGAGGAGGATTGTTTTAGTGGCAAAGCTATGAAAATGGAATTAGGAGAAAAGATTCACCGTGTGTGTGTTTGCGTGTGTGCTCATGTCTATGCACAGGCACAGATACTTGAGTTTTTAAAAGTAATAAATATATCAAATTTCAATATAAAATCATGTAACAGTAGAAACATTTCCAAGCCTCTGTTTCCAAAGTACCCTCACCACCCAAGGAGTGTACTTTTTAACAAAGCCTTATTTTGAAGTTTACTGATAAAATTTTACTTTGGAGAAATGGACTGTTCATATTTTCAACAACTGTGCCATCTTTCCATGTCAGATTGGGTTGCATAGTTACTGTTTGAAACTTGTGATGAAGTTAAAGCTTGGTCTTGGAATAGAAATCTTTCTATTATTGTTTGCTTGTGCGTCTATCAGGAAGGTTATCTTTTTTCTGCATGTTTATGGAAAGCTTTTATGGTCTTTTGTTTATTTCATCTTATTAGGGCTAGTTGAATTACAGCTGGCTAATATAACCTATTAAATCCGCTTAGCTGGCCACATGTAAAGTCCACTATATGCTAACATGCTGAAAACAAATAAGTCTTGAGGGTCTCACTGCCTTGATCCTTCCTTAAGGCATCTCACCTTGAGTGAGTATGGCCATCAGACAAAAGGGCTACAGAGGTCTACAGTGTCCGAACGTTTGTTGGATTTTATGAATGTTTAGCTTCTGTTTACTTTTTCATTTTAAATATCTAACAGTTTTTCATGCATCACACAGATAATTTTTACGTTCCACTTTTGAGATCCTATAAATTAATCTACTGATTGATAAGGCAGTATGATGAGGAGATGAAGAATTCATAAAGAAACTTTTTCACAGTCAATGCACACATACGATTTTCCTCTCTACTATCTTGGGTTGAAGACCATGGTTTTACGATTACAGGAGTCATTTACTTAGGAAAAAAAAAAGAAAATTCCAATCGAGTGTGAATATAAATGTGAAGATACTTGGCCAACCAGACTTTGAGACCCTCAAACAATAGTAATTCCCCAAAAGGAATACTCTTTTCCTGGGTTTCTTCATTTCTTCTTCTCCTACTTCTTAAATCTTGGGCTTTAAAAAAAAAAAAACTATAAAATTACATTTAAGTTGTAATTCCAACACAGGACTTCTAAGAAATATCCATATGAAAAGAGGTGAGAGGAAAAACCTCAGAAAAATGAAAGTGATCAGTCATGGAATTGTGAATTTTATTTTTTACATGAATTTTTGTCATTACTCTGAAGCCAAGCTTGGAAAATTTAAGGGTCAGGGGCGCCTGAGTGGCTCAGTGGGTTAAAGCCTCTGCCTTCGGCTCAGGTCATGATCTCAGGGTTCTGGGATTGAGCCCTGCATCGGGCTCTCTGCTCGGCAGGGAGCCTGCTTCCCCTTTCCTCTCTCTCTTTCTGCCTCTCTGCCTACTTGTGATCTCTATCTGTCAAATAAATAAATAAAATCTTTAAAAAAAAAAAAAAGAAAAATTTAGGGGTCAAGTCAGTTTTTTATTTGAAACAAGTATCAGTAAGGACCTTTAAGAATTCAGTTGGTTTTGCATTTATTGAGCATTTTCTGTAAACCAGAAGCTGTGCTAGGAGCTTTTTATGCATTGTTCCAGATCTTTATAATAACCTTCGAGGAGAGAATTATAATCCCTATTTTACCATAAGCAAACTTCCTTTAAAGTCAGCTAAATGACTAAGCCAAAATTTGAATACAGATATGTCAGACGCCAGTACCCATATTATCTCGACTACACTGATTTTTCAGGCCTGTTCTTTAGTAAACCAGTTAAATAGTGTATGAGAAAGTGTGTTGTTACTTTACCTTGGGCATGGAGGGGGTCAGGAATGGGAAGAGACAAGAAATGATAATGATTTTCATCACTGGACAGTGAATGTACTTTTATACCACTGGAAAGAATGAAAGGTACTTCTTTCTCAAACTTCCTAACTTTGGTTTTAGCCTGACCTGCATAACTACATGTAAAATATTTTCTACAAATGGTTATTTTTTATTTTCTCGTATCTTTGAAAACTGTTGTATATGTATGTAGACACTATCACATGCACTTACTGAATCTGTAACTCTACATACAGGGCAACAAATCTGGTGCAAATTTCATGCTCAATTAAAAAGAAATCTTACAACTTTTCTATGTATTATGGAAAGATCGACATCTGTCCTCTATTTAATTAGGTCCATCCTGATTATGTTAAATGTGTTCTGGCTCCCGTTAAGAAAATTACCTAAATATACATGAAGGAGAACCTTGTTAAAAATGAATTGTCAGCAAGAAACAGGGGAGATTTAAACAAAGAAATTCCAAGTAAAACTTAACAAAAGAAATTATCTCAAACATGAATGCTCAGGCTGAATAATAACCCTTCCCCTTCACCTCTCGTGATTGATCCATACGAAAATGCAAATGCAATTTGAAACCAATAGTTTTGGAGCTTCAAGAGTTTGGTTAATTTTTCCTTCCTGTTGCTTTTCACTTTGGAACACCTTTTGGCTTCTGGGATCTGACTGGAGCCAGGAGGGGAAATGCCAAAATACTATGGGGAAAGGCTTGTTCTTGGGGTAATTAAGACGTGATTTGAGGAAACCAACCCCTGCTATAAATTTTATGTTTAAAAAAAAGTTCTGTCTATGAAATTTCTAGTGGGCTGAACAGAGGCAAGAATTTCAGATAATAACATTTAGATAATAATGTTAAAGTAGAGAATGGTCAGAATTCATGGGAGAGCTTGGGTTTAAGCTTTGGATCCTGAAAAGATTGTGTTCCCTTCTTTGTTTTGCTATTATTTCTGTGATTTCCCCCCCATACTTTTTCTTTGAATTCCTGCCTTTAAAATGAGCAGCATTAAGATCTCCCTGTGTCACATCACTAGGGATAGACAAGCATTTGAAGGGGTGGAAATTCCTTTTATCATTTATTTGTTCATTTGCCCCAACAAATGTTTGCTTGCCACATATGTGCCAGGAGGTAGTCTAAGTTTTGGGATATAACTGTGAACAGAAGGAATCTGTTCTTATGGACCTTAAATGCCAGTGGAGAATAAACACACAAATACTCAATATGTTAAATTATATAAACGGTCAGGCATAAAAATGAATTCATATACAAAAATATTTTATAGAGAATGGTTAGGAATGGCCTTTCTGAAAAGTGACCTTTAAGCAGAGACCTGATTGAAATGAGCGAATTAGCCATATAGGTGCCCTGGGGAAAGAGTCCCACAAAGGAGACAGCAAGCACAAAGGTCCTGAGGTGCCCTTATGCCTGTGTATTTGAGAAGCAGTGAGAACAATACGGTGGAGATGAATGAGCGTGGAAGAAACAGTAAAAGTCATGTTCAGAGTTTTAGCAAGAAAGAAGTTCTCAGTTGGAGTCTAGATTATAAGCTGGTGAGTGAAAGAAATAGTAACCACCACATTCACTGAAATATTGGCCAGTCCACCATGATTTAGGAGTATACCTGGAAGGACTCTGCTACATGAGTTTAGAATATCAGACTATTCCTTTCACCAAATTTATCAGAACAGCTGGCAGGGATGCACTTACAAAGGGGGAAACCTAAAAGCTTGAGAAGAAGTAGAAACTGTTTGAAACAAGAGAAGGAGATGACTGGAGAAAAAACAAATTGCCCCAAATAGGCTATACATTTTTAATAGTTCAGTCAAAATCCCAAAATGATGCTTCCTATTTCTCTTCTCCTCCCCTACCCTCTCTCTTGCTTTTCCTTGCTTCCAAAAGGCTATATGCTATATGATTTCATTATATCACATTCTTAAAATGACAAAACCATAGAAATAGAAAACAGATTAATGGTTGCCAGATGTTAAGGGCAGGGGGTGAGAAGGAAATGGGTGTGGCTATAAACAGCAATATAAAGGATGCTTGTGGTCATAAGAACATCCTATGTGTTGACTCTCTTCTTCCCAGTATCTTGGTTGTGATAATCTATTACAGTTTTGCAAGATTAGCCCAAGGATTCACAGGCTTTTGCTCTGTTGTTTTTTACAACTGCCTGTGAAATCTGTAAGTATCACAAAATATAAGTTGTAAGAGCTTAAAAAATAATGATCACTGTGATCCCAGAGGACAGTTCGAGGCATCTGAACTCCGTCATTCACGCATGTTCCCCACGCATGTTTTCCACCATGGCTGTCATAGTACCATATATTCTACCCATTTGTATCCCTTGGTGTAGTAAAGCACATTTATTTCTTAAAACAACACTGTCAATCTTTAAATTCACTGATACTCTCCTCTGCAAGCAAACAGTTGAGAGCAGAAAAACTAACTCAGATGAAACCAGTTTTTAGAGGAAAAAGATGAGTTGATTTGAAAACTCCTGTAAACTAAAAAGGGGTATGAAACATTTGGGGACATTTCTGGTGAAGAAGGTAAATAAATTGTTCTCCCTTTTTTCCTCTTTGTTTGACAAGACACTAGCAGTACCTAAGATTATCCATTTCACCAAATCTTCTCCAACACTTAGTGTTACCAGAATTTTCAGTTTTTCCTAATTTGATGGATGTGAAGTCGTTTCTTTATTTTCACAGAAATTTATAGGAGTTCTTGATACATTCTGCATATTAATCTTTCTCAGTGTTATGTGCTGAAAATAACTGTTCCCAATCTGAACTTTTTTTTTTTTTTAAGATTTTATTTATTTATTTGAGATAGAGCAAGAGAGAGAGAGCGCGCACATAAGCAGGGCAGAGTGGCAGAGAGGGAGAAGCAGACTCCCCGCTGATCAGGGAGCCCAGTGTGGGGCTCAATCCCAGGACCCCGGGATCATGACCTGAGCTGAAGACAGATGGTTAACTAACTGAGCCACTGGGGTGCTCACCACTCAATCTGAATTTTGTACTGTTTTATACTGTAAGACATGTGTTAACATTTTGTTAAAACTGGCCTGAAACTATCTGGCATTATAAGATCATCACTAAAATTGTGGGTTGCAGCTGTAATAATAGATAAACTTTAGCAGAGAAACCACGTAGTCAAAAAATGGACCCACACACACATTTGAATTTGGATTATGAGTCGAATGATTTTATGTCCCAGCTTGCCTGGACAGTTTTTCTTATGCTTGACTAAGCATTATTAGTAACAATTCCCCCTTTAATTTTGAGAACTTTTTGGTTTGGATGAAAAAATGTATATGGTCATCATATATATATATATATATATATATATATATATATATGACAAGGATGGACCTAAAAACAAATAGGGATACCAATTACTGTCCATATAAAATTTTATCTGTATCCTACACTGTAAAAAAAAAAAAAACAAATTTCACATGAATTGAAAATCTAAATATGAGCAAAATCTTCAAAACTTTTAGAAAAATTGTAAGAAAAGCTTTATAACATTAAGTTGGAGGAAGAATCTCTTTAAAAATGACATGAAAACATAAACCATGTTAAAATGAAAAGTTTTTTTTTTTTGGAGAGCAACTGGACAATATGTGGGAAAGTTCAAAGGTGATAAAACCCTAGAGTCCATCTCTAATTACACACTGAAAAGGCCTTTTGACCTTGGACACCAAGGGACTTGGATGAGATGTTTCACTGTATCAGTGGTTATAAAAATTTAGAAACAACCTTATATGTGCATCAGTTTGAGGATAGACGAATAAATAAATAATGCTATTTTCATAAAATGGAATGCCATTCAGCAGTTAAAACAAGTGTACCGTGTTAAAATTTCCAAGAAATCATGGAAAGATCTTGGCCTTTTTCTTTCCAAATTGATGGAGTCACCTGCTTCTTGCATTTTGCATAGCAAGGCTGCTGAAGACAAATGCAAATTTCATCAAAGATGATTTTTGTGGAAGTAGACAATGAGGGACACTGTATTCTTTAATATTTTAAGATTTACTAACAGGATCAGAATAAAAAAGTAAACAGAAACAACACCCAACATATACTATATTGTGTTTTAGCTGCCCAGGGATATCTTAGATATAATGAAGAGTGAGATTTTTGAAAAAGTTGTTTAAGGATATGTTTTAGAACTTAAATACTTCCAAAACTGTCATCTTGTCCTGTGTTGAACTGATACATATTAATACAAATATACTAGTTTATGTAATCCTTGACAGCCTCCAGAAAAGAAACATTGCATATATAAGGTGAATTAAATGGCTTTTATGTTTTCTTGGGTTAAAATTGTTATACAATATGACTATCTCTAAGATTTATTTTAATCTAAGTTTGTTTTTACATCAAAAGGCTGTGTATTGGGGCGCCTGGGTGGCTCAGTGGGTTAAGCCGCTGCCTTTGGCTCAGGTCATGATCTCAGGGTCCTGGGATCGAGCCCCACATCGGGCTCTCTGCTCAGCGGGGAGCCTGCTTCCTCCTCTCTCTCTCTCTCTCTCTCTCTCTCTCTCTGCCTGTTTCTCTCTGCCTGCTTGTGATCTCTGTCAAATAAATAAATAAGATCAATAAAAAAAAAAAAGGCTGTGTATTCTCTCTACCCAATTTCTGACTTGGGTTATTAAAATATTTTCTCAAATCGATTAAACTAATAAATCCAGTAAACTAATATTTACTGTTGTCTCATGGACATTTAGGTATCTATCTCCATTGGGCTTGAAGAATGTTTCCGCGTTTCATCTTTATTTTCACTACTGGCCACTACTTTCCCACAGTGTTAAAACTGTATATCAAGAGGCTAAAGGGCTATCTGTCCTAAAACCAATCACTCACTCCCTGAAACTTGCAATTTCATGTTAATGTTGAGGCCAGTCCAAGGACTGAGACTTGGGATCAGGACGTAACTAGTATCCAGAGTGGAGGGCAGCACGTTCTTTGGTCTGCTCTAGTTGTGCTTCTTCATCCTTGAGCTGAACATCTGTCTCCTAAATCCCGTTTCTTTTAGCCTCTTTTCATGCCTTACAAATGGCAAAGCAGTTAATGGGAGCGTGTTAGGGCAGGGATGATGGTGATAAGGATTTTAGTTGAATGATTATTAACCTATTTCTGTCTACTTCCTTTTTTAATGAGAACCTGGATTTTGTTGTCAATACTATGGGTTGCCCTGTTTGAGACTTCTTTGAAAAATTTCTTTAAAAAAGTCTTTCACATAAATAACCATATTTTATATTCTGTATTTCTTCAGAGGCAATCCAGGGTGGGCTCATCAGAATATAAACTGGCAAATACCAGCATGCTGCAAAACAATGTGGAAGCCCTCTGACTTGTGAGAAGCACTGTACCTCATTTCTTTGACTGGTTTTGCTATGTGGTAATTGTTAAGGAAACATCTGGTTACTGTCACATATTTGAGTATCCGATCTCATTGCGTGACATTTTGTTCTGTGACATTTAGTTCCCACTTAGGACTTGGAATTGAAAACCTAAAATTAAGTTCCATTTCCAACATAATAATAGGGAATTGTCCTGGATAATGATGTTTGAGGCTCTCCGTAATGGAATTTCAACATAGCACATGGGGGAAAAATAATAGTGAATTGTTATCAGTGATTTTCTTCACAAAAATACAAATACTTAGAAACTGTTTTTGGAGGGGCTGCTCTGGAACTCTTCTTAGTTTTGAAACTAGTATTCTTTGCTTTCTGGACTCATGGTAAATTGAAATGAACTCTCTTACTGTAAAATTCATCTACTTACACATCTCTCATTTTATACTGAATCCTCTCCCCCCCACCCCGTTCCCGTAAGGAAACATTTAGGAATATGCCTTTAAAAATGTCTGAGTATACTTTTCTAACCTTTAGGTTGTCCACAGCAGAACTGCATCTATCATAGGTTCTCTCAGCTGGTTCTTTCATAAAATAAAAAAGGAAGGATATTTAGACAACTGCCATTTTGCCTCTGCATGATGTTGGCACTTAGCGTAGTGCCCATGGACCTGTAGTTCATATCCTGGAACTAGATCTGCAAACCCATTCTTAATCACTTATGCTGTTAACTCTGTCCAAGCAAGTCCTAAAAATGTCTGCTTTCCTCATCAGTTTGTTCCTAGGAAGTATTCTGTGTGTATCCTTAGGTTTCTCCAGTGGACTTACTATTTATTTGTTATTTGAGTTAAAAACAGAGACAACCATTATTCAGAAGAAGGGCTAGTTGTTTTGCTACAGTTTTATCAAATAGTCCCTACCTTAAAAACAAACTATGCTTAACAGGAAGTCTTAGAACTAGTTCCAAGGGAAATAGACTCTGTGATGGGAGATTTGCATGTAGGAAGTTTATGGGGGTGTGCTCTCAGAATGAACACCTGTGAGAGGTGAAGTAAATAGCTCTAGGCAGAGGGGGAAAATGTTGATCTGAGATGAAATCACAACAGATGTCTCAGCTGATCCCACAGGGATGACCCATCAAATAAGGCATGACCCTTATTCCCAACTGAGCAAGGGGCCAAGGCTTTTATACTTAACGCTGAGTGGTCTTTGGATGTGGCTGCCACAGCAGGGACCAGGGGAAGCATGCAACTTGCCTTTGGCATCTAGAGAATGAGTGCCTAGGTCCTGAAAAGGGGACCTGGGCAGTGTACCACCCATTAAGTATGCAGGATTCTAAAAGCTAACCAGTTTGCTTGGAAACAGAGGATAGATAGGCATAGTTTCCCTCTTTTCCCAATTTACTTGCAAAAGGATGAAACATATAACAGAAAGCAGGTGGCTACACAGTGGAGATATGAAAAAAATTTTTGTGTGTGTGGGGGGGGTTGTTTGTACTCACTATTCACTGTGGGTTGGATAGTTATCACTTTTACTTTCTAGGAAAGTGAGGCTTTCTTTCTGTCGACAAAAAGCTGAAAAGCTGCTAAAACATTGCAATACTAAAGCATCTAGAATTTGACTAGAAACCCTTGTGCTCAAGGTATTTATTCTTCCAAGTGAACATCAATCCCTCTTCGTTATCAAACCAGGCTTTCCATAGACGATGCATCGCCATATCTGAAGTAAGGAAGCTATGTCCATGCATATGTTCTTTTTACATTTTCTGTGCCTCCTTCATTCTGATGCCTCAGAAAGCCCATTTCCCCCCGCTCCCAGGGGAGAAAATTATACTTTAGAACCAAAGTTCCTCCTCATGAGCTGGCCCACAGCCCAGTAATCAACAGTGCCGAGAGAAGCATGATTTTAATATACATTGATGATCTAGTCAGTGGTCAGAAAAAGGTTTTCTGGAGAAGAAAGAAATAATACATGAATTAAACCTGAAATCTGTGTAACGAAGTAATCTTCTTGAGAAATGTGGAGATTTTGAAAGTGACCCAGTCATTATTTTAGCACATTAGGAAAAGTTCTAAAATATTAACAATTGACCAATGAGAGGGCAGAAAGTCAACTTGTATTGAGCACTTATTGCTTGCCAGTCGTTGCAGAAAACAGTTAGCAGATACAAATATTCAATCTTTACCACTGTCCCAAATATTAGGAATTATTATTCACATTTTTTCACTCATTTATATCTTAAATGGGATAACTTTTGTAAGTTTACGCTGCCAGAGAGTGGAAGAGCTAGAATTAAAAATGATCTCTTTCTGATTCAAAAGTGTATGCTATTCCTCTCAAACAACTTCCATTAAGAGAGATGCGTCAGTAAAGGAAACACCTTCATTATCCTTAGAAGTACACTGAAACAAAAATATAAACTTTGGGCTATAAATGGTGTGGTCTTCATTTCTTTCTTTCTTTCTTGGCCAAGTGTCCATGTAATGGAGGGAACAGTGATTTTGGAGTTAGGAGACCTGTATTCGTTACCTCGCACTGAGCTCTAGTAAAGAAACTGAACCTCGGTCTTGTCATTTCTAAAATAAGGGCATAAAAGCAGAATGAGATAGCCCAACCTGTCAGCTGATTTACTGCATTTGATAGAGGAGACAGATTTTGAACAAGTTTTCCTGTGATGGGGCTACATTGTATCCTGGAACCAAACTGTGATACTTTGAACATTGAATGCTCCTGTGGTTGTATGAAGCACTGACAGCACTGGGTTATCTGGGAGTCATTTTGTTTCCATAGCAGATGTCTATTTTGATGCTGACTTCTTGCTTATTTGATTACTAGTTGTACATAAGAAGATGGAAGTTCAGATGGTAAATGATCAAAGGAAGAGGAATAAACAAATTAGGAGAAACGGTTTGGCAAATGCGACTATATTTACAAAAGATCCTTGTAGTTTTGGGTACTTAACACAAACATTTCCTTGTTTATACATTGTTGGTTCCGGATGGATTTACTAAGGTTTTTGGAGAAGGGGGGTGGTTGAACTACTGTGGGATCATAGGAACTGATTCAGTAATATATTTGGAGTCAAAAGCTAATTGTGTAATTCTACTGGGAAAATTAGATCTACAAAGATGGAAGCTAGGATTGTAAATGAGTGTGAGCACAGGTACCTATCTCTGGTGTAAACCGCTGTGGATGAGACGGAACAGAAAGTCACTTGCATCAGCTCATGCCCCTGAAAGGAGGTAGGAATTGAGAACATTTGATTTTAAGATGAAGAATATCATTAATATAAATATGGTCTCCTAATGTTCTCTGAAGTGGGCAATATTCGTTAGATGCATAAATTTCAATATATTAGCCAATTCCATTATTTTAAGTCCTGTCTTTTTTATAGTCTAATTATAAATATTTCACATATGAGATGTTAATTCCTAAAATTGTCATAAATCCTCAGGAATTAATGGGGGCTACCATATGTAGATTTATATTTGTATGTCCGAAATTGATGGTATTTTGTTGTTCTTCTAGTAAACAAGGAAGGTCAAGATTTAAAAATATCAGAACTCCCGAAAGTATGTCTGTTCCTCACTAAGTTTACTTAGAGAGTGAACTCACTAAGTTTTCTGGCTTCCATCAGTTTCATCTAACTAGCATTTTGAGACTTTGGTCAAGTGTTGTTTTTTGAATCTATCATATTTGGGGCATTGAGCAAACTACAAAATTTGGGGGAAAAGTGTGACATTGTGGGGATATTTCATCTATGGGTTAAGTAAAGATTTATTGAGCAAAACCATACATTAGACTTTGCAGTGCTGCCATGGCTTAGGAGTTGGTTAAGGTGGTTTGATATGATGCTTGGTGCCAAACAGTTCTGTGTATCAAATGAAAGCATTATGATTCCAGGTGTGTCAGACATCCTCCTGGGAGTTCTGTGGGTCTTATGTTACAGACTCTCTCTTAGTTTCCCAGGGCTCCCATAACAAAGTACCACAAACTGGCTGCATTAAACAACAGAATTTCATGATCTCATTGTACAGAAGGCTAGAAGTCTGAAATGAAGGTATTAGCAGAGTTGGTTCCTTCTGAGGGCTGTGAGTGAAGAGCTTTTGGTGGTTTGCTGGTGATCATTGTTGTTGCTTGGCTTGCAAATTCCTCACCCCAGTCTCGGTCTTTGTGTTCATATGGTATTCTCCCTTTGTGCATGTCTGTGTCCGAGTTTCCTATTTTTATCAGGACACAAGTCATGCTAGATTAGGGGTCCATTCTGGTTTAACTGGATCTTAACTAATTACATCTGCAAAGGCTGTATTTCCTTTTTAAAAACAATTTTTTTTTAATTTTTAAAGAAGATTTTGTTTATTTATTTGACAGAGACACAGTGAGTGAGGGAACATAAGCAGTGGGGAAAGGCAGAAGGAGAAGCAGACTTTCCGCTGAGCAGGGAGCCTGATCCAGGACTTGATTCCAGGATCCTGAGATCATGACCTGAATGGAAGGTAGATGCTTAACGACTGAGCCACCCAGACACCCCAAGGCCTTATTTCCTAATAAGTCTACATTCTAAGATGTGGGGGCTTTTGGACTACAACCCCTAACAGGTCCTATGTTTCAGTTTTGGTTTTCTTTTTTCTCGAAAGTGAGAGTGAATGATTTCATGATTAGGAAGCACAAATTTTATCACTAGGGAATATTTCTAACCATAGAGAGAAATAGAAATGAAACAATAAATAAAATCAGAAAAGCGAAAATAACAGTTCGAGGTACTCAATATTAGATGCCTCCAACAATCTCTACTAACATTACTATGGAGTCTTTTACTCATTGGAAGCAACTGAAGGCAGGTATGGGTCTAAATAAAATCTATCTTCTTCTGAGTTTAATAAGGAAATAGATTTCACATAGCTATTTAATATCACCTAGAATTAAGAATGAGGAAAAAGAGAAAACGTGGTTGATAATGTGTGATTTGACTATTTCTCAGGAGATTTTAGAGAATGGAGTGCAGAACTTTCTCCTAGGGTAGGATGAAGAGAAAAATTCTCCAGTCTGACTTTAAAAATCCTATTAAATTTCTCTGTTTCCTGCATGAGGTTGAGCTTGCATTATAAAATGCATTTTATACTTACTATCAATTTATCAGGGAAATAAATAAGATATTGTTTGTAACTTATTTGCAATGTCATTTTTCAGTGTTTTTCTTTTGTTAGTTGGAAAGCTCCCTAAAAAACGGGTTTTTTTCTTATATCAGTTTCACAGATATTGGCTTAAATATTGTTAATGTCTGAAAATATTCATCATATCACTGAAAACAACGGGTATGGAAAATTCTGGCAGTTAAATACCAGATGTTAAAATATTTTTATTGTTGAATTGAATTGATAAGAGACCTCTAACCCAAATGCCTCCCGTAACCATAAAAGGCAGGTTTTTTTTGATTTATAATACCTATGAAACACTGATTTTAATTTACTGCTCCTTGAAAGACCTGGGAATATTTGCATTGTCAGCAGCTTAAATTGAGCACAGAAATGATAACTAATTTAGAAAATTATAAGATTATTTAGTCATTTACGATGTGTATAAGGTAATTAAAAACAAACTTTAGGAGGTTAAGACCTCACTGTAGTTGGTTATTATACAGCTGGGGTCACTGCCTAAGTTGTATGAAGGCATATGTTCAATTTACAGTTGTAATGAGGAACATAGGATGTTTTGATTCTTCATTTGCTGTGCTCATCTCTAGAGGATGCAATTGCCTATATTAAAAAATGAACATAGGCTCTTTTGTAGAGGATAATAAAAATGTGTAAGATAATACATGCCACATGCATATATGGTTGACATATGGCTTTTCTCTTTGAGTGTAGAATTGTTGCCCTTAGCTGATATCATGGAGCAGCCACATGGAAATATTCATTATGAGCCACTTAGGAATGAAACCAATTCCTTTGATCTCATTAGTTTGATCATGATTATTCCACTTTAACTAAGATGTGGTGTTTGTAAAGGTGTTTTCACTAGGTTATTCACTTGCAGGAGTATTTTGTGTTTTATTCTAATCAGCAAAAGACAGAAATGCATGCTATGAAGCTTTCTTTTGTCACATAGTGAATGCATACAAGGCATAGTAGAAGACATAAAACAGGTTTTTTTCTCTTTTCTTTTTTATTCTACATTTAAAAAAATGGCATTTGAGTTGCAGATTTTTTCCTACATGTTGATTAACTTGAAAATACTGGTACATACTTTTGAGGTAAATACTTTTGATGTCATTATGGTAGAGGTTGATATATAGTAGGATTACCTTTTGATTTAGTGAAAAATTGCATTCATCTCAATTATTATTCTTCAAAGTTTGCAGAATTATAGTGATTCTGACTATATTCAGGGCCCTTCTCTTGGCTTCAAGACAAAAGAAAACAAAACAAAACAAATGTAATCTTTCTCTCATAAAAAAAAACACATAAAAGAAGAACATCTTGAAATGTCTCCAATTTGAACAAATTATATGAAGGCCAATTAGAATTCATGAAAAATATAAGATTAAACGATACATGTTCTGGAAAATGGTATATGTTTGTGTCATTGGTCTTATTTAAACAGGTGTAACTAAGAGCCTTTTTTGTTTTTGCCTCTGTCCAGCACTGCCCTTCCCTTGGTAACCCGTTCTTCATTTCTTCCAATTGTGTGGGCTGCCAAAACCTGCACCTTGCAGCGCTCTGATCACGTGACCCAAACCTGGCCAATCCCAATGTCCCTATGCCTTGTCAGACTATTTGCTCTGGAGGTTGGGGTGCTATCCAGTCCTGGCCAATAATAGTCATACCTAAGATGTTTCCATTTGGGGATCTTGAGAGAAAGAGGTTTTGGGTTTTAAGAGTTGGAAAAATGTAAATTAGTGGCAACCAGTAGCCTAGCAAATAAAGCCAGTCAGAGGTAAGAGGAAATGAGTGCAGAGTTTAGTTGCTTCATGTCCTGGTTCTGATGGAACTCAGACCTGCCCATTTCTTTCCAGTATCCTTCCAAAATGCTCCTCTTTTTTTCTTTACTGCTTTGTTTAAGTTGCAAAAGTCCTGTCAAGTGAAACAGACAAGAATTCTTAATCAACACGGTATTTGTTTGTATTACATGGGTTACTTCTAAAGCAATAGGTATTGTAAGTTATTTCATAGTTTCCTACAGATATTTTTATTTAAACAAAGTTTGGACTAGCTAGAGCCTTCACTGATAAGGATAAGGTAATTTTTTTTTTGGCTGCATAATCATAAATCCTGAATTAACAACATCCAAATTATTGGAATTGTGCAGCATTAATGCTTATCAATTTAGATAGTGTCCATAACCTTGCTTGTGCTCTGGACCCAGCATGCATAATTATATAGTTTTTTCTTTCTACTTTTTAAATCAAATTCATTGGCCTGCTCTCTCCCCTTGAAATCAGAGTTTGCAGCCTCCTGGCTTTCCTCCAAACGCCTTCCATTGTTTCACAAGCCATCCTTGTTTTCAATTCATCCTTCTTCATCCACTGTGTAAACGAGGTGGACCTGAATACTTAGGAAAAATCTAAAGCATTTGGTTGTTATTAGAGTAAGGATAGCTGACTCACACATGTAAAACATTAAAGAAAACTCACAAATGTTTGAATGATTTTTTTTTTCTTTTGTTGTTGTTTGGGACTGTGGGGCATTTCACCACATCCTGCCATGCACAGAACACTTGAATTTCTCTTTTTGTTAGCAGGTAGAGTTCAGTATAGGCTAATAAAACAAACCAGGACAATATTTTTATTTTCTTTTCTCAGCATTTTTATTGATTTATTTAAATGTAACATACTATACACTGTTCAGCCTTTTGGGAGGTAGGAGGAGGGAGGGGTTCTATATCTTTATGAGGCGTCTCCTCAGAACCAACACTCACATGGGCACACATTGGTGGCTGACACATTGACATCGTGGCCAGGGACCACAATTCCCACAGAGGTTGAGCTCCCAAAATCATGATGATTTTTTTTTTTTTTAAACATACAATATTCAGGGCTGGAAGTGCTTTTTCTTCACTAGCACAAACCAGCTGCAAAAGGGGATCAGAATTCTACCTCAATATCAAGCAAAGATGCCATTTTTAAATGCAGGAGAATCTCCTTTCTCCTTACCAAACTGTTCGTCCGTGTGTGTGTGTGGGGGGGGGGGGGGTATTGGAGTAAGGGAGATGTTTTCTATTTTTGGCCTCTGTAAGCTTTGATATATTTTGCTAGAAGCTGTTTTAGTGTTTGGAGTCCGATAATGATGTCTGTTTACACATAGTCTCCTTGGTAATCTAAGTGACTGTGTGAAATATGAATCCAGTTTGTTCCCTGTTTGCTGTTTGTGCAGTCATCTATTCCTGTATTTATCTCACCAAATGTTTAATTTTGGTTTTGGGTGGTCTGTGTTCATGTGTCAGGTGCAATTATTATTTTAGAATAAAAGAGCAAAGATAATCTAGTTCTGATAGCAATACATTACATTATAGGTCTCAGACTCAGTTACCAATTATGTTTTCACATACAGATTCCAACCACAAAAATTAAACATTTTTAGAATCTGATTTGTTAAGAAGCAAGTTGGAAGCCAAGTGCTATGAAATGCAACTTTAGCCATAAGCCCAAAACTCTCTGCCTCAAATGCATACCTTTTGAAATCCCGACTTTTTTAAGGAATGAAAAAAATAAGACCTTTTACAGGATGACTTTATGGTAAGTTTCTTAATAAAACTATTTCTTAAATGACAGATTAACTGGAAGTGCTGGTTAAGCATTGACGCAATTAAGTTATAAGAGAGGATCACAAAACACCAGCCTTTCTAGAGGTTAAACTTTAGTAAAAAGACACATGCACTGAGTCTTTCCCTTGTACCAAAATACTGTGTCCAAACAATAAAAATAAACAGACCTTTTCAAAACAAGAAATATGAAGATAAAACTGCAGCATCAATATAATCTTATAGTTATCACTTAAAGTATTTAAAACAAATAGTATTTTTCTACACTTTTTAAAAAAAATCACTACAGACACTGCAAATAAGGCTTATGTATTTATTTACTGGAATACAATGTGATGATGACTGGTATACTCCTATGTATTGTTTTCTCTACCTGCTCTAACAAAATGAATTTTGATATGATTACATGATGGAGTCTTCCAAAGCTCTTTACATTGACAAGAAGTAAGTTTTATTTGGTTTTGTAAAGACTAGATCATACAGCTCGAACAGATCATACAGCTCGAACAGGCTTCAGTATATGGTTACACATATACCAGGATATAGTTGCTCAGTTTAAGCCCCTGGGAGAGTTACACTTCAAATTCCTTGATAATTTCCTTTGGGGGAGATGCACTATGTGGGACTTATAAAGGGATCTTATATATGCAGACAGCCTCTTCATCTCTAACCACCATGACACGTGGCAAAAAATCGTTGGGAAATAATGAGGCTGGGCCAATAAAATTTATTTATAACAATTTTCCTTCTTTTAGTATATTCTTGGAGCCCCATTGGTGTATTGAAAGAGAAGACTTTGGCCTTCTGGTCTAGTTCTTATGAAAGGAAGCCTTAGGAGTGATAGATGTTTTTAAACGATGGCAGATATCTCTCATCAAGCCGTGCCATGACACTGTCATATTTATTGTTGATGGTTCTTATTGCAGAAGTGATATTAAGTTAACTCATAGCACATGGGGCTCTCACCCTGCTTTCCTATCTCCTCTCCTATTCTTGAAGTGTTTGCCAAGTTTTAAAAACACTTTGTCATGAACATGCATGTGGTGTGCTGAAGAAAAAGAAAAGGTAAATCAGAGGGCAACTGCTGAGGATACTCTTTAAAACCCCAAAAGATATTTAACATCCTATTAAATAAATAACTTAGAACGAAATAGAAAGGGATGAAGGCAGAATGCACAAGCATACCATACTATTTGTTTTGTTAGAACAGTTTTACACTAACATGTTTACATTTTTAAAATTTTATCCAACTCTTCCATGATGCCATGCCCAAAGCGCCTTTGGTTGTGCATATGACGTGACCCAAGTGCTTTCCAGTAAATGCTTGCGTGTCTGACTGCTCATTGAATCGTTAGGCTTGCATGAGCAATGAAAGTCTTTGATATGAGTTCGTATTCCATAAATAACTTTCCCGAAGATCATTCAACAGATTGTTCCATGTCCTTTCAGTCCTATCTCAGAGGTTAAAAAACAACAACAGAAACAAAAACTTCACCAAAAACCCAGCCAACATACAATGTTGTTCGCTTAGGAGTAGCTTCCATCCCATTTAATCTGCCTATTATCTCGGTTATAAGGCATGACACAGAACTAATTAAAAGAACATCATATGTCAGCAGTGAGTACAAAACCTTCAAAGACTTCCTTTCTTTCAAGAGAGCAGACATCTGCAATGTGTCTCTGCCTTTTGAGCTACTGTCTTCGTGAAGAATACCAACTAGTCCTGGCAAAAGAACCTTTGGTTCTGCTGCATCCACAAACATTGCCTTCCTCTATGAATGTACCACCATTGGAAGAAAATGAGCTGAGGTGTTTTTCCTTCGCGTTTTCTGTCCTCTCCTAGGAGCTCCTTTTCCATTCAATGCCACGTACATTTGCCTCCCATTGTGCTGCCAGTTAAAGGATGCATATGTATTGTATCCATTTTCCTCTATCCTCTCCTTGAGCTTACAGTCATTGTTAAATTCTTTCTGCAAGAGAAAAATAAAATCTTTTATTTCTCTGATGACGGTACTTACTTCCATTTGACACACACCATCCAGAGAACTCCAATTCGAGAGTTTTGTTTGCTGTTGCCATTTGTACATTGGTTATGTATTTAATGCACCGTGTCAACAATAGAAGAGTAAAGCTCACAACCACAGAACAGAATCCGTGTTTGAAGGCTCATGATTCATTTTAATTGATCATCATAACCACATGTTAGGGCCCTTTTAAAAAGCTGATGTGTTTTGACTCTGACATGGCTTAAGTGCCTAGAATGATTATTAAGAAGCAAACGTTTCTCTAACAGTATTTGTGATGAGTCAACGACAAAGAATAGTCTTATAATCCGTTTTTTTTTCCCTGAGTAATGACCAGGGGTCTCGTGGGAAAAACAGAATTTAAGAAAAAACTTGAGCTTATCAGCTTTGCAAACTTTACCTATAAATCCATAATAAATACACCCATATAGACAAGAAAACAGACCTTATAGCAAAATCATAATCATTCGAGATAACCAAGAGGCCAGGGAGGGGTGGAGGTATGTCTTCCTATTTTACAAATACTAGATTTCTCTATTTTGTAGGTAATATATAATTTTCCATAACTTGGAATTTTAATAGATTTACTCTTAGGTCTAGAAGTAATTGAAAACTAGGACATGGAATTCCTCACTTTGTGAATTACCATATCAAAGAAATTACAAACATGGTGACTATCACTACCTTCATTGTATAAACCTGAGACTTTGATCCTGGGAAATTCCACTCTATAGCCATAGTCCTTTGGCTTTGTTTCAAGTGGCCATGTGTTTTTAAGGGGATCTTGGGACAAGAATTCATGTTTCCTTCATTCCATAAATCCAGTATCTCACTCTGAATTACTGATGAAGAGTAACCACTCATCTCAAAACTCTGCCTTTAGAAATGTCATTCTTCTCTTAGATCCACACTAAAGCAGATAAGAAGCTAAGGAATAGGGGCTTTTGCTCTTCTGGTTCTACGTTTCCCAATCCAAACCCAAGGTATTGTAGGGATCTTTAAGTTGGCCTCTCCTGGGCAGTTCAAATAGTTTTTCTCACCTTGGGATTTAATTTTGTTTTTTTTAACTCAATTCTCAATTCCTAAATATCTGTGTTTTTAAGTGTCTGGGTTTCTGTGAACTAGATCATCATTTTGAACATTATCAGAACCATCACAAACATAGTTTGTCTAAAACTATATGGCTTCGAAACAGAGATGATTTTTTACGTGAATAATTACATTCATTCTAATAAAAGGGATGCAGTTTAGAGACTGGGAGAATTGGGGTTATTTGAAATGATTTTATATTTGCAACAGAGCTATGTATAAAAAATCAGCAGTACTTATTTTTCCCTCCCCCAAATAAATTTATAGAGCAATTAAGATTTGTTTATTTGAAAGAGAAAGCAAGAGCGTGTGTGCGGGAGACTCAAAAAGATTCCCACTGAGTGTGGAGCCTGATGCCAGGCTCGAACTCAGTACCCTGAGACTGTGACCTGACTTGAAGCCAGAAGTCATTTGCTCAGTTGACTGAACCACCCAGGTGCCCCTAGAACAATGTCTCAAAGTGAGATACACCTCTAGCAGACTCCTAATCTCAGTTGTTTTTTAAATATTTACACCTTAGCTCAAATTTATCAGAATCTCTGGAGGAGGGACCTAGGGATCTACGTGTTTATAGCATGTAGGCAAATCATCAGCATGAAAGTCAAAAGAAAAGAAAAGGTCTTGGGGGTCTGCTCTGGATGGATCTGACTGCTGAGGGTATAGTGTGGGACAAGGCAGCCCCTGTCCAATTTAAGTTAACAATATATTGGGGGAAGACTGTCAACAATAAGCACATTCATGAGAGAATTTCTGTAAATCCCATTGCAGATAACTGCATGGGGGTGCTATGATAGAAAGCAATGGGTCTCTACTTTAGATACAGAAATGGGATGAAACAATTCATACATCTTAGAGTTCAGTAGGAAGCGTAGGCACAGTATGTGAATTGTGTTGGGACAGAAGAAAAAGGTTATTAAGTATTTTTATGACACTTTTCATTTAAGAATGTTCCATTTCTCTCTGATGTTACCTTTTTAAAGAGGTATACTTTATCAACTGAAAGTTATTTCAATCTTTTATCGCAGTTAAAATTGTTTACCTTTTATTTCTCTCAATCTAAATTCATGTGATCTGGCTTTACTGTAAAGCTTAAGTTTTGACTTAGTGTTTTAGTATCTCTGCAAAGAGCATAAACCTGGTCCTTCCCCCAGTGATTCCTATAATAGTTAGATTAAGGAGGGACTCAGTCATGTTCATTCAAGAAAATAAAAATAAATGCCTCAAAAGTGATTATGCTATGAACCCCTAAATGGTACCACTTTTTAAAATGGCCCACTACTCTTCTAAGCTTAGGAGTAGAACTGCACATAATGGAAAAATCTTAAATTCCTTTAACCACCTCTCTCGCCCTGCCATGCAAAAGGCAGTTCCCCTAGAGAAAAGGACTGGCCCACAGTGTGTGTGCCTAACTCCCCAGTTATGAGTGGACCAAATGAAATACAAGACTATCTATAATCAGACCAGTGGTCCTTAAGTTGGGTTATCAAAGTGTTGCATTGGGAACACCTGGAACCTTGTTAGAAATGCAAATTCATAGATCTTGGGACAGCTTTAATATATCAAAAAATCTAGAAGTGTGTTTTAATCTTCCCAATGATTGTGATCTAGTTTGGGAGCCACTGGCTCCGGGTAGGCAGTGCAATTGTTCTTACGCTAATCAACAAAATAAGGTTACTTACACATTTTGAAGTGATATTCCTTAATACTTGCTATGAAACACAGAGGTGTATGTACCCTAATCATGGGCTGGATACCAGCTACATCAGGGAATTAATGACTACTGTCTAGGTAAATAAAATTATGGAGTTGATTGAAGGCACGCAAATAGTGAATTTCCTAATCTGTCTCCCCATCTCATGTTTTAGCAGAATACAAAATACCAAGCCCCTGTTTTATCTTCAGCTTTAAAACACACACAGTGTATGGTTTCCTACTCAACTTAAGATCTTTGTTTTCAATGATTCTTCTCCAAGTTGTCTGTAGCACCCGTGCCAATCTGACCAGATGCTTCCGTGAGAGTCTGACCCATTAATAGTTCAGAGCATTGACTGACGAATGCCAGCAACAGCCTGTGTGGTAGGCTGATGGGTGAACAACAGAGGAAATTACAGAATTGTAAGAGCTGCTTTGCCAGCCCTCGAAACTCTGGTGACCAGCCTGTCGTGGCTCTATTCACTAGCGATAGAATGATAACAAAGCTCTTCAATGTCTGAGGGAAACATTCCAAAACTGTGGTAATGATTTACTGCAGTGGACTTGGAAAACTAAGGCAGAATACTTACTGAGCCATAGAGTTTCCCCTTCTTGTTCATGGCTAAATAATAGTTGCTGTTAATGGCTTTGACGGCAACAACTCCGATTTCCACTGACGTTATCTCTAGGATACCTAAAACATAAGATTAAAAAAAAAAAAAAAAGATAAACTTAAGGGGTCACATACATTTAGGTGAAAGAAAAAATCAGAACTATTGAGTTTTAATTTATGATAGTTTTAAAATTAGTAGATTTAAAAAACTGGGGCACCTGGATGGCTCAGTCGGTTAAGCAAACAGTTCTTGATTTCCACTCAGGTCATAATCTCAGGATGGTGAGATCGAGCCCTGTTTCAGGCTCTGTACTCAGTAGGGAGTCTGCTTGAGATTCTCTTTCTCTTCTCCCTCTGCCGCTTTCCTCCCCCCATGCGATTTTTTTCTCTCTCTCAAATAAATTAATCTTTAAATAAATTTTTAAAAATTAAAAATTAGAAAAAATCCAAATCTCTTTTGGTGTGCCTGAAAACATAACAACTATATTGAAACAGGTAATTAGTCTTTAAAAGAATTCCCTTATATTTTACTCTGAACATATAAGGGAAAATATTGTTTTAATTAAAATGCTTCCTTTGCTAACTCTGCATTTTCAACCCCATAAATATTGAAACAACTCTATCTTAGCCTAGATTTCACAAAAACTTATCAGAGCACACATCTGTACTATGGTATTAAATTAAATCCATAGCATATGTCAATAATATGTCAGATTTGCCTCAATCTGTAAAAACAGTGGTAAACTATTTCTGCTTTGTAGGACACTTAGATAAACTAAATCCCTTGGCTACATTTAACTGATAAATTCAGTTTTGGAAAATGTGTTGACATTCTGTGATACAGAAAGACTAATCCCAACATCCACATTGTCTTTAAAATAACAAAATCATTACTCTGGGTTGGGAGAATATCCAGTATCCATCAGCATTTACAAAGGCTTTTTTTTCCCCCCCTAGAAAGAATTGAAAACTGAGGGAATTTGTCACTGATAGATAAGAGAACCTTTTCCCCTAATACACATGTTTGGTTGGTGCATCTAAAGGCAATTTTCTCTGAAAGGTCTATAGGTAACTATAGGGAAAGGATTTGATATTTTACCTTTAAGGTACAAACAAATACATCTGTTTATTGTATTTTTAAAAACACTTTCTTGGGGCCGCCTGGGTGGCTCAGCAGGTTAAAGCCTCTGCCTTCAGCTCGGGTCATGGTCCCAGGGTCCTGGGATCAAGCCCCACATTGGGCTCTCTGCTCAGCAGGGAGCCTGCTTTCCCCCACCCCCCGCCCACCCTGTCTCTCTCTGCCTGCCCTCTGCCTACTTGTGATCTCTGCCTGCCAAATAAATAAATAAAATATTAAAAAAAAAAAACTTTCTTGTTGTGAAAATAAACTATTATATTATATAAACTATTATAAAATTAAATAAACTATTTAATTTTCACAACAGTCCTCTAAGAAGGCATTGCTCTTCTTAATTACAGATGAAAAACAAGACATGAGATTGTCTAATTCACACATAAGATGTTAAAGTGACAGAGGCCAGGGGTGCCTGGGTGGCTCAGTGGATTAAAGCATCTTCCTTTGGCTCAGGTCATAATCCCAGGGTCATGGGATTGAGCCCCATATTGGGCTCTCTGCTCAGCAACGAGCCTGCTCCCCCACCCCCCCACTCTCTCTGCCTACTTGTGATCTTTGTCAAATAAATAAATAAAATCCTTTTAAAAAATAAAAAATAAAGTGACAGAGGCCAATAATGATGGATCCAACACCTGAGCTTTTGGCTTTCAGACTATTTTGCCCTCTATGTCTGTTTGCCTCTCTATCACATCTCCCCACTCCTTCCCACTTTCCCAAGGGAATCCTGTTGGAAAACCATCTGACAAAATGATGCATAGAGATAACAGTCTTTAATAGGCATGCCACAGAGGAAAATGTCTAAGTATCAGGGAAGGGAATCTAATGTACTTTATGTCACAGAGAGAAGACACAGAGCAAGGCAAGAGGTTGAAATCTTGGGCAAAATATTTAGGCCAGTATTTATTTTGCCTAAGAAAAAAGCATTGTCAGGAAATTGCTAGCTGTTCCCTATGTATGCTTTTGTGACCAAAAATTGTTAGGATGAAAAGTTTGAAGAATGGTTTTAGCAAAGATTAAAGCAGGATTTTTGAAGGTGACAAAAGGAAGAATGTGTTACAAATGTTCCTCAGTCCTTGACCAATCATTTTTGAGAGTGCACCGTACACGATTTATCATATTTAGTTTGGAAACCCCTGGGTTTTTCTGCTTTGCACAGATTGGGAACTCAGTATTCAAAGAATTCATCCATCAGTTAACCAATTCTGCAACCACTTAAGACTAGTGTGAAAAAGTTCACTATGCTTCAAAATAGAAAGTGGGAAGACCTAAATGATTTAAGGTTTTTTCAAATTCTGAAAAGAATTTTTTGGGTATGTCAGTAAAGTATAATCTGATAATTTTGTGGTGATGAACAAGGACTGTCTCTATGATAAACATCTGTTAATGTGAAAGTAACTTTCTGAGGGGCTCAAGGGTAGAGGGCTTGTCAAATTTTTTTTTAATAAAAAATCTCTCCAGTGTTCTCTGCTCTTTGGTTAGGAGGATCAAGTTTGCTTATGAAAGTATTTTTGAAAAAGAGAACCAGAATTTTACTTGATGGTTTTTGGGCTAATGACTTAGCATTCTATATTTGTATATTTTGATGCAAAATTAAATGCCAATTGAAGGAAGACCTCCTAGGGGAAAATAAGTGAAAGAAACACAGATTTCTTTGTATTTCTTACCATTTTTGTGAATCTATAATTATCTTAAAAGTTATAAATTACTGTTTTATTACTTGAAGAAACTTATACCTGAAAATTATATTATTAATAGAAGGGAACAAAAATTGTATTTCTCATTCATATAAGTCAGATATTTTCTAAATTTGAAGACATATTCTTGTAGTGAAATTCTATTACTTAAAGTTTTAACCACATCAGTTTTGATGTCTCTTGAAAGATGAATACACCAGGTGGTAATCTAAATCTGTTTGAGAGCCTTTGCACAATTAAAAAACATAGGAAGACCTATGTGAAGAATGGCACTCTTTTAGGAAATGGGAACATAAAGCCAAGCAAGTTATGGCTTTCCTTGAGCAAAATCTATGCTGTATTGGGAGTAAAAGACAAATAGGTAGAGAATTATGATAGAACATATTAAGTGATAGTAAGAGCTAAGATAGAAGACATAAGGGGCAAAAATAAATGTAGTTCATCATATTGGCTGGGGATCCAAGGCAGACTTACTATGTGGAGATGAGACTTGAATTGGGTTTTGAAGGTTGAATAAGAAGCATCCAGGTGAGAAAGGTGGGAACACATTAAGGGGAGGACATTAAGGTGCAACAGTGCGGTATTTTCAGAAAAACCATGTTTGACTTACCAACTAGAGAACAGGGAAAAAGGCAGGAAGTCACAAGAAGTGAGGTTAGGGAGTTACGTAAGACTCGAGGTAGCAACCATCTTGTACGGATGCTAAGAATTTTGGCATATAGGAAGTATTTTATCTAAAAATATATAACTTTAAAAAACATACTAGAAAGATCCAATATTTGGCAAATTTATTTAAGTAAATAATAGCAAACTAGAAAGTTTATTTTCAATTATATTTGAAATCCTTAATAACAAAGTTTGACTATCAACATTACAAGTGATGTGGCATAAATCAGCTCCTGTTAATGGCACATTCTACGTTAAGAATGCATCATCACCATAGTAATGGGGAGGATTTTGCAAACTGATGAAATGCAAATGGAAATAACCTAGAAGTCACAATTTTCACATAAATCATTTTTTCTTTTAGCTTGCCAAAGCATGAGTTATGTTTTGATGAATCATTGAGTAGTTAATCTGAGGAGGGCCATTCACAAGTTTCTTTCCCAGTTTATGCTTCTCGTCATTCTCCAGAAGGGAAGTATCTGACCCATTTTCTTCCTGGCAATCCAAGACTACTTCTCTCTTTGGGCTATTAGAATAAACAGATTATTGGCCAATGTGGTTAACTTTCTCCTGAAACATTTTTTTCATGGAGAAAGTGAATGGCAAGGAAAACTTTAATAAAATGGTTATAGATAGGAGAAAGCTAGATGTAAAAAACAATGCAAAATCCCATCATTCTCTCCTAAATGAATAAAATATGAATATTTAAAGAAATCCAAAAGATTCTTCGAGTAAGTTAAATAATGTATTAAGCACCAACATGTAGGATTTGTGTTAACTCTTACTGTGGAGGATACAGACAAGACACAGTCCTTACCTTCAAGAAGTTTTAAAACTGGGTAGAATAAGGACATGTATAATTAAAGTAATTACAATACAAAGAAAATATTCTGAGAGGTACATGAAAGGGAAAATACATTGTCTTGGTTTTTAATAATAAAGTTGTTGTCGTGAAGAAGATGGTTGATGTTGGAGGTGAACCTTTCAGGGGTAGGATTTTAGTAGGTGAGAATTTGAAAAGTTGGGAGGAATAGTCTATACAAAGAAAAATGAAGGAGTAAAGAAAGATAGGTATGGGGGAGGGAAAAGAATTCAGTGTTTATTTGAGCTATGGTTGGCTCTCCATACCAATTGTTCTTCAAGGGGACCACTCAGTAAAAGTGTAGATTCTACTTCATTGAGGAGTGGTAGTGCTGTCCTGGGTGAGGAATGTACTTTTCAGAACCTGTTGTGAAACATTGAAGCAGCTCAAGAAATGTCAGAGCCTCATGAATTCAGAATCAGTCCTATTATTTTGTTCTAAATATTTTACTCAGAATTATAATCCTATGTAGCTTGATAGTTTTAGTTAATGTGATGAAATATATTATAATTAATATAATGTAATACACAAATCCTAACTTCACCGAACTAAATCTCTTTCTCATGAATTGTTGTCAAGTGTCCCACATAGATTATATTATATCCTGATATAAAAAAGCCTATGGAACTCCCCAGAGGTGTTATCACATTTATGCTATACACCTCAGAGATTTTGTATCCATACTCTGGAGTGTGGTCTTGAGAATCATCATAGATCATACCTTTGTAAGTGTGTATCTCTCTCAAAGATCCATAGCAATTGCAGTGGTCATCTTCTTCTGTTTATTAGAGCAGGGTATATATACATAGTTCATAATATGTGTGCAATATATTTTTATTGAATGAATCAATGAGTGATTATTCTAGCAACTGGCTGAGTAAAAACATTCAGTATTCATTAAATACAGAATTTTTCTTCTTTAAAAAAAGTTTTTTTTAAAGATTTTTATTTTATTTATCTGAGAGAGAGAGAAAGACAGAGATAGCACAATCAGGCAGAGGGGCAGAGGGACAGGGAGAAGCAGACTCCCAGCTGAGCAGGGAGCCTGATGTGGGGCTCGATGCTAGGACGCCAGGATCACAACTTGAGCTGAAGGCAGAAGCTTAACCAACTGAGCCAACCAAGCACCTCCAGAGTTTTTTTTTCTTTTGATAGTGTTGTCAAATTTGTAAAACTTTGAGATAATAAGTCTACATCCAAATAAAATGAAAATAAAAGTAAAAGGAAATGCCCAAATGAGCATACTTTAAAGGAAAAATCATTGAATTACAAAAAATAAATATTTGTTGTTTATAAGCAGTTATTACAAATCTGAAACTACTTTAAATTTTCTAAATAATACATGTATGTCTCTTCAACTATTATTAAAATTGTGAGAAAGAGTTCTCTAACAGGATCTGAAAGGCTATCTAGAGTGTGAGGTCTTAAGACAACATTCTTGGTTAAGGAAAGCACTATTTGGGGTAAGTTGAATTTAAAGACAGTAATAGCACAAAAATCAAGGATGATAAGGGAGTGACTATCATGTGTCATATACTTTAATATTCATACCTGAGTCTCAGAAAATATATCCGGTAAGCATTATGTTCTACACATATTGAAATTGGACCTTGGAGAAATTAATAAATTGATGAACATATATTCACCTAGGGTATGGTAGATTTGGTATTTGGATCTAGGCCCATTCTCTTTCCACTAAATCAGGCTTTGCTGAATAAAGCTGAGGATGGCAAAATAAAAAAGGCAATGATAAGGAACATTTTATCTATTTTGAATACTTCTCCATATTTTAGCAAACATTTGATTTGTAGATTTCAAAAGTATTTTAGAGAAGCATACTGATATAGTTAACACAAAGCGATTAATTTCCATATAGATTAATTTTCTAGGTGGCTAAAATTTTACAGCTCCTTAGACATTATTTATTTAAATAATAATTTGACACCTTCATCTCCAAGTTCATTCACTTCTTTGTCCATTTATAGAGATTACTGATAATGTAATGCTTTTCTTGATGACTAATGGACTTCAAGATTATCTCTAATGACTTTCTCTGGTATGAAAGGAGAATGCTCTAAAGAGCTTCTGAGCACCTCCATTAAAATAAACTGATGATTTAATATGAAATCTGGTTAGAATTGAGTCAAAATTATGGGCAAAACTTGGCAGTGTTTTTTTCTGAGTACAGAATATGGGGTTTTGTGTAGAAATCCTAGGATCTCTTTTTGTGAGATTCTCCCATTACATTCCAGAGAGTGACATTCTACACAAATATGGTGCAGAATTCTGGGGAAACAAAAATATTTAGGTTTATGTCTAGAACAAGCTATATTAGTTTTATCTTTCATATCTATGATAAAACATGTAATAATTTTCTTATGTTGTAAAAATTATGATAATTTGCAAATGATCTAATGGGGTATACTTTTGCTTCATAAATACTGATGTGGAAAAAACTACACAGCAATTATTATTTCAGCTGGTACTTCACTGATAACCCTTGAATTGGTTGAAAACCTGATTCCACTCATAATTTTTGACAGTGAAATGCTACTTTACATCTAGAAAGTCCAACAGATTCTAGGTTTATAAGGTCACGTTCAGAAAAAATACATAGCAGTTTTCTAAATAATTTTTATCATGATAATTAAGAATATTTCAAATAATGCTTTCATTTTTCTTTAATGTGAAACAGTTAAATTAAGGTCTCAACACATGATGTGAACTGCTGAACTCGCACACATCACAAAGGATCTTCCTGAATACTATGCTAAAAGTCTTGATCAAACTTATGCTTGTCTTCCACCTGCACTAGGCTGTGTCCCTAAAGGTGACCTCAGGTCCCATGCTGAGTCTTAAGAAAATGCAATGCTGTCCATTTACAAATCATACATTGTCCCAACCCACCTTCCCAAACCATTTTCAATAATTCCCTACCTACTCCCTTCTGTAAATTTCACTTCCAAAGTTTCTCATCTCTCTCTCTCTCTTTTAATCACCTTCTCCACTTTCCTGTAATCCCTCTCTGTTCTCCCTTAAAAACCTCTATCACCTTTGTCTTAGTTTGAGTTGATTTCAATTAATATCGTAGTTTCTCTCCCTCCCTACAGTAGTTTGTCTTGTCACCTTTAACCAACATCTGGTGCTATTCGTTTGCTGGGTAGTTGCATGAGCTCAAATAACTTCACAGAGATTATGGAGTAGAAAACTCTCCCCAAATTGATAGTTAGCATGTGCCCAGCAAAATAGTCCATGAGTGGTGAATGCAAAACGGAAGAGGAGAATGGATTTTTGAAGACTGACTGGGAAAGAAGAGCACATAGCTCAGGGGTAACAAATATGTTAATATCTCTTAGTTTAAGCACACCTGTTCGGGATTACGTATTTGCTTGATTTTCAACAATTTCAAAAAGTGCACCTAGATTCTAAGTTAACTGTCTTGAAAGAATGTCAAAATGTATCTAATTGCTCTATATTGGGAGTGACTGGACAGGAACATTTGTTACACTAGTTTTATTTTTTGTATTATCTACTTATTTTCCCATTTTTCTCCACACTGCCCTCCACTGTCTGTCTCTCACTCACAGTTGTGCATGCACGTGTGCACAAACACACACAGGGTAGCTAATAACTTCACAGACACATATGCACACACCAATTTTTAAAGAGAACATCAAAGTCATATTTTATGTGACAAAATTAATGGAAAGGTTTAGGTGTAAACAGGAAGGAAATATCTCTGAAAGAGCAAAAGAACTTAGCTGAACATGTCAGCTTTGTTACTTAATCAACTGTATGACCTTGAATAGGTCATTTATAATTCCTGAATCTTGGTTTCCTTATTTGCAAATTGGGGCTAATTGACTACAGCTCACAGGATTGCATGTGAACTGCTGAACTGCTGAACTCGCACACATCACAAAGGATCTTCCTGAATACTATGCTAAAAGTCTTGATCAAACTTATGCTTGTCTTCCACCTGCACTAGGCTGTGTCCCTAAAGGTGACAGTGGAGTAGTGGGTAGGTATTCAATAGGTATTTACTGTCTGCTGAATCGAGATGGTGGGGTGTCAGCCAGTTTTTCATACCAGTGGTTCTCAAACTTGAGCCTGCATTACAATCATCTGGAAAGTTTGTTTAAATACAGATTGTTGAGATTTTTGATTTAGTAGATCTGGGGTGGGGCTAAAGAATTTGAATTTCTACCATTTCCCAGGAAATGCTGATTCTGCTGGTCCAAGGACCACACAGTGTTCTATACACTATGATTCAGAGACAGAGAAAGCCTTTGATATGAAAAAGCATTGACAGAAACATGTGCAGTGAAGCAGATCCACAAACAGGAATAGATACAAAAAATGACAGCAGCTTAACATCAGTGAAAAAATTTTAAAGAACGTGGAAAGGAAGTGCTAGGTTTTTCTTTTGTGTATTTTTGATAGGTGTGGGACTCAGCATCTGCCTAACTATAATTATGTGGATTTGGAATTTGTGTACAAATACACTTCATTTTTGTCTAGAGACCTTTTTTTTTTTTTTAAAGATTTGCAATAGGATTACCATTATCTTTGCTTTCTTCTCCTCACTAAGGTTATGCAAATGTTGGTTGAAACTTAAGTGCCTTCATTCACTCCCTTAAGTATTTCACATGCGTTTTTCAGGGGGCTAATGGTGTCAACAACTCTAAAAAATTGAGGGACCATGTGGCCCCTTTGAAGTCACACTGATGGCCATGAAATTGCTACAAATCAGTAGGGATTCACTTGATCCCATATTTTCCACCCAGAGTTCAATGCATATACTTCTTCTAGGATGATCTCACCACTTTTAAAAAGAGGACACCGCAGTGGGCTAATCATTAATCTTGGCCCACCTTGAACTGTTTTAGATTTCAAATGCCCTTTCAGCATAATGCAACAGAGACATTTAGTTTCTCCATCATCCATAATTCTTTCGGATACCCTTGACATTCATTTAGAATTGCAGACAGAAACAGGACGTATGTTAGCAGAAAATTCTTACCATCTTTAATAAGAAGATAGGCATTTTTCTCAGTTTGCTAAAGATCAGTGACCTTTTTTTTACATTTTCAACTGGTGCTTCAAAGATAAATGCAGTCATTAGCTTGGTCTTATTGAGGAATATAGTGGTAGATTCTAAAACATTCCTCAATTTAAGACTATATTTAATTGACCAGTATTGTAATTTAACCATTGTCAGTGACATACCATGAAAAGTATCAGAAACTACTTCTTCTTTTTTTTTTTTTAATTTATTTATTTGGCAGAGAGAGGTTACAAGTAGGCAGAGAGGCAGGCAGAGAGAGAGAGGAGGAAGCAGTCTCCCTGCTGAGCAGAGAGCCCGATGCGGGACTCGATCCCAGGACCCTGAGATCATGACCTGAGCCGAAGGCAGCGGCTTAACCCACTGAGCCACCCAGGCGCCCCTCAGAAACTACTTCTGATAGTCCCAGTTGTAAATAGTCCCAGTTGTAAATTAATTGTCAAAGTGTGTTAAAGATTAATATCATACTGCATTTTAATTGCAAATGAGATGTGATGCTGGAGTCTTCCATGTTTTTTTTTGTTTGTTTTTTGTTTTTTGTTTTTTAATTTTTTTTTAATTTTTTATTTTTTATAAACATATATTTTTATCCCCAGGGGTACAGGTCTGTGAATCACCAGGTTTACACACTTCACAGCACTCACCAAAGCACATACCCTCCCCAATGTCCATAATCCCACCCCCTTCTCCCAAACCCCCTTTTTTGTTTTTTTTTAAAGATTTTATTTATTTATTTGACATAGAGAGATCACAAGTAGATGGAGAGGCAGGTAGAGAGAGAGAGAGAGAGAAGCAGGCTCCCTGCTGAGCAGAGAGCCCTATGCGGGACTCGATTGCAGGACCCTGAGATCATGACCTGAGCCCAAGGCAGCGGCTTAACCCACTGAGCCACCCAGGCGCCCTGGAGTCTTCCATGTTGATCAACAAATGTTTGCATATGGTCATTTAATGTGTCTCTCTACTAAATAGATTTCATAAATGTGACAATTTCTATTTTTTTCCCTCTCCAGAGATTGTCTTTTGTCTGCTTCATTGAATTATTTCAAGAAATAATTAGTTATCAACTTTAAAAAATATTTTATTTATTTATTTGACAGAGAGAGATCACAAATAGGCAGAGAGGCAGGCAGAGAGAGAGGAGGAAGCAGGTTCCCTGCAGAGCAGAGAGCCCGATGTGGGGGCTCGATCCCTGGACCCTGGGATCATGACTTAAGCCGAAGGCAGAGGCTTAACCCACTAAGCCACCCAGACGCCCCAGTTATCAACATTTTCATAGTGCCATGTTTTCAAACGTTACTTTCTGTGTTTTTAGGATATATTCACAGTGTGACATAGATTAGATGAGATCGGGTGTGTTCAGGGTTGCATGCCCAAAGACAAGACATAGTTTAAATGTTTGTAAGGATGAGAATTTATTTGGAATCTTTGAGAATTGTCCACAGTAAGTGTTGATATAAATTTAACTAACTTGTAAAGTGAGAAAAGATTGTATGGCTAACTTTGCATGAAGTAAAGACTTAGAAAAGCTGGTGTGCCCCTAGAAATGGGAATCATACCCGTTATTCTCAACCACCAGCAACTGGAAAACAAACAAGCTGCTTACAACAACAAAATGCTTACCTGTTTGAGTCAATTGTTGCGACCCAGGATAACTGACTTTGGATCCCAGTTTACAAGGGGACAGATGGTAGGAAATAGCATAAAACAGAAGAGTTTAGAAAAGGAGGCTGAAGATAACGTCAGAAAAGCCCAGTACAATTCATTTGAATGGTAAGAAGGGTGTGGGTAAGGCTGAGAGTAGATACTGAAAATATTTCTTCCCAAAAAGTCAACTTATTTCTGGACCAGAAAATATATTCTATATAAAGTCATAAAGCTATTTAGAGTTTTGCCTTTCCCTCCTTCCCCCATTTTTTAAGTAAAATCAGTTCTTCAGGGTTACCTTTAGAGAATTAGAAATCCTCGTTTCTTATCCAGGGCATCCTAGCCACACCCAACTTTGGCCCTATCTCATTATGCCTCCTGCCTTTCACATTTGGGGAAACAAACCTGACGGAATCCTCATGTGGCCTTGAGTCATGTGTCTCTTCACTTGAGCCATGGAGAGAAGGAAAGTCTGCCATTACGTATAGGGAGGCCGTTAAATACTAAATGTGCAAGAGTAAGGGACAGTTACTGCCATGTTTTTGCTGTTGGAAAAAAATCTATGGAGAATACAAAACAGCACTGGAAATGTATTAGCTCTAGTAAAAGTCCACTGAGTTTCTAAATTAGATCTACCGTGATAAGGAGGTGTGGGCAGGAAAGTTAGCTGTAATACTTCCTCACCTCCCACCCCCCCCAAAAAATCCCTCAAGTTATTATAGATTATTTTGAGAAGTGTTCTATATTCAATCTAAATTTCTGATCAGTCTAATTTAAAGCACAGACTTTAAAGCCTCAAAAATCAACTAAAATTACTAAATAAGAAAACCTGGTCTCATTTTTTTAATGATAAAAGTTTAGATCATATAAGGGTTAAGAAAAATTTAGGTTTGGGGGCACCTCAGTGGCTCAATGGGTTAAAGCCTCTGCCTTCGACTCAAGTCATGATCCAGGGTCCTGGGATCCAGCCCCACATCAGGCTCTCTGCTCCGAGGGGAGCCTGCTTCTCCCATCTCTCTGCCTGCCTCTCTGCCTACTTGTGATCTCTGCCTGTCAAATAAATAAACAAAATCTTAAAAAAGAAGAGAGAGAAAAAGAAAAATTTAGGTTTTAGTAAACTGTAGAGTCTGAGAAGAGCTTGGCAAAATCTAATAGTTGTCTGGTTCATCTCTGGTTCTCTTCTGTAGTAGATGATACTAGGAGATCCAGGGCCATTGAGGAGCTTACCAAGCACCTCTAGAAGATTACTTAGGACTGAAATAGTCCATGTTCTTTCTACTACACCATGAGGCTCCTACAAACATTTACAAATTGTTGGCAGCCAGGCAAAAATTTTATATCCACTTAATGTTTTATAGACTAATTTATCTTGTTCATCACCCAGAAATAATTCATTCTAGTTGGGCTTGACCACTGTGTTTTATTTATAAAGGAAGAAAAACTTAAAAGCCAACAGAAAGGGTTGAAGAAATTACTTCATGGCATATTTCACCAAATGAGCACCATATCAGTACAGATACTTAGCCTAAAGACATTCCTATAAAATGTCTACCACATTTACTAAAGTTTTTATGAATTTCCTTAATATAATTACATATAATATAGACTATCTTTTCTCCTCAATTTAATGAAAACAATAAAGTGGTTCAGTAGAACACATCTTGGTGTTGGGTTTCTGGCAAGAAAAAGTCTTACTTGATGCATTGAAGAGTTCACAAATTCGCTAAGCACGAACACCCCTAAGTAGTTTAAAATAATGTACAACAAGTTTTAGGATTCAAACTCAGGCTCACTTTGAACACATGTAAATTTTCTAAGCTTTCAATGTGGCATGAAATAATTTATAATTATCATCTAACTCTTTCAAAGATTTTTTCCATCGATACTTAAATAGTGGGTAATTATATTGCTAAGAAATATAAATACTACTACTAGTATATATATTTTTATCTAACTGTGTGGAAAGACAGTTTGCCTGCTTTTTATATACTGCCCAAACCAAAAATTTACCACATATGAAATTATGTATTTCTGTGACTTGTGATTTTGGCGATGAGGAATTCTGGCTTCTGCTGAAAAGGGGGCTTAATCAAGATGGGAAGCTCATGGCCTTCTGGACTGAAGATTTCCCCTTTATGGCCATACACCAAGGTTAAAGTGATTCTGTATCCCCAGAGTCCATAGAACTGCCCTGCCCTGCCGTTGCTACAACACACAGCTGGCAAAGAATACAGGTCTCTTAGGCTGGAAATACAAGACAGCATCACACATTCATTTCGGATCATGAATTAAAGGACATCGCCAGGGGCACCTGGGTGGCTCAGTGGGTTAAGCCACTGCCTTCGGCTCAGGTCATGATCTCAGGGTCCTGGGATCGAGTCCCGCATCGGGCTCTCTGTTCAGCGGGGAGCCTGCTTCCCTCTCTCTCTCTCTGCCTGCCTCTCCATCTACTTGTGATTTCTCTCTGTCAAATAAATAAATAAAATCTTTAAAAAAAAAAAAAAAAAAGGACATCGCCAGTATTTTGCAGAGCATATTGGAAGGAATGCTTGCATAGAAATGAATGTAAAGTGTTTTCTTGGTACTTGAAATTGGTATTTGGAGAAAGCATAAAAAGAAAGATTAAAACTCCATGTTAAGAGTCTGACATTCTAGCATAGACAACATCAGAAAAGCAACATGGGAGAAGAGGAGATGTTCTAAGAATAGATACTGTTACCTTGGCTACATGTGGGGTCGCAGAGGATGGGGGGTATATTATTCCTTCTCTAGTGAGATGCAACTAACGATTGATATTAGAACCCAGTGCATATCCTTTATTGTTCTTTGTCATTATACATGAGAAATGGAATGCTATGTATGATTTTTAAACCCTTACTGAATATTTTTGTTGTTTTCATTATATGTTGAGTTAATAGCTATCTACAAAGAAAATATTAGACAAGAAGAATTATTTTTGGCACATTGTATCTTTTTTCCCATGATGAATGATGACCAAGAGTTATCTCAATAGCACATCTTATTTAAAAACTAATGCTTAGTTTGGTTTAAAATAATATGCTCTTGGGGCATCTAGGTGGTGCAGTGGGTTGAGCAACCAACTCTTGTTTTCCATCTGGGTTGGGATCTCAGGGTCAGGAGATTGAGTTCTGCATCGAGCTCCACAGTCAGCACAGAGTCTGCTTAGAACTCTCTCTCCCTCTCCATCTGCCCTCCCACTCATGCTCTCTCTCTCCCTCTCTCTCAAATAAATAAATAAATCTTTTGAGAAAAATAAAATAGTATGCTCTTGAGAAAGTGCAAATATCTTTTAAGAGAAAACATGAGCTATGTGATCCAAGTTTGAGAATAAAAACTGATGGTTTATAAAGGAAGATTCTATGTAGGTGGTGGTCCCAGATGATCAAAAGGAACACTTTGGAGAACTTAAAAAACAATGCTGAGAGGCAACTAAGTAGAGAAACATATATGCATATTTTAGACAGGTGTTATTTTATACTCTTCTTTGTGTAAGTCTTAGTAAACTTTTCTCATCAAAACATGCTGAAAATTTAATATTTAAGACTAGAAGATAGGTTACAACTACTATCTACTTGAGTTCTTAAATATATATTATTTCTAGGATCCAGATTATAGAAAGAAATAAACAGAAAACCAAAACCTAAAAGTTGACAGAGGAGAAACACTGAGAGAAATAAAATGATTGAACTGACTTGATCCAAACCATGCAAACTGCAAATGTTTTACTTTGCTCTTTCAAGTAAAGTAATTGTTAAAACCTTTAAAAATTGGGGGGAAAATAGTATTCAAAGAAAAGTGATCTTAAACTTCTTTGTAGCATACCTCAGTTATGCCAGAAAAAATGCCACAATATTATGTTTTGAAGAAATGTTTCTGTTTATGTTAATTTATCAAAATCTGAAAACATTTCCCCAGAAGACTCAATTAATATTATTCGATTAAAAAATCAATTTTAAGAAAGAATTTGAGGGGCGGCTGGGTGGCTCAGTCGGTTAAGAAAGAATTTGAATTGACTTGCTCAGTTCAGACTAGTTTATACAGTATTGTCAATTATTAAACTCAACTGAAATAAGATAATTTTTAATAATTCATGGTGATTAAAATTTTGGTGCATAGATACAGTATAGGGAAAAATGGAAGCTAGAAATTTGAAAATAATTTGTCAGATTGCCATGGAAATGGCAAAATACAATTCTAGGTAAAGCGGTTGGCTTTTTAGCAAGTGAGGTTAGTAAATTAACTGAAACATCTATGAAGAAAAAGTAACATTAAGTAGTTTCACACTATTCAATTCCTAGTGTAAATATTTCCACCTCTCCTACTAATTCTAGATGACCAAAAGAAAACTCTGACTGTAATATAATTTAATTTACTACAGACTGAAATATTTCAGTGTAGATTATTCTTGGGTAAGATTCAAAGTAAACTGTTTGTTTTCATATAAGAAGCTTTACAAATGATGTCCAAAGAGATTTCAAATCTAGTGTCATAATTTAATTTTAGAAGGAGATATATTTAAAATCTCCACATTTTACCAAAACAGACCCAGAAATTCAGAACCCATAATACAGTATACATTTCTTGGTCCGTGTTATTAAATAGATAGATGAATAGAAATATGCACATCTGTCTTATACAAACAGACCAGTTTAAATACAATTGTAACTAAGAAAATTAATCAAATAAATAAAAATAGACATGAAAGCTCACAAAGCTTGACTAAACTATGGTAGCATGGAAATGGGGCTCAGGAATGGAACTCTATTAAGCAGTTTTTATTTATGGATAGGTTACCGCTACTCTGTCGCTGAACTTAATTCTTGATGCATTGATAAAAGAACTGGACTAATTTTCTTATCAAGGAGAAATGTTCAGTATGCAGATTTCAGATTCTTTCAAAACTCTGATCTGGGGTCATTTGGCAGAAGTGAGAACTATGGTGAAGAATGAGGAGAGTGAAGTTGGCCAGAGGTAGGAAGATTCTCCATTTGTCCTGAGTTTATTTATTGAAAGCATGACTCTTCTGTTTCTCCCTGTGGGCCACATCTGTACTATCAGCACCTTGCCCAGCAGATGCCCAGTAGATAATCATGGAACAAATTAGTTTATTTATCTCCATAAATTCATGTGCAAAGCACCTGTTGCAACTTTGGCAAACTTAACTTTCCTCTGGAAAGAGGAAAGGAGGGAAAGCTATTGGCAGGGATTCCTTCTTATTTTGAGGGTGCCAGTGCAACTCTGAGTACTCAGGTAAAATCCAAAGCCAGTTCATGTTCACCTTCCCGGGCAGACAGGAATGCAGAGGGTCCCCCCTTCACCGCCCCAGTTTGTCTGCCCATTCTCAGCACGGTCTCCAGTGCACCCAGAGACGGGTCCCTCACATTCTAATTGTGTGTATATATATATTCAACTCAAAAGTGATGAGTTGTTACCTCAAGAGACTGATTACCAAATATTACCCTATGAAAATATTTTAAAAATATTACATGTTGGGGCGCCCGGGTGGCTCAGTCATTAAGCATCTTCTTTTGGCTCAAGTCATGATCCCAGGGTCCTGGGATGGAGCCCTGCATCGGGCTCCCTGCTCAGCTGGAAGCCTGCTTCTTCCTCTCCCACTCCCCCTGCTTATCTTCCCTCTCTCTCTGCATCTCTCCTTGTCAAATAAATAAATAAAAATTAAAAAAAAATGTCATGTTCACTGTATAAAACCACCTACCAAGCATAAAAAGAGCCACTGTGACTTGCGTGGTATCCGAAGAGAAAGAAAAAAATGAAATCGCAACTGAGTGCAGAATTATTCTGCCCAGTCGTTTCCTACTAATTTCCGCTTGCTTCAACCACAACAAAAGGGCCACTTTATTCTCTCTCCTTACATAAGTGTGCAGTCCTAAGAACGTGTGTTTGAAAAGCTTTAAAAAAAAAAAAAAAAAAAAGTCCCCTAACCATAGAGCCTAGTATCTCCGTCCACACCCTGGATGTACTTTGCTTCAGAAACGTGGTCAAGGATGTTAAGGCAATGAAGTCTGCTGCAAATGTCCAAATATAAACAGGTCCTTGTTGACTCTAAAACCCTGAGGGATGTTTTCACCTTGAGTGCTTAACAGCTTTCTGACATGGTGGGAGATCCTATCTTCATTCCTCTAGCCTACAAACAGTCTTCTTATCTCTCTTTGCTTTCTTAGTCAACACTTTAAGTTCAGAGAGGATGACAGAGTCTTCTCTTTATGTGGAGACTTAAAAGCTCCTAGAAGAGTCCCATCATTTCACGTCCTTCCTCTTTCATCATCATCAACTCCTCTTTTTATTGTGTCTCTAACCTGCCATTCAACAAAAACAGCTGCTAATAATTATGTTTGTGGTACGAGGCTCTTGTGATCTAATTGCACAGACTTGTGCCACATGTCTTGTCCAGTTACACAAACTTGATTTCCGAAAAGAGCGCTTCAGAGACATTTGCTTAGCTGTCTTCCCACTCCCAGGCTTCCAGGGCTGCACACACGATCCTGGTAAACGCCTGTGCCTCACCATTGTGTTCATGTTTTATCTTCTTTCACCTTCATTCAACTCTTCCAAAAATACTGGCATCCTTGTAGAGTGAGGAGTGTACGACTTATTGGAACCTGATAGTTTCCTTTCTTCAATTGCCCTTGCTAACTGGCTATGCTGAACGGTAATCACCTTGGAAGGTCAGAGGTATTTTTGACTTTTAAATTGAAGCGAAGTATTGACACACTAGGTCTTTTTTTAGACAAATAGACAAATGTTTTGACAAATTTATTAGAAGCAGAAAAAATATGTAGTTAACTTTCTTTGGAAGATATATTCTCAGACAGATTCTGTACTTTCCCCCTAATTCTGACCATAGACTGACAATCTCACCTACATTAATAAATACTTTTAAGCAGTTTAAGGAGAGGGTGCCTGGGTGGCTTAGTGGGTTAAAGCCTCTGCCTTTGGCTCACATCATGGTCTCCAGGTCCTGGAATCGAGCCCTACATTGGGCTCTCTGTATAGCAAGGAGCCTGCTTCCTTCTCTCTCTCTGCCTGCCTCTCTGCCCACTTGTGATCTCTGTCTGTCAAATAAATAAATAAAATCTTTAAAAAGAAAAGAAGTTTAAGGAGAAGAAACCCATATAAGGAAAATTATTTCAACTAGATTCCTATCCAGAATAATTTGTTGCTATATGTGAAGAATTGATATTACAGATGAAGATTTTGCTCTTACTTTTAGCAAATAAGTATATGTCATGGAATTCTTTTGACTTCACCAAGTCTAGTTTTTATTATGTTTCTTGAAGCAGATGTCTTCCTATTTGGTTGGTGTATTTTGATGATGGGCTTTTAACCAGACATCACTGTCTTCTTCATCAACATCTCCATCCTCAACTAGCAGCCATATTCACATGGTAAGTGAAAAATATCACAGAATGAGCATACATTCAATATCAGAAACATTTGTTTTGACATCTATGGCTCAGGCCTTCTAAGCAGTCCTGGCAAAATCACCATCTAGTCTACAACACAAAACAGCTGTTTTAGGTGGCAAAGTCTTGTCGAGCGAAAGAGCCCAGCCCTTCCAAATGGATAACTGGCAAGGTCTTGTTCCAGTTCATCTTTCGTCTCTACTGAATCTGGACAAACAATTGTGAATTTGTGCCAGATTCCTCCTCCTGTAATAGTCAGCCTGGCTTCCCACGGAGACATAGAGTTTTTAGAGCCTTAGTATCCCCAGGGTATCTGCTAGTACAAAGCTGGCTTCGGATAAGCCACATTAATAGCAGTTTCCTCTTGTCATTCTTAAGCTGTCCTTTTATATTTATGAGCTCATTCGCAGGAGTTAAATGTTTTGCATATATTTTTACTACTTCAATAGCTGACACTTACTCAAAAACGGCAGGTTCTTTAATCCTTTAGTCAATAGCTTTCCAGCATTTCCCAAAGTATTGGATTTTCAAAAGAAAGTTGACTAAAAAGACATTATCAACAAGGTGCAAGGAGACAGTGGTAGTTGATACTTCTCTTTCTCAACGTATGGCTTATGTTACAACTGAGCAGGTCCTAGCTTTTATCTCTGGGAGCTGTGAGGTTGACTATGTATAAAGTCTCATTGTCTAATTAATCCTTACTTAAAATTCTCCTAAGTAGGTCTAACATGAATAGGAAGTTGGTTTTTGTTAGTTGTTCCACTTTTCAATATACCACACACCTGGGAAATATTCAGTTTAAGACCGGGTCCAAGCCTTTTGGCATTAACTACCTCTAAACGTTAAGATATCACCGGCAATTTGCCTCTGCTTCAGAAAATTAAAGACATATTTGAGATATAAACATGAGTATGCCACTACTATTACTAGCAATAACTGAGAGCTGTTCTTTTATATAATGGGCGGGGGGGAAGAATATTCTCAGATGAAATAGATAGCACAAGTCCAAATGGTAATATTCTTTTAAAATAACTGCATATGCATTTTTATGTGAATGCTAAAATAAAGTTTATTAAATGCTACTGTTTTTCTTTATGGTTATTATACTGTTGTTATGGTAGGAAAACACAGACCCTATAGAAATAGTATATAACCTGATCTTTCAGGAAAATAACAAAACAATTTAAATTGCTTATAGGGTAGGGATTATTAGCTCAGTTGATTAGACATTGCTATTTTTTGCAAGATTACAGTCTGTTTAGTTTAAAATAGGAAAAATCCTACTTGGATCTTTTATTCAAACTGATTTGATCCTAGCAATTATATTTTGCATTCATATTCTGATCATTAAAAATAATCTTGTGAGTAACACTTTAAATAGTTATGACTGGTAAAATGATTACTGTTGGTTATGACATCATTTATACAGGATAGCTAAAGGTCAAAAGAGACATGGGTGAATGGGAAGGGACCCTGAAAAATTTATTTGGGAACTAGATTTACATTTTTTTTTTTTTTTTTTTTTTGGTCAATGTAGAAATTAAGCAAGTTTTTTTATTTCCTTAAAAGTGTATGCACTTATTTTAGAGCTTCTTTCTTTCTGGGGTCTCCCCACTAAGACTTTGTTTCACAACATTTTTTTTTTTTTTTTAAATCTTGGAGCTTTGCCCAGTAACTGAGACTCTAAGGAACTGCTTGCATAAATATCCATCCACATCCCAACGCTTAGGTCTACTAACTTTACGTGATTTTAGTTTTTATTAAATAATGGCATTGATAAGAGAAAAAGGAAGAGGAAATTGAAAATGTAGCTTTGTGCCTTTAATTAGAGACTCAGAAATTGTTCTCATACAATTTCCATGTTTGGTTTAATGTTTTCTAAAAAAGCGCTGACATTTAAAACATTCTTTAAAAGGTCATTTTGAAGACATGTGAGCAAGTTGTACTGAGGGTGTTGTATGTGCAATTAGGGTTCCTTTCTCTGTAAAGCCTTGCCAGTGTCTTAGATGAATGAGGATCTACCAGCTCAGTTTTCATCACCTTCTGTATCGCTGGGTCTGACACAATGTTGTTGATCCCATTTTGCATGCAAAAAACCACATGGGACTGAAAATTAAAAACAGTTACCAGCCAAGCTATTATAACACACATAACCAAAGACCACCAAGAGCAGAAATCATGCTAGCATCATGCTAAAAGGAATGCGAAACAGTGCCATAACTATTACGATTACTCAATACTTAATGATTGGTTGATAGTTACATGTGGACACTTGGGGCTAGAGCTGGAGACATCTAGGTTTTGTTTCTGATGGTAGTGCTGTTGAATATAAATAACTGAAGGAAAAACAGTACAAATGCTTCCCTTTCTGTCTTCCCTCTTGAGATAATAGTGTTAAATCCAACATATGTGTAAATCACAAGTATAACTCCATTTTACCACTGAATACTACAGAGTTATGCTTAGTGTTTTGTTAAAAATGTTTTACTCTTGGTAGGGAGTCTGTTGATAGTAGTTCCAGCTTTGGCTTGGCACGTCGTGAGCTAAATAAATTTGGAAGAGCCGGCTAACCCCTCAGAATCTCCTTCCTCGTCTGGAAAATAAGGAGGTTGCCCCAGAGGTGATTATCAAAGTCTTTTCCAACTTTAGAAATCTCTGATCTACGAACAAAAGCCAAAAATACAATTTAGGATTTGGCACCTGATTTTCTACTACGCTGGTACCATGAACAGCTTCTTTCATTAATCTCACATGTTGAATTTCTCTGTGTAACCTGGTTTGACTTTGTGGTTTTTTCCTTTAAAGGAACTAAGTATACTATCCCTTTGGCAACTGCAGGTGATTCTTAAAAGAACTTTTCATCATACTTGGGAAGTAAATGTAGTGCCTAATGGTGCACATGCCCTACTGCCCTCTAGTGGGTGAAACCATATCTTCCCTAGCTCACCCACAGACTAGGTTAAGAGAAGGCATCTCAAACTAATCACATGAGGTGGGGGGAAGGGGTGCTCAGCGTCTGCATTACAAATTTCTGAGTGATTTCATTGCTGCTGGTCCGAGGACCGCACTTTGACTGGGAAGAGTTTAAATGATGAGTGTTCTTTGGCACATAATTTGTTCAAGGAAGGAAGGAAACCCATTCGGTGTGAGCTGAGAAGTAAGTTTGTAGTTAGTAGAAGATGAAAAGGAAGAAGAAGAACGGGGGAGGGGGAAGGATTGGAGAGTAAGAAGGAGGAGGAGGAGAGGAAAACAAGACCACCGGATTGAAAGGGCTCATTTGGCAAAACCACATTGCTCTTGATCACTAGCCATCTCGGGAAAGTTTCTAAGTCTAGGCTTACTATGACTATTATATTAGGACTTAGGATACCACCAATAATTGATTATATTTTAATTAAAAGATAGGCCTACAAAAACTTAGGACTAATTGAACCGAATTTGGAAGACAATTCTATAGTTATGTAAAAACACATTAGAATCAGTCTAGACAGAAAATATTCCCCATATTTGTGTAATTTATTGCAGAAGGAAGCTGAGTTGATGGAACAATGAGTACATGTGTCCAGATGCACTGAGCTCTTGCAGAGTGGGATTACTTTCTAGACAGAAGAATAATCTAAGTTTAGCAGCAAAAAATTATATCTATGTCCAAAGCACTTGTACTTGTCTCTGTGCCAAGCACACTGTGGTCCTTACCTTGATGGCCCTAGCTTATATATATATAAGCTGAAATTGAGAAAGATCAGAGTCAAGGTCCAAACTCTAAAGAGGCATCAAATGTGTAGGCTCTTAACTGCTAGATGATGTTGCATTTCGTTGGTTTTCAAAATGTTAACTCCAGTTGACTAACAGATGAAGTGAGTCCTTACCTTTTTGTGATTAGATTTCCGTATCCTCAGCAGCTGCCTCTCTAGTGCATTGGGAGGAGATGATGCTAAGACTGCCAGTTTGAATGATAAATGATGTGTGCCTGGATCCCACTATCTCTACGTTTGTATTTTATGTGTGGGGAGTTGACTGTAGGAAGAGGGAGGAGCTGGCAGCAGGAGAGAAGGCAGAGCCTGACCCTCTCATCTGTTTTTAGGTCTGACTTCCTATTCCTCCATCTGAGCTTTCATTCTCCAACTCTTCTGGGCCTCGCTTTCTTTTCAGAAGCAAATGGTCACAGGTACAAAAAGGTGATTATCATTTCTTTGGTACCTACAGTTAGGAAAGGCACCACTTCCTTACATTAATGCTGTTATTACATATTTATCTTCCTCACATTCTGCTTCCAGTAAATCTCATTGTCTTGAAACTTTGTGATGCCCCTGATCATGTTTCTAAATGAGGATTCAAGGGCTGTCTTGTTTTGTCTGTAACTTTGGGGCCTCCATCTTCTCCCATTTTGCCGTATTATCCCTGTAGTCTAGAATGAGAATTTCTCTGAAAAATACTGCTGCTTCTAGCCTTTTCTCAAGGGTGTTTTGAATATTCTTAGGAATCATCTGCAAAGATTTCTTGAAACCCAATACCAACCTAAGTTTTCTCCTGATTCACTGAAAAGAAATGCTTGCCGCATTATCATCCCAACTATGAAGGGGAATATAATCACTTCACACAAAAACTACACTCAGAAATACCTTAGACACTTATCAACAGAAGTGTCTTTAGAGGTTATATTGAAGAATGTCAGTAATTTGGATTGGACAGACTGGATGTATAAAATAGTTAAATGAATTACCTTGCTTTATACAGCAGTGGTTAGCCAGGTGTTTCTAACCCTAGCCTAATGTTTTTTCTACTAGCTCTAGAAAAACGATGCTACGCAAAGTAGCTTCTACCAAGATGGTAATGCGAGGAGAACAAGAAAACTGATGCCTCATATTGTTTAATCAGCTTGCAAATAAATATTCTGGTTATAAACCAACCTCAGAAGGGCTGAGTGGAAATAATTATAACCACTGAGAGGAAATAACTGAGTGTTAGAAAATCTCTATAGCACAGAACTTTTCTCTTTCACTAGTGCCAGAGTCAGAATTTTAACTTAAACATAAGGAAGGGTAAATAACAGCAAGCAAATCATAAAGATCAGAATACTTTGTCTTTTTCTAACCACAAAGTTATAAGGACAGATGCATACAGGTGGGAATATGTGAGTCACAACAAAACAATGATCAGTAGTCGTTCGCCAAGAGACTCTTGTGCATCCTCATGAGAAAAAAATGACCTACTCCATTTTCCCTCAAGCAAGCACTATTAGATTGGAAAGGTCTCCAGATCTCTTTTTTTTTAATCAAGAAGTTTTGATAATTTTGATCATTTAAAATCTTGAGTTTTGACTGTATCCTTAGTCCTGTTCACAGCTAGTATCCTACTTAGTATATATTTTGGTATATAATAAAAGAAGTCTTTCATATTCAGTATACCTTATCAAAAGAAAATGTAAACAGCCTTCTTGGGAATTCTCCTGGGACGAAACATTCAGATTTTACGATCCCAAGGCTACATGCAAAATATAACTTTTGACATGCTAAATTTATTTGTTGATTTACAACTTGAGCATCATTAATAGAAATCAGTGTAGTTCTATTTGTTTTGTATTAATTTATTGTTTAGTACATGGAAACTGATCATGGAAAACAAATCATTACAAATTTACATTGTAGTGGGTATTTACCCTGAAGACACAAATGTAGTGATCCAAAGGGGCACGTGCACCCAAATGTTTATAGCAGCAATGTCCACAATAGTCAAACTATGGAAAGAACCTAGATGTCCATCAACAAATGAATGGATAGAGAAGATGTGGTATATGTATACAATGGACTACTATGCAGCCATCAAAAAGATGCAATCTTGCCTCTTGCAACAACGTGGATGGAACTAGAGGGTATTATGCTGACCGAAGTAAGGCAATCAGAGAAAGACAATTATCATATGATATGAGGAATTTGAGAGGCAGGGAGGGAGAGTTGGAGGGTATGGAAGGGAAAAATGAAACAAGATGGGATCAGGAGGGACACAAGCCATAAGAGACTCTCAATTTCACAAAACAAACTGAGGGTTGCTGGGGGTGGGGGGCTAGGGCTAGGGTAGTTGGATTATGGACATGGGGGAGGGTATATGCTATGGTGAGCGCTGTGAAATGTGTAAGCCTGATGATTCATAGACCTGTACCCCTGAGGCAAATAATACATTATATGTTAATAAAAATACTTGAAAAAATTTACATAGTAGTGAAGATATATGCTTAGATGTTGTCTCTATATCAAGCTTTAGTTTACTGTTTTCCTCCCTGTTGACTATACGTGTTGTGAAAATGGAAAAAAATAATTCTGTCAACACAGTATAGAATATGCTTTATTACATATGCAGACCCACTTTAATAACTCATAATTTATATTCTTTAATATTAAAATATCGGAATATAATTAGTGAATGTTAATAATGATAATGACCTCAATACTAGAGGTGACCTTCAAATATCCTTAGAACCTATGTTCTTTATTACCTGACTCAAAGTGAGAAAAGAATTGATTTTAGATAAGATAGAATACTACCTTTACTACCACTGCAGTTGTCAGCAATTTCTCTAGTGCTAAAAATGGATCTAGGATCTACTGGTTGTAATTGTGAATGTTATTTAATTTTCTAAACCACATAAGCCCATGCTTTATTAATGATCCTATTTTATTTTGGAAAAGAAAAAGCATACCACTGACCCTGAGATATGATGAAGATAACACAAAGAGAAAGCTACCATTACATCTTAAATATTAATCAGATTCAATAATACACTATAAAGATGCCATTGTGGTTAAATTAGATTTATCCAGAAATTCAAACATAGTTTAATATTGGGTAACTACACCCTCTGATACAACTGGTATTTAATATTAACAAAGGGTGTGCTTGGCTGGCTCAGTCAGTGGATCATGAAACTCTTGGACTCAGTGTTGTGGATTCAAGCCTCATGTTGGGTGTGGAGATTACTTAAAAATAAAAATTAAAAAAAAATATTAACCAAGAAGTTCAGGTTGGTGAAATACAAAATTGAATAGAAATTAGAAGGATAAATATTGAAAAGAAGATGCCATACTATCATTACCTTTGGGTTATAGGATTACCTAACTACAACACCCAAATAATCTTAATGGTTCTTTAAGTTGGTTCAATACAAGATATTTAAAATTAATAATTTTTCTGTATGACTACCAATATTAAAAAATAATCCCTTTATAAATCATAAGAAGTAAAAAAATAAGAAGCAATCATGAGCAAAATATGCAGGACTTTATAAGAAGAAATAAAATATTGAGAGATACAAAAGGATGACTATAAAGAGTTACGAATATTGTAAACATTTCACTCTCTCATTTATTATGTACTTGATACAACTTTGATGTTTTAACTTAGTAAAGCAGTCTTATGTCACATTAGAAGAAATAGTTAAGAATAACAAAAATCTAACCTTAAAAATATGTAATTTTGAGGAAAACATTTTCTATCAGGTAGTAAAATACATCATACAGATATAATGACTTCAACAATGTGACAGTGGCACAAAGGGTAATGGATGGGATGACAGCTGGGGCCTTAGTTATCCTACATATAAACATTTCCATCAAGCAGAGGGAGTGTGGACTTCTTTTGGAAATATGACATGACCTTTTATCACTTCTCAGTTTACTCATGAAAATGTCATTTCCATCCCGACTCTTCAAGTTGTTAATCCTTGTTCTGCCCTCAACTGTTTGCATACATTAGAGGCATTGGGAGGACGTCTCAGGTCAAATATTTTTAAATTTATGCCTACCCAATATCTTTAAAAAATCACAGCAGTATCAAAAATTTTGAGGAATATAGGATTCATTCTTATAAGAATGATTTTTAAAACTATACTTAAACTTACCAGAAGGCTAAAACTATGGGCTTGAAAATAGTATGTTAGTGTAAAATAGATTTCTTTTTTAGTGTTGCTCCATTTGTTGCAAAAATATAGTAAAGAATACATTTTACCATATAACAGTGTCCTTCCTTATGGTTTCATCAAGCAGATAATCTGTAATTTTTAAGGGCTTTAAGTTTTTTTATACTTGTGAGTCCTCAGTCCTACAGCATACTAAACTTGTCTCTTCTCACTAGCTGCTTGAAAACCCAAGGGACACTATTTACCGTCCATTCCTTGTATAATTATGTTTGAAGGTAAAAAATTCATGTTAACTGATTCTTAACTCCATCTATAATTTCAACTGTTACTTTTTCTTTGCTTTATTTTACCTTTATTTTATCCTTTATCTTTACATGCTTTTAAAATCAATTGGAAATAAACATAGTGTAAGAAAATAATAAATAATTAGTGTGTCAAATAGAGTTTATGATTCAGATAGCAAGAAAAACAGAAGATTCATTATGGGATGCTGGGCAATTACCTAAATATTTACATAATGGGGAGTGATTGAATCCTGTCCTCAAACTGATGTTATACCCTGAGTTAGTGAAAGCATTAACTTTGAAGAACAATACTATCATGTAATCAGATATAAAAATATAGGGAAATAACCTGTCCTGGGGCATGAGAAAAGATAAAACACAAGGACATACTCTCGAATTGAAAATGAAAGATTTGAATATAAAAAAATAATGATTCCATAAATTATTCTATGCATAATAAACAAAGAGATTTAGAAAGAGAACATTTCTACTATAAATTTGACAAGGAAACTAACCCCAGTTGACTAAGAGTTACATAAATCAATGAAAAAGGACTAAAATTCAACAGAAAATTAGGCAAATGACATCAAAATTCAACTCAAAAGAAAAATACAGGTTTTAGGCATACAAAATTCTCTTAGTTAATAAAAGAAATTCAAATTAAAACAAGAAAATTTTTGCTTATCACATTAGCTAAGATAAAAAGAACCAATGAGAGCCAGTGTTGATATGGGTTTGGTAAACTGGTGATAGGTGTGTAAATTGGAACATTCTTATTTTTTAAGAATTTTTTTATTTGGCTTTTTTGTTTTGTTTTATTTTTGGTTTTTTTTTTTTTTAAGATTTTATTTATTTATTTGGCAGAAAGGGAGAGAGAGCCCAAGCAGGGGGAGAGGCAGAGGGAGAGGGAGAAGCAGGTTCCTTGCAGAGCAGGAGAAGTCCAATACAGGACTCAACCCCAGGACTCTGGGACCACCACCTGAGCCAAAGACCATGGCCCAACCCACTGAACCACCTAGGAGCCCCTAAATTGGAACATTTTAAAGCAATTAAGCAATTTACTGGAATAGCCTTAAAAAACGGTTAAACCCTTTAACCAAATAATTTCACTTCTAGAAATCTGTACAAAAAAATTAGGAATGACAAAAACAGATTGGTGTATTAAAAAGTACACTGAAATCATTATATGTAGTAATACAATGGAAAACAATCCAAATGCCCAACTAAACATAAGTGTTAAACTATTATTGTATGACATTATTGTTATATTTCCACTGGCAATCAGAAAATATGTTCGAAAAATGTTAGAAATAGCATCATTTAGTGATAGGATTTGCTGGTAATGTAAACTCTAAGTATGATACTGTATGATCGCATTTCTCTAAAAGCTACTATTCGGTACCTATCTTATATATTACTTACAATTATCAGAAAGGAGGAAGATAATCTGAAATAACTGATCATTTCTGAGTGATAGCCTTATTGGCGATTTTCCTTTCCCTTTTCAATCATCTGAATTTTCCACAGCCAGTACTTTAAACATTTTTTTTTTTTTTGAGTGCCATGTAGTCAGAAAAGATGTCTTGATCATCGAAGTGGAGAGATACTAAAAGACATAGAAATTATGAAGCTCTGCGTAGACCTCCTAGAGTTCCTGAAGTGATGGGAGCTCCTATTTGCCATTGAAAGGAGATAGATGCCCTATCTGTATAGGAAGATGGGGGACAGATACCATTCAGATTGACAAAAGCACCTGTCCAGCGTGTTTGGCTTCCCAAGCTTTGATGTGTTTAAAAGATCAGCTGAGCTTTCCCCTTGCCTTCTCTCATTGCAGCACAAGTTCAAAGAAACGTTTATTATGAAGAGGCTAAAGTGTAACAAAAGCCTCCCTTCACTTGGAATTACAATGTAAAGTTTATCTGTAACTTTATTTATCAGAAATGCCCCAATAGCTGAGTTTCTCTATTTCATTAGCTATTTGTGATTTCAAGTATCAAAGACAAATAATAGAGAAATTTTATTGTTATTTCCAATGAGGAATGTTATAAGGTAGAAAATTAATTTAGAATAGCAAACTGTATTTAGATTAAGATTATCTAACTAGCTACCTACTAATGACTTGAAAGGGCATATCACTAATATGTGGATAGAGTGTTCACATAAAGCCAAATCAATGAACCTAATTTTCTGTTCATTTAACACAAAATATATTTAATTTTAAAAATTTCATTTCCTTTTACCATTTTCCTTTCATAAGCAAACAATATGGTTTAAAGAAGGTATTTTTTGAAAACTTCTAAAATATTGAATCTGTCTCAAAACAGAGATTAAAATCCAAGCACAAAGAACTTTTAAAAATTTTGTTTTTAGAATTTGTATTTTAGAATTTGGTAGTATAGCAAGTATAAATTAACCCAGCCCGCAGAAATGTTACACATACTATAATGTAACTGGGGTTTAAATTTTAAATGTAGAAATGACATTTCTGTTCTTACAATATATTAAAGAAATGTGGGGTTGAGGAAAATAGGAAAAACACAAAATAAAAATAAAACTTTAGTATACAGCACTTTGTAAGAGAAATTATCCTTCTTTATATGAATGGGCTATGTTCTGTCCTACCAAGAGAATTTTTCATGTTGTATTATTTGCTAATTCTCTGAAAGGCAGTGATAACCTCCTATCAATACACTACATGTGAAACAGAGACCTGTTAGGCCCATGCTGAGAAATTTCCACTTATTTATTCTTTTCCCATTTTGAAATTCTTTGAACGGTGTCCTCTTAAAGTTTTCCTCTTGCCATTTGACCCCTATCTTTAACATCTTGCTTTCTGCCCTTTGCTCTTAAGCTTCTCACCTTCTCACTTTTGACTGAATTCTCCCCCTTTTTCAGGCTTTTTATTATCTTGAACAAAGGACTACCAGCCAGTTCAGGCCATCTGCCCCCATTTTTTTAATGCTCCTATCAACACCCAGCTCTTGCTTCTAAAGGCTTAGGTCTCCATTCTTACATTCCTCTTTAAAGTAAATGCAACCTTGTTCATTTCCCTTAAATTTACATTTGTTTTCTTCCCTATTAGGCTAATAGGACATAAAATGGTAAGAAATTAGAATTTATGGAAGACTAAGAAGGAAGGATTTTAGAATATAGACATGATCTTTTCCCACTTAAATTGCCACTACTGCCGAAGTGACCATGAACTTTTCCACTTTACATGCATTAACTGCTTTAGCTAGTTAAGGAGTGGCAATAAAGAAAAGAGGAATATATAAAAAAAATAATAGTAGCAGATGAAGCTGAAGTAATGGGTGTGGGGGGAAAAGCAAGAGTATGCATCAACATAGAATTTGGAAGGTGACATGAGAGTGGCCCAAAGAACAGAAATATCATTCCTTGGGCTTGCCTCTTTCCCAGTCCTTTCAAGGATTGCTTAAGAACTATAAACTTGAGTGAGAGTCATAAACCTTTGAAATCTACCCTTGTACTCATAAAGTGCCTCTCTTTTCAACTTCTCGATACTTTCCTTTAATTCTTTAAAAACACACCCAGCACTGACTTAATAACAAAATATTATGAGACATAATAAAAGTTAGAAAGTTAAAGAACATGGCATATGCAGGCTTTAAGACACAGCTAATCCCAGGACACAGTTAATTATTTCTGTGTAATGATGGCATTAGATGTTATCTTTTGCCAGTGTGATAGTTTTACTCTTCATTATTCTAAGTATATTAACATACATAATTGCTAGCCCATCTCTTTTACTTTATGACTGAAAAGTGTTAGCAAACATTAAATTCTGAAAGAGAATGCCTTTTGAGAATTTAGGCTCCAATGGGATAGCTGTTTTCGATACATAGTTAGTCTTCTTTCTAAGAACTAGAATCTACCACATTGGATAAATTTTTTAAAAAAGGATAAAAAAGAATTAGGATTTTATGTATTTTCCTCTATTCAAAAGAAAAAGAAAAAGGTGAAGTCAAAAGTAAAATCATCCCAGGAAAAAAACAATCTACTTCCCTATAAATACCCTAGATTAACATGAGAAGCTCTCTAAATTAGGATGGATTTATGTGATGATCTGATTTATATCACTATCTAATAAGGGAAAATTTTACTCTAATCAATTCTTTGTTTCTATTTTTTACCATCTCTGGAGTCTGTCTGATGTCTGGGTTCCAGAGTGAAAGTTTGCACTTGAATTTTTGGTGAAATAAATGGCAATAAATATATGTATTAATCTAATAAATATGATGGAGTAAAGTTTTTTTTTTTTTAATTTTAAAAAATTATTAATTGAGAGAGTAAGGGAGAGGATGAGTGAGAGAGCCCAAGCAGGGGGAGCAGCCGCAGGAGAGGGAAGGGGAGAAGCTGGCTTCCCATGGAGCAGGAGCAGGGACCCCCAACTCGTCAGATCCCAGGGTCTTGGGAGCATGACCTGAGCCCAAGGCGGACGCTTAACCAACTGAGCCAACCAGGTGCCCGATAGTATCAGGTTTTATAATGGAATTTGCTTCTTTCCTTTTTATATTATGCAGAATCATTGAACATGTTTTCTTGGAATTTGATGTATATAATAAATACTGGGCAAAATAAAAATTGCTTAGATTTAGCTTTTAAGGAATTCTTAGGAACAGGAATTTAAAGTAAAACTCTATCACTCAGTTCTACCTATTAGGTCATGGATCTGATTTATTGATTCCATTGAAAGGCCAACATAATATGGTTCACTATTTTACATATTCAGGTAGATCAATGATACAGAAAGAGACAGGGGTGGAGAGGAGGGTAAGAAAAAGAGAAACGGAAGGTAGGGGGGGAAGACATAAAATGACAGGACGTTGGTCAAAACAATAAAAGCTTTATAATGTCCACATTACAGAACACCCCCATGATAAGGGGATTGTCTTAGAAGATATTTCACACCGTCACTTGGAGACCTTAATCAATCAGAGAACTATCATTGTAGCTGAGCACTGCTATGGTAGGACCCAGTTGTAAGAACAGAAACATGACTGCCTTTGATCAGAAGTGATGGGGAAGAAGTTACAGGATAGTGGATTGACCATAGAATTTAAAATCAGAAAGACCTGAACCCAGTTCTACCTTTTATTATTTTAGGTGATACTAAACAACCCTACTTCATAAGTTTCATATAAGGAATAAATTATTTAATATATATAAGGAATAAAATATTTAATATATTTATTTAATAAATTATTTAATAATTAAATAAAATATTTAATTATTTAATACATTATTTGTTTAACAAATAATGGCTATTTTTATTTCTATATTCTAGTCCAGTAGGCTTTGCAGAAATGCCCTTTGGTGACTATAGAGGCAGAGCTGGAAAAGCAGCCCTGTCTTTTCTAACATAAGCTTTAAGAACTAGGTATGTATCCCTTAACGCCATTGTTCCTTTGATGTGTGTGAAGTTAATCCTATTTGGAAGCTGGTAGATGCATATTTTCAGTCTGTACCACATACTGCTATTTATTCCTTAGTTGTCTCCTCTCTAAAATTATATTTTTTTTGTTTTAAATTTGATTTCATAAACATCACAGACAAATCGATGACTGCTTGTCAAGTACCATGTATCATTTACTGTAGGAAGTAGCAGTCACACTCTTGCATCTAGACCTTGCTCTTAGTTCAGTCATGAAAATTCATTGAATACTGTATTGGGCACATCCTGTCAAGGGGCAAATACAGTGGTCACGAATACATCTGTAAGTATACAGGTCATAGTACAAACAATAACTTCAACAGAAGTTCAAGGGAATGAGGATTTTGGATTTGGAAAGCAACAAAAGATTTTATGGAGAAAGCAGAATCCATTATTCAAAATATTTAGTGACTGCCAACTCTAGGTCAAGCTGTCTAGCAAAACATAAGTAGGAGGAGGGAGCTAAGGGACCCTTAGAATAAAGGAAATAAAAATTCTATGTAACATTGCCCATATTAAAGTTTGTCTACATTTTAAAACAATCAGTTAACACACTTTCAGATATTTCAGTAATTTAGGCTGAAGAGTGTTTCTCCTTAGAGTTTAGTATTGTCTGCAAACTTAAGGGTGTCACTATTTCTTCTGGATGAGTAAAAAATCTTGTGTGCAGACAGTTCAGGGGAAAGCTATAGATTAAGGAACAGGAGAGTTGGACAGATGTGAATCCAGACATTGGGACCAAGAGGACAAGCCAAGAGAACAGGATTTCCGTTGGAAATCTGGGCAGCAAGTGAACAAAGGGATGTCTGTAGAGAACAATGAGAAGGGCATGTGCATGACAACACAGGAAGGTGTCTGCTTCTTTCCCAGCCCAAGTCCTTGAATGTGGTCCATCCTCACAGTCCAGTTTAGGGAGTTGCGGAAACTGTATCCCTGCATGGGATACATTCAGGTACCATGCTCCATTCAAGACAAACTTGTTAGCAAAACAGCATTTGGAGCAATTGTACTTTTCATTAAGTTGCTACAAAACCATTTGAAATTTTTAAAAAGGTTCAATGAATGTTTTTGCTCCCTAAATGTAAATCAAACACAGTAAAAATGCCAGATTAAAGTGGAGTTATAATTGGGCAATAATTTTTCGTTTTACCAAAATAGAGTTTTCTTTCTTTCTTTTTTTTTTAAACTCCCTGGCCCACTTCTGCTTCCAGGAATAAAAATATTTTGTATTTCCAACACTTAGTATTAGAGAATCTGAGTTTTCCTTCAAGATGATATTCTGTGAAACATTTGCTAATAATAACAGTTTCAGCATTGTTCTGATTTTGGTATGTACAGGGTCAGTGGTTTCTAGGGGTCAGTAAAGGGAAGGAAGTGTTCGGACTTTGAAAGGATCTCATCTGAAAAATAACTTTTTTGAATTTGGATAAAAGCACTTGTAAACTCCTAGCAACTTCCCTGATTCAGGCTACAGTAGTAATTACAGTTACTTGCTGGCTCTCTTCTTTTCATATTGTATGGGCACCTTCAATCTGTGGCCATGGGTACCTTAGGGATTTCAGTTATTGTGATCAGTGGTCACATTACACACGGCCTATAACCTAAATATGCCTCATTTCCCAAGCATGTGAATATGTTGTAGTGATAAAATTTATTTTAAAGCATTCATACTGGCTTTTTATCACTATAATGTAATTATAGTGATTCCACGTAGGAGTCTGCAAAATATCTTGACCTTTAAAATGGTGGTCTTCAAGTGCCAAAGGATAGGGAATTACTGACAGTATATTATTTGCTTTATTGAAAAAATAATTAATGATTGAATGAGGAAACAAGAAGATTCAATTTGAAGATACATTGGGGAAAAACAAGTAAAATAAAACTGAACCAACATTGTATTTCCCAAGATATAGAATTTCAACCATATTTTTTATTCTTCTGTTTGTTAGAATATTAATACATTAAAATTACCATTATTATTGAAATTCTGTTCATATTAGCTCGAGCATTACCATCATCAATTTCAACCCAGGATTATTCTCTGTAATATGTTTGGGTATCTCTCATCTTAAAAAAAACCTACCTTTTTTCCACCTAGATTTCAAGTATTTTTATAAATTTTATTGTTTTTAATTTTAATTTCAGTATAGTTAGCATACAATCTTATGTTAGTTTCAGCTGTACAACATACTGATTCAACAGTTCTATAGGTTGCTCAGTGCTCTTCATGATAAGTGTATTCTCTTATCCCCATCACCTCTTTGTACCCCATTCCCCTACCCACCACCCCTCTGGTAACCATCAGTTTGCCCTCTGTAGTTAAGAGAGTTTTCGTTTGTTTGTTTGTTTTGTTTCTTAAATCCCACATATGAATGAAATCATATGGTATTTGTCTTTCTCTGACTTGTTTCTCCTAGCATTATACTGTCTAACTCTATATTGTTGCAAATGGCAAGATTTCATTCTTTTTTGTGGCTAAATAATATTCCATTGTATATATACATACCACTCCTTTACCCATTCTTCTATCGATGGACACTTGGGCTACTTGCATAATTTGTCTTTTGTAAATAATGCTGCAATAAACGTAAGGGTGCATATATCATTTCAAATTAATATTTTTGTATTCTTTGGGTAAATACCCACAAGTGCAATTCCTGGATCATAGGGTAGTTCTATTTTAACTTTTTGAGGAAGCTCCATGCTGTTTTCCACAGTGGCTGCACCCGTTTGCATTCCCACCAACAGTGCATGAGGGTTCCTTTTTTCTCCACATCCTTGCCAACACTTTTTGTTTCTTATCTTTTTTATTTTAGTCACTCTGAGAGGTGTGAGAAAAACAACCTACATTTGACCTCGGGGTTTTCCCAAGTTTCTCTCCATTTTTTTCCTACGTGTCTCAGCAGAACATAAGTTGTCTATATGTCCCACTTTTTATTCTCTTCCTCAGATCAACAGGACTGGACTTCCACTTGGCACCTTTGCATTAGGTGCCAACGATTTCCATGTTGCCAAGTTCCAATGGTCTCTTCTCATCTAAGTCTTTTGTCAGTGGCATTTGGAGTAGCTTAGCTATTCTTCCATAGTTTTGTAAACAGTTTTCTCCTGTATCTTCTGGGATATCACACTCTCTGGATTTTTCTCCTGTTCTTTTGGGCACTCTTTGTAAGACAGCCATTCTTGTAATTTTTCCTTTTGATCTACTCAATAAAGAGGTTTTGTGTCGAGTCAGACCCAGGTACAATAAATGTTTGAAGAAAACAATGGATAAATGGATGAATCCATCCCCTCTGCTTCTTGCTGAAGTCAGGCCTGTGTCATGGGATGTCTGGTTTATCCTCCTTGGACTATGTCTGCCTCACTTCTATCTCTCCTTCATGTCATCATCTAGGAGATCGTGTAAGTTACACACTACTGCTTAAAACATGTTGGTGTATGGCATGAGAATCCCTTACTGATAGCATGACTTTTGCCTCGCTGGCCTTCCTTACCTCCTGTTTTACCCTCGAGCAATACTGAAGTACTTGGAGTGTTCACATATCTCAGGCTAGTTTAAACACTTCCCTTTCATCTTTGTTAGACCCTTAATGTATCCTTCAAAAACGTGAAGGTATGCTCTGTATGGTGCTTCACCCTTGGCAAATCTTCCTTCTTTTGCTGAAAATCACTCCTTTTTTGATATACCTTTTATAGCTTAGCCGTACTTTGATTCCTATATGAGTATATGGCTCTTGGTTTCAGGGACTGTGACTTACTTTGTAACCTTACACAGAGCATAAGTTCTAGCTGTAGCACATAGTTAGTGCTCCACCAGTAATTGTTAATTAATTATTAATTAAACTTATGCCTTTAGAGCAGGATTCCATTATAATGATGGATGGAACCCAATGTCTCTAGTTCAAGACTTTTATTGTTCCTATGGAGGAACAATTTCTTTTTTCCATTTTTTTTTCTATAGAACAATTACTTTTAGTGTCTGGTAATATGATTTTATTTTTGTTGGGACCATGTTTTTATTAAATTTAGAATGTTAAATACAGGGAGACTTCTGTACAACCATTCTGCAGTGTGTCGTTTTTCTTAGGGGTGTCATAATGTGGTGTAAAATGTAAATAGAACCCATCTGAGTGAAAATATTTCACAAATATGAGGATAGTTAATAGATCCCAAAGATTCTACCTGTCTTCTGGCTGAACCACAGGTGAAATAGTTACCAAGGCACTGCTAGGCTTGCAGAATTTCCTTAAGGAAATGTCTTAGCTAAAGAGTTGAGCCTTTAGAGGTGGGCAAGCAGTGAGTTATTAAAAGTGTAATTTTCTTTTATGAAACCAATAGTAGGATGAAATCTAGATATTAAAGCTAATATTAATAAAACTTGCTGGTGAAATAGTCCCTATCCTAATAGAAGCAGAACTAGGGACAGAAACAGGGTCCTGTCTTGACCTGCTCAGCTGCTGTAACCAAATACCAGACTAGGTGGCTTATAAACAGAAATTTGTTGCTTTTGGATCTGGAGGTTGGAAGTCCGAGATTAGGGTGCTGGAATGGGAGTGAGGATCCTTTTCTGGGATACAGACTTCCGTTGTTTTCACAGGGTGGAAGGGAGCTCTGTGAATCTCTTTTACAAGAGCGCTACTTCCATTCCTGAGGGCTCCACCTTCATGACCTAATCACCTCCCCGAAGGTCCCACCTGCTAATACCATCGACTTTGGAATTTAAGATTTCAACAGACGAATCTTGACAGGACACATTCAGACCATAGCAGGTACTTGCCATGGGATTTGCATTTTACAGTCTTTCTGATACTATGCATATTAGGGTTTGCCCTGTCTTCTGAGATATAAAGAAAATTCATGTTTAACTGGAAGTCCTGTAGTTTTTCTGGCAACCCTGCTTGGGGAAGATGCTGGGAAGTGATGAGTTTTGCTTCTCTTCCTCACCTCTGTCTCTAAATTCTTGCTTGTACTAAACGCTCGATCTTATTTGTCAATTTCAATCTCACTTTCCATGGATCTTCTCTTCCGGACGCCGTACACTGACTGCATTGTGAAACTGGGTTCCTTTTCTGTGAACTCATGCAAGTCATCGTGTATGTAGTGGGCTTCCTTTAACGTTTGCAACTAGGGAGGGGATACAGGTCATAGTAGTGTAAATAATTTAAGATTAAAAAAAGATGTGCCTGTTTTCCAGGCTACTTCAATCCCAGTCTGCCCTCCTCCTACTTTCCACTATGAGCACATTTCTCACTATCCACTTATCTCAGTAATCTTTTGCCTCCTTTGTATTTTGTTTCACCTCCTCTTCATTTCTGCAAGCTTCTCACTTCTCTTTCTACTTACCCCAGCAGCCAGATTTCTATTAAGTTCACATGCAAAGCCATTTAGCTACCTCATCTTTTTTAACATTGTTTTACAGGCCTTAATTTTTTAAAATGGCAATTCTTCCCTAAGAAAAAATACCTGTATGTGTATGTGTGCTCATATGTATCTGTATCCCACCACCTTTAGTAAGATCCTGTTATTTCCCTTGCTGGAATGTAGCCCCTATTTTTGAGTCAAGTTAGACTTTGTCTAGGTGGATATGTCGTATCATTTTGACTCATACTTTGTTTTGAAAATAGTTTGGTACTCTAATTTTGCTCTGGATAAATATCTTTTGAAAGCATTAGAAAGCTCTTTGGGAATATGTGTCAGTAACCTTAAAAATTTGAGTACTCTTTGACCTCAAAGGTGGACTTCTAGACGATCATTTGAAGACGGTGAAGTTGAGTTGCTTGAGAGCACAGCATTTATAATTGTACAAGCAATCCTAGTTTTGCCATCTGTCAGCTGTGGAAAACTAACTCTCATTTGTTTATCTGAGAGATTAGAATTAGTAGGATATTAAAATAGTAGGATTATTTTGAGTATTTAAGTAATGATATATATGTATTTCCTGACTATGTATAACAAATATATGATGTAAGTGGTTAAGTAAATTATGATATAGCTACAAGTCAGAATCTTACATGAGTCTTAAGCTACTATTTATAAATATAAATTTATATTTAGCAATATGAAAAAGTGTTTATGAGGAAAAATGAAGCTATACCAAGATAAAATGTACTATGCCCAACATGATATCCACTAGGAATATCCACATAATACAGAATATCATAGATACAGAGAAAAGAATAAAAGAAAATTGACCATAGGACAGCAGTCACCTCTAGGTACTGAAATTTTGAATAATTGTTATTTTATTACCTCATTATCTTCATATTTCTAACAATAAATATGTAATACTATTAGCAATGAGAAAGTTATGTTTGCATAAACATATGGATAACATACACATATGAAGGGGCACCTGGGTGGCTCAGTGGGTTAAAGCCTCTGCCTTCGGCTCAGGTCATGATCCCAGGATCCTGGGATCGAGCCCCGCATCGGGCTCTCTGCTCATCGGGGAGCCTGCTTCCCCTCCTCTCTCTCTGCTTGCTTGTACTGTATCTCTCTGTCAAATAAATAAATAAAATCTTAAAAAAAAACATACACATATGAAATGCATAATAAGTATTTGTTATATATGCTCTTAAATTATATATCATATAATTCAAGAAATATATCCAGTTTAAAATTTTCAGTAAGAGTGTTTTTAAGTGAAGAATACTTTTATTCATGTTGCATTATAAGGGAAAAATGAGTATCTGGCTTTAGCAGAGAGCTTATAAAACCACTGTGGTCATTCTTGGTTTTGATTCATGCTTTAGATGGCAGTGCAGTTATTTTTTCAGAGGAATATTGATTTTTGGTAACTTCCATGTTGAGAAAATTATGTATATTTGCATCATTAGGTAGCTTAGAAAGTAATGCCCAAAGAAAACTTATATGTATTATATTGCAGCTAAGAATTTATTTATTTTTTTAAAAGATTTTATTTATTTATTTGCAGAGAGGCAGGCAGAGAGAGGGGGAAGCAGGCTCCCTGCTGAGCAGAGAACCCGATGTGGGGCTTGATCCCAGGACCCTGAGATGATGACCTGAGCCAAAGGCAGAGGCTTAACCCACTGAGCCACCCAGGTAACCCTATAGCTAAGAACTTAGAAAACACTTAAAATAGGCGAATATCCATTGGTTATGTCAGGTCAGGTCAGATTGCTTTCTCTGGCATTGTTAAACTGATAAACAAAAGCTAATTCAGTTTAGCCCATGTTAAAATTTAAATTCTCTTGGATTTTAAATATTATTTTCTCTCTTTTGAGAGAAGATAACAATCTATGATATGAGTTTTTTATTTATCATTCTCAAAATACACTAATCAGCTGCATGAGGCATGCTGTAAGACATGACCATGTCTTCCAATTTTCTTACATAAAAAAGTGCTATATCACTCAACAATAGATAAGTGAACAGATAGATACTAGATAAAATAAGTCAGTGATTCATTCTCGTACTATTTGTGCTTTGAGGCTGTGCTTGATAAAAGACAGGTCATGTTCTCTGATTTATCTTATTTAACATAATCTACTTTGTTTTTAAAGTTACGTGGTTTTCCAAATATTTAACAACAGAAAAGTCTCTGAGGATTTGGGAATTACAAGTAAAACTTGAGTCAGATGATCATAAATGCTGTGTTTGCTTAATTAAAGAGAAACATGCTACAATGGGTGTTTTCCCTCTGAAAACCATGAGTAGGTGTTTTTTTCAGGGCTCATTGTTGGTCTTTCTTTCTTTCTCTCTCTTTCTTTCTCTCTCTCTCTCTCTCTTTCTTTCTTTCCTTCCTTGAGAGACAGAGTGCATACACCTGTGAATTGGAGGGACGGAGGGACAGAGGGAGAGGGGGTGAGGGAGAGAAAATCTCAAACAGATTCCACACTGAGCATGGAGCCTGATGTGTGGCTCAGTCTCTTAACCCACTGTGCTACCCAGGGGCTCCGGGAATCACCTCCTTAAGGAAAGAAGACATCCAGGTCACCACTGACTAATTTCTATGCTAACATTTCCAGTGCTACTTTGCTATTACTAATAGTTTGTTGTTTGGAGCTACTGGACTGAACAATATGAATTTCAATTTTTATAGATAGGATTTAGAGGAATATAGTTACTTGATTCAATCTAATAATTTGTGCCTTTCATCAAATTAAATACACACACACATACACAGATACACAATCTAGAGTTAAATATTTATTGATTTATGCCCTACTTACTATTTTGAACTCTAAGTTGTGAATTTTCTGACAACTGAGAACTGTGACTTCAGTGGTAAAACTTAGAAGCTAGTGGATATTTGTAGACTCAATCAATCATTCTATTATTAGTGATTCCATCTCAGGCTGAGAAGGGCCAAAAATAATCAGAATCATATTCCATGAAAGAGGAGCCCATTTGGAGATACACTGACAGGTGAGTGGGTGACTGTCGTTCAGCACTGGTCACAGCATTGGGGCTGATTGAACAAACACAGCACCACAACACTGACCTAGTTAATGGGGTGAAGGCTTTGATAAAAGGCTTTGATAAAACTCTAGGGAGTTTTCTGAAGTTTCTGATGCACAAATACAGGGTGTATTGAAATCCATTGTCAGAACTCAAGGGTTCAGCAAAAAAGCTGTTTGTACACAATACAAAAGCTGCCACAGGGAACTCATACCTGACCTTCCATTTCTACAAAAGACAACACACAAAAGGCAACAGAGCTTCTCAGAAGTGTCAGAGCATGACACTTCTCTGGGCCAGGTTGCAAGCCAGGCTCTTACATTTTGGGAACAGAATTTCAACTGTGCATTTAAGAAGCTTTGCCTGACTCCTTCCCAACTCCTGTCCGAACTTTGAGATAACCGATTCCTGAGACTGGCAGTCGAAAGCCCAAGAACATTAAAGTGTTCTAAGATGCACACCAGCATTAATTTAGATCACCATGAGTATATGATTTATATATTACCCTGGGAAAATTCTAGGTTCTGTAATTATGGGGACTGAGGAAGTTGATCTCTCTATGGCTCTTTTTCTTCATCAGTAAAATACAGATATTAAGGTACCTAGCGAGTGATTTTCTGAGATTTAAATGAGTTGATGTATAGTGTGTGTCAATAAATGCTAACAGAAGTTGTTTTGTTACTATTAAAAATAAACTTTAAGGCTTCTTATTATTATATCTTAGGTATGTAACAAGAATGGATGCAATACTTAGAAAACATGTTTTGGAATTTTTAAAAAAAGTTCTTTTAATATGACATAGTACCATGTGTAGGTAGAATTAAATCACATAGGTTCAGTGTGCTCATCTTTCCTATAGAGTTAAATACTGTTCATTTCACAGGGATCTTGTAATATTTATGAATTAAATCATGTAGGTACCTAAAACAATGTCTGGTCAATACACTCTTCTTATTTATTTGGTTTCCATTTCTATAAGTCATTCTCTCTTTTATATCCACCAAAGAATCCAGTGCCAAAGATATATTTTTGACTGTCCAGACAGTCTCACTGTTGTTGTTTGTTTTACTATTTTGTTGTTCTTGAGAACTATTTCATTGTTCTATTTTTCTCTTTACATTCAATAAGCTTAGAGCTAAATGTTATGCTTAATAGCAACCTCTAGCGTAGCTTTTAATAAAACTATTGCCACAAAACCCTTATTATATAATTCCTATTCTTATTTCCTTTTTTAGTGGTGGTGGTTTGCATTTGTATTTTTTTAATTGCCTCAAATCCTTTGGTAATTGGGTAGAAATAATAAAGGAAAGAAATCCTGAGGGTACTTTGCAAATGTCACAAGAGCTTCTCAGATACCGTCTAAATAGAAGATTCTGTTAGTAAAATTGGATGTATCTGGAAAATTGTTCTTCAGCAAAAGAAGCTGGGAGGTAAGGAAATTTGTTGGGCCATTACAGTCTCTTCCTATTAGCTTTAAGAGCCAACTGTCTCAACTGTCTTTAAGCCAACTGTCTACTAAGTCATCATTAGGGAGAGAAAACTGAGCTATTTATCATAAAAAACAGCTCTTATTTTCCTTGCTAGAAAGCAGCTATGTTTGAAAGAGTATTTCTAGTTTACCCAGCTAGCTCATATATTTCCATGTCTGAACAGAAATGAATCTGTAACAAATGCACCTATTTCATAAGTAATTTGAAGATGTTCCCCTTTATTTTTGTCTCTTGCACTGGTAGTAACACAACTAAATATAAAGCAAAGCACAGTAATGTAGTGAATAAGAAGCTGTAGGGGGATTCTTCTTAGTTTAGGTGAATTAGAGTATGTTAGATCTACCTTACCTTTTTTTAAACTTTATTTATTTATTTTTTAAATAAACATAGAACATATTTTTATCCCCAGGGGTACAGGTCTGTGAATCGGCAGGTTTACACATTTCACAGCACTCACCAAAGCACATACCCTCCCCAATGTCCATATCCCCACCACCCTCTCCCGTCCTCCCTCCCCCCAGCAACCCTCAATCTGTTTTTTGAAATTGAGTTTTTTATGGTTTGTCTCCCTCCTAATCCCATCTTCTTTCATTTTTGCTTTTCCTACCCCCCAGCCCCCCAACATTGCATCTCTACTTCCTCATATCAGGGAGATCATATGATAGTTGTCTTTCTCCGATTGACTTATTTCGCTAAGCATGATGATACCCTCTAGTTCCATCCACGTCATCGCAAATGGAAAGATTTCATTTCTTTTGATGGCTGCATAGTATTCCTTTGTGTATATATACCACATCTTCTTGATCCTTTCATCTGCTGATGGACATCTAGGTTCTTTGATAGTTTGGCTATTGTGGACATTGCTGCTATAAACATTCGGGTGCATGTGCCCCTTTGGAGCACCACATTTGTATCTTTAGGATATATACCCAATAGTGCAATCGCTGGCTCATAGGGTAGCTCTATTTTCAGTTTTTTGAGGAACCTCCACACTGTTTTCCAGAGTAGTTGCACCAGCTTGCATTCCCACCAACAGTGTAGGAGGGTTGCCCTCTCTCTGCATCCTCGCCAGCATCTGTCATTTCCTGACTTGTTAATTTTAGCCATTCTGACTGGTGTGAGGTGATATCTCATTGTGGTTTTGATTTGTATTTCTCTGATGCCAAGTGATGAGATGCATTTTTTCATGTGTCTGTTGGCCATCTGGATGTTTTCTTTGCAGAAATGTCTGTTCATGTCCTCTGCCCACTTCTTGATTGGATTAGTTGTTCTTTGGGTGTTGAGTTTGCTAAGCTCTTTAAAGATTTTGGATACTTGCCCTTTATCTGATAAGTCGTTTGCAAGTACCTTCTCCCATTCTGTCAGTTGTCTTTTGGTTTTGTTGACTGTTTCCTTTGCTGTGCAAAAGCTTTTGATCTTGATGAAGTCCCAGTAGTTCATTTTTGCCCTTGCTTCTGTTGTCTTTGGTGATGTTCCTAGGAAGAAGTTGCTGTGGTTGAGGTCAAAGAGGTTGCTGCCTGTGTTCTCCTCAAGGATTTTGATGGATTCCTTTCGCACATTGAGGTCCTTCATCCATTTTGAGTCTATTTTCGTGTGTGCTGTAAGGAAATAGTCCAATTTCATTTTTCTGCATGTGGCTGTCCAATTTTCCCAACACCATTTGTTGAAGAGGCTGTCTTTTTTCGATAGGACATTCCTTCCTGCTTTGTCGAAGATTAGTTGACCATAGAGTTGAGGGTCTATTTCTGGGCTCTCTATTCTGTTCCGTTGATCTATGTGTCTGTTTTTGTGCCAGCACCATACTGTCTTGATGATGACAGCTTTGTAATAGAGCTTGAAGTCTGGAATTATGATGCCACCAACTTTGGCTTTCTTTTTCAATATTCCTTTGGCTATTCAAGGTCTTTTCTGGTTCCGTATAAATTTTAGAATTCTTTGTTCTATTTCTTTGAAAAAAATGGATGGGATTTTGATAGTGATTGCATTAAATGTGTAGATTCTTTAGGTAGCATAGACCTTTTCACAATATTTGTTCTTCCAGTCCATGAGCATGGAACATTTTTCCATTTCTTCATGTCTTCCTCAATTTCTTTCATGAGTACTTTATAGTTTTCTGAGTATAGATTCTTTGCCTCTTTGGTTAGGTTTATTCCTAGGTATCTTATGGTTTGGGGTGCAGTTGTAAATGGGACTGACTCCTTAATCTCTCTTTCTTCTGTCTTGTTGTTAGTGTAAAGAAATGCAATGGATTTCTGTGCGTTCACTTTATATCCTGACACTTTACTGAATCCCTGTACAAGTTCTAGCAGTTTTGGAGTGGAGTCTTTTGGGTTTTCCACATATAGTATCATATCATCTGCAAAGAGTGATAGTTTGACTTCTTCTTTGCCAATTTGGATGACTTTAATCTCTTTTGCTGTCTTATTGCTGAGGCTAGGACTTCTAGTACTATGTTGAACAGCAGTGGTGATAACGGACATCCTTGCTGTATTCCTGACCTTACCGAAAAAGCTTTCAGTTTTTCTCCATTGAGAATGATATTTGTGGTGGGTTTTTCATAGATGGCTTTGATAATATTGAGGTATGTGCCCTCTATCCCTGCACTTTGAAGAGTTTTAATCAGGAAGGGATGCTGCACTTTGCCAAATGCTTTTTCAGCATCTATTGAGAGGATCATATGGTTCTTGTTCTTTCTTTTATTAATGTATTGTACTGATTAATTTGATTGATTGATTTGCGGATGTTGAACCAACCTTGCAGCCCTGGAATAAATCCCACTTGGTGGTGAATAATCCTTTTAATGTACTGTTGAATCCTATTGGCGTATTTTGGTGAGAATTTTCGCATCTGTGTTCATCAAGGATAATGGTCTGTAGTTCTTTTTTGATAGGATCCTTGTCTGGTTTTGGGACCAAGGTGATGCTGGCCTCATAAAATGAGTTTGGAAGTTTTCCTCCCATTTCTATTTTTTGGAACAGTTTCAGGAGAATAGGAATTAATTCTTCTTTAAATGTTTGGTAGAATTCCCCTGGGAAGCCGTCTGGCCCTGGACTTTTGTTTGTTTGGAGATTTTTGATGACTGTTTCAATCTCCTTATTGGTTATGGGTCTGTTCAGGCTTTCTATTTCTTCCTGGTTCAGTTGTGGTAGTTTATTTGTCTCTAGGATTGCATCCATTTCTTCCAGATTGTCAAATTTGTTGGCGTAGAGTTGCTTATACTATGTTCTTATAATAGTTTGTATTTCTTTGGTGTTGGTTGTGATCTCTCCCCTAACATTCACGATTTTATTTATTTGGGTCCTTTCTCTTTTCTTTTTGATAAGCCTGGCCAGGGGTTTATCAATCTTATTAATTGTTTCAAAGAACCAGCTCCTAGTTTCGTTGATTTGTTCTATTGTTTTATTGGTTTCTATTTCATTGATTTCTGCTCTGATCTTTATGATTTCTCTTCTCCTGCTGGGTTTAGGCTTTCTTTGTTGTTCTTTCTCCAGCTCCTTTAGGTGTAGGGTTAGGTTTTGTATTTGAGATCTTTCTTGTTTCTTGAAAAAGGCTTGTACCGCTATATATTTTCCTCTCCGGATGGCCTTTGTTGTGTCCCACAGATTTTGAACCATTGTGTTTTCATTATCATTTGTTTCCATGAATTTTTGCAATTCTTAATTTCCTGGTTGACCCATTCATTTTTTTTAGAAGGATGCTGTTTAATCTCCATGTGTTTGGGTTCTTTCCAAATTTCCTCTTGTGATTGAGTTCTAGCTTCAGAGCACTGTGGTCTGAAAATATGCAGGGAATGATCCCAATCTTTTGATACCAGTTGAGACCTGATTTATGACCCAATATGTGGTCTATTCTGGAGAATGTTCCATGTGCACTAGAGAAGAATGTATATTCTGTTGCTTTGGGATGGAATGTTCTGAATATATCTGTGATGTCCATCTGGTCCAGTGTGTCATTTAAGGCCTTTATTTCCTTGTTGATCTTTTGCTTGGATGATCTGTCCATTTCAGTGAGGGGAGTGTTAAAGTCCCCTACTATTATTGTATTATTATTGATGTGTTTCTTTGATTTTGTTATTAATTGCTTTATATAGTTGGCTGCTCCCATATTGGGGGCATAGATATTTAAAATTGTTAGATCTTCTTGTTGGACAGACCCTTTGAGTATGATATACTGTCCTTCCTCATCTCTTATTATAGTCTTTGGCTTAAAATCTAATTGATCTGATATAAGGATAGCCACTCCTGCTTTCTTCTGATGTCCATTAGCATGGTAAATTCTTTTCCACCCCCTCACTTTAAATCTGGAGGTGTCTTTGGCCTTAAAGTGAGTTTCTTGTAGGCAACATATAGATGGATTTTGTTTTTTTTATCCATTCTGATACCCTGTGTCTTTTGATTGGGGCATTTAGCCCATTAACATTCAGGGTAACTATTGAGAGATAATGAATTTAGTGCCATTATATTGCCTGTAAGGTGACTGTTACTGTATATTGTCTCTGTTCCTTTCTGATCTACCACTTGTAGGCTCTCTCTTTGCTTAGAGGACCCCTTTCAATATTTCCTGTAGAGCTGGTTTGGTGTTTGCAAATTCTTTCAGTTTTTGTTTGTCCTGGAAACTTTTAATCTCTCCTATTTTCAATGATAGCCTAGCTGGATATAGTATTCTTGGCTGCATGTTTTTCTTGTTTAGTGCTCTGAATATATCATGCCAGTTCTTTCTGGCCCACCAGGTCTTTGTGGTTAGGTCCGCTGCCAAACTAATGTTTTTACCCTTGTATGTTACAGACTTCTTTTCCCGGGCTGCTTTCAGGATATTCTCTTTGTTGCTAAGACTCGTAAATTTTACTATCAGGTGTGTGGACCTATTTTTATTGATTTTGAGGGGTGTTCTTAGCATCTCCTGGATTTTGATGTTTGTTCCCTTTGCCATATTATGGAAATTATCTCCAATAATTCTTTCCAATATACCTTCTTCTCCCCTCTCTCTTTCTTCTTTTTCTGGAATCCCAATTATTCTAATGTTGTTTTGTCTTATGGTGTCACTTATCTCTCAAATTCTCCCCTCGTGGTCAAGTAGCCGTTTGTCCCACTTTTGCTCAGCTTCTTTATTCTCTGTCATTTGGTCTTCTATGTCACTAGTTCTTTCTTCTGCCTCATTTATCCTAGCAGTAAGCACTTCCATTTTTTATTGCACCTCATTAATAGCTTTTTTGATTTCAACTTGGTTGGATTTTAGTTCTTTTATTTCTCCAGAAAGGGCTTTTATCTCTCTGGAGAGCATTTCTCTAATGTCTTCTGTGCCTTTTTCGAGCCCGGCTAAAACCTTGAAAATCGTCATTCTGAACTCTAGATCTGACATATTACCAATGTCTGTATTGATTAGGTCCCCAGCCTTCTGTACTGCCTCTTGCTTTTTTTTTTTTTTGTGGTGAGTTTTTCCACCATGTCATTTTGTCCAGATAAGATTTGCTTTCTCCTCCTCTGGAATTCCGCTGTTTTCCTTGGTGAGTGAAGTTGGTCTTGGCTGGGTTTTTGTTGATCTTCTGGGGGAGGGGCCTGTTGTAGTGATTCTCAAGTGTCTTTGCCCCAGGCAGAATTGTACCGCCCTTACCGGGGTCTGGGCTAAGTAATCTACTCTGGTTTGCTTTCTGGAGCTTTTGTTCCCTGAGCGCTTTTCGTAAAGCTCCAGAGGATAGGAATGAATGTGGTGGCCTTCCAGTCTCCGGCCCGGAGGAGCCAAGAGCTTGGGGTCCTGCTCCTCAGTTCGCCCTCAGAGAAAAGCGCCCAACTCTTACCATCTGCCTGGCCTCTGGCTGCGCTTGGGGGAAAGCCCTCAATCGCTTGCACGTGGAGAAAAGCGCCCAGTCTATTCCATCTCCATGGCCTCCGGCCAAGCTCTGAGCTCCCCCATCCTGCGACTGGTTCAAGGTAAGCCCGAGCTGAGAGCTCACTCCTCGACTTTGTCACTGTTGCCAGTTTCCCCACTCTGATACCTGCAAGCTCTGCGACACTCTGTGACCCCACGGGACCTGGGGTTACGCTGCCCCCGCGTGGACTTCCTCCCGGTTTAGCCTCTGGAGCGATGTCCCTCTGTGAAGCAGACTTTTAAGAGTCCTGATTTTGTGTTCTGGTGCTCTGCCGCTTGCCGGGAGCCGGCCCCTCCCCCTGCGGTCTATCTTCCTGTCACTTTGGATTCAGTTCTCCGCTGGTCCTACCTTTCAGAAAGTGATCGATTTTCTGTTTCTAGAATTGTTTCTCTTCTTCTCTTCAATTTCCTGTTGGATTTGTAGGTGTTCGCAATGGTTAGATAAGCTGAACTCCTGCTACCTGATGTGGTCTCAGCCTGCTACTTCTCTGCCATCTTGACTCGCATCTACCTTACCTTTTGAATGTTACAAAGTCCCCCCCCCCTTTTTTTTGAAGAATACAAACATACTGTGTAACAAAGAATATATACATTTCTTCATTTGCACTCTTGTGACATTTAAATTTCCTCTTCAAGTTAAACTCTTAAATGGAAGTTAGAGAGTGGGTGACATGTTCAATGTTGATGTTCTCGGTTGTTACTAAATGTTTTTGTCTAGCATATATATTACCTTAGAATTGTAATTGGTGACATTTCTCATATTAAGAGGAAGGTACATTTTTAATTAGAAGTGCTTATTAAACATATAATATGTACTATATTGTATTTAAAATAGTATGTCTTCCCTGACTCTCCAGCCACCTCATATTAAAGGGCAGTTACATTGGCTTTAAGTCAAATAACCACTTTTCTCTTACATCTAATTGCTCATGAAGAACTTGAGAGCCATCAAAGTTTTGTTCATTGTTATAGCAAAACTTTTTAAACATCATCTAACATACATATCTAAACTTCCTAGTCTGTTGAGAAGGTGTCCAGATGGTCCCTAGTCCTCATAGAAGTGTTAAAATCTCTGAAAGTGGTAGGGTGTTTGGTGGTAGCACCTGGGGACATATGGGAATTTGTTCCATGCAGCTGGTGTTTTAATACTAAATCTGTGATAGCTAAAACCCAGTGCTACTGGGTAGGCTACTGCCTGCCCTGAGTCACACTATCTCTTCTCCAAACACATGTAACATATTAACAATCTGATAATTAGTGCACATTCCTGCCTGCTCCTTAAAACCTCACTCCCAGAGGCGGCTTTGGTTGGATCTTGGTTTTATTAGGTTTTATGATTCACTAACATAGTAATACCAGTTCCCTTTTTCTTCATTAGGCTTTCTCTCTAGCTAGGCAGTGTTGATGTAAACTTGGATCTTAAAAAGGCAGTGACTTTATTCTCTTTACATCTTACCCAGTCTCTAAACTATACGTCCATACTCTGCAGAACTACGGTCAAAGCAGCATGAACAGGAAAACAGGGTTGACAAGAACACTCAGTGAACTTGTGTTTAGCATGGGGAAAGTGGTGTAGGGAAGAAGACAACTGGTTTAGGAAGTGTAGTCTTTGGCTTCTGGATTCTTCAGCATCTGCCAAAACATTCTACTGCATGCAGCCCCAACCTAATATTACAAATGATCTTCTAAATGGAGTATTTATGGAAAAGTCAAAGTATATTCCCTTTCTACATGGAATAATGTCTTTGTTGTGGACATGTTAAAACACTGAACAGAAAGAGAAAACAGCTTACAAGGCTCTGATATGAATAGTCTTGAGTAGCAGAGGTAAGCTCGCTGAGGACTCAAAAGTGTAAGCATATCCTGCTGTGTATTTACAGTCTACATGAAAATGGTATCCTTTACTAAGAAAGTAGTGAAGGAATCAGCACCTCAGGTTTCTGAGATTCAAAGTGAAGGATGACTAATTGTTAGTTTACAAAATTATCATAAAAACAAGGAGATTCCAGTGGCCCATGTTTTTCTGGAATACTTGAGCAACACTCAAGTAACAGTAAGTACAGCACAATGTAGAAGACTTCTTATGTGTGATTCCTCATGGCTATTTTAAGAACAGGGTGCATTTATTTTAAAGCATCATGATTCAGTTTTCCTAATCTGCATTTTATAAGTAGAATAAATTGAGATAAATTATCCTGAGTGATAATTTGGGTCAAATATTTAAAGCACATCAGTGCTTTCCCCAAGAGGCCTGATCCACTAATGCCTTAATAAGGGAATGCTGATCATACAACTCTCAGCATCAGGAAGGGGTGGGAGGTGAAGTTGTTACAGTCTCCCCTAGGAATTAATGATGGGAATCTAAGGATGTAATTTCAGTTCCATTCCTAAACTTTTACCAACTCCATTCCAGCTCAGAGTCCATAGGTCAGCCAAGAGGGACAATAAAGAATGCTCTTTGCCAACTTCATTTTAACAAATTTGAGAATCAAAATCAATTAGAAAGATGACCATTAGCAATTCAGTTGAGATTGGCCAACTTCTCCCACTGAAAAAGAGTGGTTCCCATGGGCGATATCTAGATAAGGGATCTCACCCCTTTATTATCAACAAAAAGTTGGATATGTTTCAGTTTATCAGAAAATCAACTCTCTCTGTTCCCTTTGGGGAAGAGAATTAGACCCAAATTCAACTTAGATTTAAGTCTAAAATAACTAATTTTATTAGCTGATCTACCTAACACTTTATTACACAATGCATTCAATGTTGTAAACATGATTTTTGGCAATCTTTTACTTCAGCTCAGGAACTGAGTTGGAAAACACTGGACAACATTTGGATAATGACAATCTCATCTTGTCTTCTTTGGAGAGTAATAATGTAAACAAAACGAGCTCTTTACTGGCAGCCAAACGTAGTGGAGTTTGCGTCTGTTCCTCTTCTAATATCAACGTCTTAGGGATATTTCCTAAATGTGTTTCTGGAGGCCAAAATGCCCCATGTCTTTACTCAGTGTAAGGATCTTACACAGCATTATCAACTCTTTCTTAGTCAGACTCTTCTCATGAAGAATATTTCTCAAGAAAATCATTAATTTATCTGCTGTTTTTAAAAGCAGCTCTAAAGTTCTCTGATGCTTTAATGGAGGGAGTGTCCATGAAAAGGTGTCCAGGATGGTTTTAGTTGTTAGGAAGGGCAAGGGAGCCTTATCAAACTGATACGATATTACTCAACTGCTACTCTGAGGAACCAAGAATGAGGTGAGAGAGAAAAGAATTACACACTTCAGACTAACCAGGTGACCTTATAACCCTTTCCCTGCAATATACTTTGCTTTCAAAAATCTAATGTTTCACTTCTTCCTGCTCCAACTGCCAAAACTTTTAGAAGGATCGTTACAAAGAAAAACTACATATGTATATGTGTAGGTGAGGGAAGCCATTTAGATCACTAACACTACCTGTAATTTCCCAAGGTTTGGTGAAAAACAAACACTCTAAAGCAATTTGGAAACATGATGAGTTATTTTGACTTGGCAACGACAAAACTCTAGGGTTGGAATAATTAGATGTTAGACTTGAAAGGGGCCATGGAAGTAATCTACTTCAACCTGCTCATGTTACAGCTGAGGAAACTGGAATCCAAAAAGATAAAGCAATTGCACAGTCACACAGTTCACTAGTACTGGGATACAAAATTAGATATCTTGTAATCTATGTGTGTTTCTTTTCCCATTAGTTTCCAGATTTAAAAATGTATATGCAAGTGGATACTAATGATCTTGATGTCAGAGACATGGATGGGATTGATCATTTCCAGTTGAAATTTGAGCACTTACCAGGGACACAACGTATCAAGTCATTTAACCATCAGAATAATCCTATAAGTGAGATTCTATTAGTATCCTATTTGAGCGATAAGAAGCACCTGAGGTTTAGTTAACATGTCTGAGGTCACATGCTAAGTGGTGAAGCCATGATTCAGAGTGGATCCAGGATCCTTGATCTTAGGCATTGTGCTCTTAGACCTCTCTTTGTAAGGTGCTTAAGCAGTGTAATGAAAAGATGCCAATTGAGGGAAAAATTCTCCTCCTTTCTTCACATTTTGGTAAATAAAGGGTTTTCTTTATGAGCCCAGTACCTTTTTACTTTCAAGGTCCTCAGGACCCACAAGCTTACTGACCTTTTCTCCTACAGAGGTCATTCAGAAGACCTGTAGGAATTCTACATTTCCCTCTGTTTCCTTCAGAATGTGCCATACCCACCAGATGATAAGATGATGAAACAGAGCTGGAGGAAACATGGACCTGATGTATTCCAAAGGCTGAGTGACTGCAAAGTCAGGAGACTTGATGGAAGACAAAAGCATTTCCAGGCCAGCCTAGACTCTTGTGCTCTCCCCCCAACCCCCACGTTTTTCTGTCCTTTTTATTGTTGTTGTTGTTGTTGGACACTGAAAGAGTGTCACAGATAAGAAGGTCAAGATAATTGAGAATTAGGAGACTTCCACATGGTAGAAGTTCCAATAAATAAGATACAGCATACCCAGGGGAGGAGACATTTAACCTGTGCTTGTTGGCTAACTTCTTTACAAAAGTTCTGCAGGTTAGGAAGGCTCCCAGCCGGACTCCAGCACAGACTGTGGAGTTCTGGGTCAACACTGGGATGCTTTCCGTGTGGTGCACTGGACTGCTATCTTGGGGCACATGATCTTAAATTAAGAAGTCTTCTTTGAGACTGAGAATGTAGATTCAATATTTTGATCCTCTTGGCTTTCATTATTTGGCTTAATAAGTAGAGATTTGAATAAACATACATTAAGCAAACAGAGGGCCATTTGAGTCAAAATCTCTAAAAACCAAAAGGACTTTATAGAACACAGACAGCTAGCTGCTTTCTTACTCTGCTAATAAAGGACTCCCTCCAGATTGTTTATGTAGCATGCACGGACTGTCAACTGACGTGGATTGTACAGGAAACTTTCAGACATAATTAACCTCAGTAGCCTCATAATGCAGTTTCACCTATAATCCACAGCTCAGCCTGTACCCCTGAAGAATCTCACAGCTAGCTCACTCCAGGATTGCAACATTTCATGAAGATCTGTGATTAAAGCCAGACATATAGACAGTAAGAAACCATGTGGTGCATATTATCTCCACACATCAGTTTTAATGGTACATGCTCTACCCATGAGAATGCTATAACGCCAGTACATTGTACCTTAAATTGACATATCTATTTTAAAAGCCAAGAAAAAAATGGATATTATATAATTAATAGGACTCGTTTCCCAAAATAGAAAATTTCAGAATGATATTCACCAAGTAAGACATGGTGGTACATTTTTTTCTTTCTGTATGATGCAATATACACAGGCCCAAGCCTCCAAGCCTCAGTATGCACAAAGGCTCAAGTCTTTCAGCTGCTCATTATACCCTAATGAGAGCCCGCTAGCAGGATTCAAAGTTTTGGAAAGGTGGGAGTACCATCTTGTCCTTCTTTTGAACTGTACAGAGTACATTGCAGAGTGCTTAGACTTAGTTTTGTGCTAGTAAAGTCTTCAGGGTTTTCTTCCTGCTATTAGGTGTGCTTGGAACTGGCACATTTTTACATCATGGATTTTGTAAAGAAAAATTATATTGACACACTAACTGGATGGATGGATGGATGGATGGCAAAAAAATTAGATACATATTCGGACACTGACATGACATTTTGGATCTCCTAGGGGAAGTAATCCTTAATTATTCTATCTGGCATTTGCTATTAATCAGCTTTTCAGGGAACTCACAAAACCTTCCACTTTATTGGCAAGAGAAGTCTAGGTTGGAAGTACCTTCTTTGGGGCAATTGTGTAGACTGCATCGGAGGGAGGGTGTTGTTCATTGGACATTTCAGTAGGGACCTATACAGCAGCACATGTAAATTGTTTGCATATGGCAGATACTCTTTAATGGTTGATTACCTTGTCCCTTAGTTAAGGTAGTTTGTGCTGGCTAGGTAATTGTGGTCTAATCTGACTGGACTAGAAAACCTCATTCCAGCTTAAAAATACCAAATCTATATTTAGCCTTGTGATTGTTTAGAAAATACTGTTTCCCTGGAATAAATTTTCTTTTTGGATTATCTGTATCCTTTTATGAACCTTTAGAGTTGGCCTTAAAATCATCCCAAATCCTCAAATCTTAGAAACCACAAAAAGGCTTTGTGTTGACCAGTGTTCATTCAACACTTTGGCTCATAATGACATATCATGATTTCATGGGATGACATTTGCCAAGACATGTTCAGAGGATTTTGAAGTCCAAGTGTTACAATTCATTATTCCACTATAAAATGACATTATCTTAATCACATAAGACTCATCTTTAATTAAAACAGACTTTGTTGTTTAAAATATACTTCATTAAGAGAAGCAGATTTGTAGGGTAAGAAATTTAATGTATTAATTGGACTTTCCTATTGGGTCTGACATTTAAAATATTCTGATGACTTTTGATATATCAGTATAGCTTTTCCTGCTAATATCTCACATTCTTTTCCCTAGGGCAGCCATTCATTCTGTGAATCCATCTGGTCCTAGATATCTGAACACAGTATACTAGTCAGAGATCTATTTTAAGCCATGACCACCATCTTGAATTCCTTGCCATCTCAGCCACTTTTCTAGATTGCATTCTTCCTTTAAAGAGCATCTCTCAAGCCCCCGTGGCTTCTTCATGCCTGCCTCTGTATGGACTTTACATACCATTCCATCTGTATTTATAAGTAGGAAATTTTATACATTCTAACAACTATACTAGCAACCTTGTCTCCTATTTTAGATTGTAAGACTCTTAAGCTTGGGGCCTGGACTCTTGTGTCACTTTGTGTTTTGCTGCAATTACTTAATGTTTTCAGCACATGATGACGATCATTGTCACTACCACTAAAAGTAACAAAACACCTCTAGCAACTCTATCTCCCAGTTGACTGACTGTCAAAGAGTATTAAGGGCATAACCTTATCTAGAAAACATTCTGTCTTAATGACATTTCAAGATTTGGGTCTTCTAAGGAGGATGGATGCTGATGAAAACACGGGTGAATTTCTAGTTTTCCACACTGCCACTTTTTCTGAATGAAATGTCCTCCTCATTATCTCATTGACCCAATACAGAATACAAACCAAAGTGTCCTGAAATGTCTATACTAAAAGTTATTGCACTTACAAACATAATACAAAGTTTTAAACGGAAAGAGTCGCCTTGCAGAGGCAACTGTATCAAGATTATTCTTCAGTGTTGAAATCTTGACTGGAATGATGACAATCAGAGTTTGCTAGTTCAGCTAAAAACAGCTTCTGCTGTCCCACAGAAGCTCTCTGGGCCTTCTTAGTTTGTAGTTTATTGCCTTCTGAGTTCAAAAATTTTTTAAGTTGGAGGAATAACAGCTGAGACTTTTCAGACACTCATGAGAGACTTCTATTTTAATGCCGAGGCATTTGAAGGCCACTCAAGGGGTCCACCCATCCACTCCTTCCCAGGGGCGGTGTCATAGATTTGAGAATTCTGACAGTCTCCAAGAACTACTGGGTGCATGGAGATGACCCATAGTGTTAATTAGGAGAGCAAAGCTTGGTGTATCACTCGGAAAGCCCATTGGAGAGTAAGAGTTCCACTCCAGATGACTGATCATCAAATAAGAATTTGGAAGGGGTCAGAGCATCTGGAATTATCTCTCCAGATAATAGCTCTGTTTAGGAGCTGAGCCAGGGAGGAGAGAGAGAAGTCTGTCTTGCATAGTCTGGCAAAACTTAGAAATATTGGGCTTCTACAGATTCTTTGTGCCTTACAAACTCATTATTATGTTGCAGTTAATAAATCTGCATTTGATATTCTCCTTCAATTTACTTGAATTCTCACTGATTTCAGACTGTCTGCTCAGCAGTTTTGTAGTTTCCACCTCCCGAGCACCTCGATGTCATTTTTCACTCACTTATATCTGCATTTGCAAAAAGTCTTCCTCTCAGATACACCCAAAACTACCTCCTACTGCTCTCTCAGTTGCTCCCTTTACCCAAGGCGATCTGTGTTTATTTTGTTCAAATTCTGTGCTCTTACACTTTCTGCTGCCATTTCCGAAAGTCTTCTGGGGACACTATACTCTCTAAGAAATCTTACTCAGCCACAGAGCACACATAGCAAAGGGACAGATTCCATAATGGGTGGGTCTCAGCAGACTAATGTGGCATCAGGGCTTTGCTATTCATGTCCTTATCAACTTCAATAAATTATCTTTTAATTCTTCTGAAAAATGAAAAATGAAAAAAAAAATCTGTTCCATACTATTTTTGATAGAGTTAACCAACACATAATTGAAGCTTCTATAACCCAGCATATAGCATAGCAACTATTAATAGTTGATATTGACAATATTAACGTTCACAGCAGCTGTTTCTATATCCATTTTGTCATAATCTCTCTCCCATATAGAGAGATCCTAGAGTAAAAATGTGCTATATGCTAGAGAACAAATCTGCATTATACTCCTCTTTGCCTTGTATATGCTACTCTCCCTCTATTTACAATTTCCCTAACCTCTTGGAGATATTCTGTATATCCTGTCTTCTCTGCTGAAGAGATTCTTCCCTGGAGAAACACGAATTCCCATCACGCATCTCTGAGTGTTCCTGCCCAAGACATTCAGACCAACGCAGGCTTAACTCTTCTCTCTATTTGTGCCTTCACTACACTGTTCTTTTGTTCTTAATGTACTGTATAATTATGTCTGTGTCTGTCTCTGGTTCTGGACTGTGAGCTCCATTTGGGAGACCGCAATGACTAATTTTGTTGTCCCCAAAATATTTCACAGGGCCTAGAATGTAGTGGGTACTCAGTACTAATTATTGCTAACTAATTAATATACTCCTGAGTAAGTATGCTCTGTAACTTGTCCAGTATTCCACAAAACTATCAATTTTCCTGGAGTTCAGCTGGAGGAGAAACAAGAGAAAAAGATAATTTACCTAAAAATGACATGTTAGTTAAAAAATCTGTTCACTTGCTTCAAATCTCTAAATGCCCATCATTTAATTCACTCTTACTATAGTCTTCAGCTTGTAATAGAAAAAATATGGCTCTTTAAGTAAAAACTTGCATTGGAATAACTATTGAATCTCAGTTAAACATAATTCTCTTTTAATAGCTAATTGTGAATGTTACCAGGAAACTTAAATAGCAGTAATGAATTAAATATTTAAGCTTTCATAAGGAAAGAAAATTATGAGAGAACCAGCGAGATTCAGCCATTAGGTATTCTTGGAATCAACAGCAATTAAAAAATCTATAGGCTGTAAGGTTTAAAGACATTTCAAGTAAAGCTTGACTCCTATAAATTTTCCGTAAGAATTTGAACCAAGCAATTTTCAGAGTATGAAGTTTGAAACAAATTATCTCAGAAACCCAAGAAGCACCAAAGAAGTTATATTTTTTGAAAAGTGAAAATGAAGTGTGAAGGATTTGTCCACTTTAAATGTGACTTTCCAGTAAGGTCACTGAAAATATCTTTCTTCATTGATTAATGAAAGCCTCTTCAACACATGAAGAAAATAATATTTAGCCACTTGGTATATATTCTATGACATTAAGAAATTTATTAAATTAGAAAATAGAATATCACTGTCTACAAATCTACTTGTAATCACTCATAATTTTGCATACACTTTCGGTCTATGGGGAATCTTAGTCATTCTTTTTGTTCTCATCAGTTATTTTCTTGGTTTCCCCAGATAAATGTCTCCTCCATAATTTTTCTCTCCAGCTCTTTCATGTACTCCCAACTACACAGATAAGATAGCCCTGGATCACATGGTAGTGAGGCAAACACTTGATTGGTAATAAACACGATTTCTTGAATCTCATTGTAAAATTCGCTATATATTTCAGAAGCTCTCGGCTTCAGAGAATACTATAAAAAAAAAGAAGAATTCAAAAATGAGACAAAATAGATAAATAATAGAGAAGACTTCAAGGCTCAGATCTTGGCTATAGACCAGGGATTAGATGGCTAAGAGATTTCTAAGATTATTTATCTAAGGTACGTTTTCTTCTTTTGGAATTTAAACTTTTAAGAGGAAAAAAGAAAAAGAGCATTTCTTACTGTGATTCTTTCTAAAGTAAAGATGGAAAATGACCTTATGATGGGAAACTAAAGGCCTTAGAAGGATAAAGGGAAGATGGTAGACTCTGTCCTCTGTGAGTGAATAGACACCTCGGTGATCAAAGAGGTGACAACTCAGCAATCCCATGTATAGTAGCAGGAAAATACACATCTTACATTTAGGAAATTTCAGGATACCTTATAGGAATTGAATACTCTTATTATTCAGATACAATCTGGTTGTCAATCTCTCAGCCCATGGCCTGTGACAATACAATTTTTCATTGTTACTACTGGGACAGGACTATTGCTGGCATCCAGTGAGGAGAGACCATGGGCATTGCTAACCATCCTACAAGGCACAGGACAGCTTCCCACAAAGCATTATCTGACCCAAAATGTCAACAGTGCTGTGGCTAAGAAAGCCTGATCTAGGAGAAATAGAATAGTACAGCAGAAAGATTATTAATTAGAAATCGGGAAGAGAATTCTAATTTAAGTGCAATATGATTAGTTTTTTCATACATATAATGAAGATATTATACCTACTCTGCCTGATTAAACGAGCTGTTGTGAAAATCAAATAAGATCATCTATGTGAAAGTGTCCTCTATGCCAAAGTATCCAAATGAATTCAACCATTATGTCAATCCTTTTGATTTAAAGAAGTCAAGGTAGAATTATGACACTATATACTCTGTGGATGGTTTTCTATAGATGGTTTTTATATGGAAAAAGTAAAGTTGCAGGATATAAAATCAACATAATCAGTTGTGTTTCTACACACTAACAGCCAGTAATTTGAAAAAGAAATAAGGAGAACAATCCCATTAATAACAGGATCAAAACAAATAAAATACTTAGGAGTACATTTTATGAAGAAAATGAATGACCTGTACAATGAAAACTGCTAAGGCATTAACAAAAGAATTGAAAGAGACAGAAATAAATGGAAAATGTAAGGATTTTAATTAGCTTACTTAGACTCAGTTACTTCTCAGGAGAAACCAAGATAAAATGAACTAAAATGAGAGAATCAGAGGGTTGTTAAAATTTTTCCTACATATATGTGTGTGTGTGTGTATATATATATAAATTTTTGTATATATATAATTTTTTATATATATATGAAAAATTTTAACTTAACCCTCTGATTCTCTGAGGTGTGTGTATATACATATATATGTATCATATGTATATATACATATATATGTATATATACATATATACACACATATATATACATACACACATATGTAATGGTGTGTATGTATATGTATATATGTATATACATATGTATATGTGTATATGTATACATATATATATATATATATCTCTCTCTCCAGATATTATATTCAAAGCTAGAATTGGTTATTAGTGAGAACTACTGATTTTCCAATTAGGATGATGTTTAAATATCAGTGTGGGTTTAAGATATCTAAAATGACAAAGAATGTGGTTTGTGGAGAGACGGGGGAGGTGACCTAAATGACCTATGAAAGCTCCTTCCCTTCCTGCAGTCTCCACTCAGACTTTATGCCCCAAGATTAGCGTCAGCAGTCTCTGGCAGGTTGTCTTTTGAGATTCCAGACATTGCCACATTGGGAGCCCTTCAGTTAATTGTCTTCTTTTGGTCTCTTCATGCCCCTTTACTGGTGGTCAATTCTGTTCTCAGGTAATTTGCCAAAGAAAAAGCTTCCTTTTCATTATTGTCTTCCTTTTTTTTTTTTTTCCCCAATAAATCCTGATTCTGTAATGCTTTTTTAAAAATACATTTGGAAGGAAACTCAAAACCTTCTTCTTGCACCTCCCCCTTCTTGCTCCATAAAATTTCTACTCCACTGAGCCATGACTAACATGTACAGTATGCTTGCAATGAAAATTGTTTTTCCCTTTAAATGTCCTAACTCCAGATTTTCACTCTTATGACTTTAAGCTTGATTAGGACATATGTTAAAAGTAAAGATCTGTTTTCATCCCTGTCCCAGATCTCTTCCTTTGCCACTAAGGTACTTAATAGAAAAATATCACCTTACCATGGGTTTCAGTTAGTTTCAGCATGGAGAACCACCTATAGATAATGCTATTAAAAGAGAAACATACCCAACATTGGAAGAGGAAAGCAGGCATAATTATTAGTCAAAAGAATGAAGGTTGTGTGGATTTGGGCAAAAAGAGTCAGAGAATATTTGACTCTTCTTACAAAGTATTAAAAAATATGTATAAAAAGGAAATATTGAAAAATAATGTAGCTTAGGCATGATTGACCACAGTTGGACAATTTCTGGGTACGTAGAATTAAGAGAAATTCTTTCCTTCCCTTCTGTCAACATACCAATCACCTATGGTTTGGTACTTTGGTAAACAACTCTTCCATCATTCAGATCATATTTCCAGATTTTAGCCAATCCACTATAACAGTTCATTCTCACCACTCTGTATCAGTTATTTCCTATTTCATATTATTTTATTTTTTCCTTCTTCTCCTAATGGAAGCCAACTAGAATAATGAGGGCAAAAGGTTATATATACATCTGGACCCTCCATTTAGCATCCTGGTTTATCTTTTAAGCTTTGTGGAGAACAATGGTGAAAGGTGGGCGGGGGGAACTTTCTTGTATGTACTTTCAATGAGAAAAAAATTCAATATTTTGTACATATGTGACATCTGAAGTAACTCAGACATGGCAACTTTAAGGAGATCATTGCTTCTTAGTTTCATGTTTAATTGTTGGAGCCAGGAAAGAAGGAGGTGAAGAAAGAAGGCAGGACTTGCATGGGCTGACACTCTGAGGGACGGGGCTAGAGCAGGCATGGCTTTCATTAGATTTAAGTGAATTAGTCTGTTTCCTTTAAACAGGGGAGATTAACAAGCCACCAAGGGCCTGCTGTGGGGTTCTGACACTTTTAGTGGCTTGTGACATATGATTTGTGAATATCAATTTGCCTTCAAAAGCAGAAAGCACGTCGACCATTTGCATGAGGTATGCCAAAAGCTGAGTCTAGGTAAGTTTGGTTGAAATTCATTAAGAAAGACATTTGCTAAGACAGGGGAGTAAATCTTTTATTTGATTCAATATTTGGATCATTTTAAAGTTCTCCTTGGATTTAAAAATGGCTACATATAGGTATAGGGGTTTAATTTGAATGACTTTCTTTAATAAAGAGAATACTTCGAATCTTGAACTTGGAAACTATGGGGACATTAAATAAAAAGGGAAAAGTAAACTCTTAACATTATGCCCTCTTACTGAAAGACTATAACTTTGGGAAGTTTGGCTTCAAGATAAGTACTTCCCAAGCTGCCTGAAAACACAGTATTTTTTCCTCATAGGCGATTAGGTCAAAAGTATCATCTTTAATCGTACATAAATGACATAAAGAATTAAGAGCTGAAAGAACTGATAGAAAAATAACTTTGTACTATAAAACTTTGTTTTTTAAAACATTTCCAGTTTATCATTCTTTAAAAAGTTTATTGCTGGAAAAGTACATTTTCCCCCCCTGTTTCTGTTTTAGTCATCGTGAGTATCAAGACAGACGTTATTGGCCTTTTGAAGCTGCAGGTACAAATTGGTAGATAGCAAGAAGAGATCTTCTTTGGTCTTTAGAGGCAAAATTGGGTCAAGAAAGCATAGAACACTGCATAAAACTCCAGCTATCAGGTTTAATTTCCTAATGTCCCGTACTGACAGTTTGCCTCTGCTTGACTAAAGGATTTCAAATCTGACTGGTTGTAAGTTGTATCCTATGGAAGGGTGCTGTAGCATACTGATTAAGCGCATGCTCCCTGGGGCCACTCTACCTGGGTTCGAGTCCCAGCTCTACCTCTTATCAGCTGTTAAGACTGCAGTGAAATTACTCAGCCTCCTGGCACCTTTAGATTTCCCCATCTGCAAGCTAGGGTGACACTCCTGGTACCCACACATAGGATTGTTCGAAAATTAAATGAGTACACATGTGAAGTATTTAGGACTAACTAAGATAGGACTAACTAAACAACTAATGGCACTAGTTGTTACTCTTTTATCCCACTCTAAAAACAGAATTGAAACAATCTCTACAACCCTGGAGCTAGGTATCAGTAGTTAAGACTGTTCCCCCATTTTACGCCAATCATTCAATGTTGCCTAATAAAATCGCTGTTATATTGTTTTTTAAATAAAACTTTACCTGTGTTTCAGTGGATTCTGTTGATATCCAAAATGATAAACAATCAGTGGGACATGAAGAACCCATATGTTGATTAATACTGAACTGCCTCCAAACATTTTCAGTGATCAACATGGAAAAACAAGGGTTTTCCATGCAGTTAATCTAAGAAATTGTAAGAGTATTACTGAATGTTTATTATGTTTAAGGTAAAATAAGAATGAATTTAAGAGTACACTTTTTCTAAGTTTTTTTTTTCTAGTTTCTTTCTAGTTTTACTGTAGGACAAAGGGTTACTATTACTAGTTGAAAACTTTAATTCAGTTTAAGTGTCAGTCACTGAATAAGACCATGGGGTAGTAGGAAGGCCCAGAACAGGATGCTTTATTCTATAATCCTTGTCATCAAAAAGGAAAATAATATAACAGTTTATGTATGGCATATTTCTAGTGAATAAAATCAGCAGTGTTCAATATGAGCTTTTTTTTTAAAAGTTGAAAAAATTTGATGCCTTCTTTGGAACACAGGACATTAGGGCAAAAACATCTTTGGCCAGATACCTCAGGGGGAACAGCAGGCTATAACAAATAATTTAAAACCCCATGAAATCTTTTTAGACTGTGAAAAACCCAACCACACCACTTGAGGTTGGTCAGTACAGTAGCCATCTCAGATTAATAAATTATGATTACATATAGCTCAACTCAGATGGACATATTCTGGCTCATCTTATTAAATGACTTTGAAGCTTTCAGTATAAAGAAAAAATATGTAAAAAGAAATAAACATGGGAAAAAAGATATATCAAAGGGTGTGCTAATTGTTGATTTTTTAATTAATATTTCCAGATTCATATTCCATGTGACTTTGCAAGAGACATTCTGTAAGTTATTTGAGCTGTAAATCTGGTCCAAGATGTCTTTTGTAGGAATAAAGAAATGTCATGAACCAGAAGGGAAGCCATAATTTGCATATTCATGGAACCCCCAAGGTGGGCATATCACATAGCCTTCACTGTAGTGCCTGTCAGTAGGAATCACCTGAAAAAAGGGTCATATATGCGAACTGGTGCTGAGGTAATTTCCACAACTGAAGGAAAGAGAGCCTTACCACAGAGAGGAATTCCTCTCAATAATGCCTAAGTCATTAAAGAGCTGCTGGGGTTTGAAAGATCATTTTCGGGCAACTCTAGACTATCATCTGGATTCTAGCTTCAGGATTCTAGCTTTGGAAACTGTGCAGCAAAGTCAAGTGATTACTTGGAGGTTTCCATTCCAGCTAACACTCTTGAGATTAGGGGTGCTTGTACACAGATTCCTGTGGTTTCAAAATAATAATAATAACAAAACAAGTGGGGAGGAGCCCTGAGTCACTGAAAGTTTGTTTACACCATTGTCATTTGATGTAGCATCCCCAGCTCTTGCTCATAAATAGCAGTGGCAGGGCACCCGACAGGGGGAGAAGACAGCCGGCTTCACACAGGTGTCACATCATCTCTCTGCTCACCCCAGACTTGGCCTATGTGCCTCGGACCTTCACACAGTGAGCTGAGAACTGACCTCACCTCAGGTTTACCAGGAACTTCAACCAGAGAGTGTTTACATTCCAGCATATGTGTTAACTCACTTTTTTTTTTTTAATTTTTAATTTTTTATAAACATATATTTTTATCCCCAGGGGTACAGGTCTGTGAATCACCAGGTTTACACACTTCACAGCACTCACCAAAGCACATACCCTCCCCAATGTCCATAATCCCACCCCCTTCTCCCAAACCCCCTCCCCCCAGCAACCCTCAGTTTGTTTTGTAAGATTAAGAGTCACTTATGGTTTGTCTCCCTCCCAATCCCATCTTGTTTCATTTATTCTTCTCCTACCCACTTAAGCCCTCACTTTTAAAACGACTTTCTCTTTACAAAATAGACTGGCACTTTCCCCATTCCCCGAATATATGCAAAAATGGAAAATAGGCAAACATGCAGTATGCGTCCGAAACTCATTCTGCCAAGTTTTTTAGATTATTCCAGCTCGAAACACCTTTGGCCTTTTATCTCCTCACCTCCACACCTAACTTAGTGTCATCCTTAATTTGACTTTTTCTTAGAGGTTTGTTGGTATTAAGAATCACTTGAAAAAAAAAAAGAAAAGAATCACTTGAGGTGTTTATTAAAGTTCAGATTCCTGGGTGTGTACCTCTTACCAGTTTCACCTGCCCCTGTGCGGTCCTTGCAGAAGAGGACCCCTCCCATTTGCATTTTGAGCCAACACACCCTAGTTCATTCTGATCATGTGGTCCAGAGGCCCAACTCTGAGAATATTTAATGTTGCTTAAAAAAAAAAAAATACTAGCTATTTCAAATCTGGCCTCTCTTGCTCTTTTTGTTCCAAATGTCTTTTCTATGTACTTATTAGAAGGAATCTTATTTTTATTACGAGAAATCGGTAGGGACTGCCTCTCAAGTCAGAGCTGACAACTGCTATTGTATTGCTAAGCATGTTTTGGAAGCTTCCTGTAGATTTGGAGGGACCTATGCTATTTGCGCAGTCCCAGAAACTAGAAGTAAAAATCTTCAAATGCCACCAGGGATGGGAAGATTGATCCTCCTGCCCAGCATGCTCATTGTGCTGAAGATAACTGTGGATCAGATCTTTTACCCAGGTCCCTTGTAGGACAGCCCTATTCCTAATTGCACCCTCCTTTCCCAATATCACCACCATTCCCTCTCTTCTCAAATTGCTGTGTCCCCAACACTCTGTTAACTCTGAGTGTGAAGGAGAAAAAGGAGTGAGTGCCATCAAACTCCAACTTAGGAGGTGTCATCATCAGCCTAAGCGTGGAAAAAAAGCCCCATTACCCTAAGACATGATGACAAAACACATATCTGCTGTCTGCAACTTCATAGCCCCATACTGCTGTGAGAGGAACTAATTTTCTGTAAGAGGAAATGCCAGTTTTAGAACCATGCTTTTTTCCAGCTTTAAAATTTTAAGTGATATAAACAGTCATGATAATAAATTTTAGGAGAGTTGCACCATTATGGAAACGTTTTTGTGATGTGAAAAGCTTAAACTAGGATGTTATTGAATTTTATCCACAGTGACAGAGGATAGAGGATGCAGGGTATAGTTTCAAAGAGAACAAATGTGGTTTCAACATATTGAGAGACATTGAAATACTTTGGAAAGTACCACTTGTTTACCTTTTAATTATATTATCCATTTATTTTTTTTCTAAGATTTTATTTATTTATTTGACAGACAGAGATCACAAGTAGGCAGAGAGGCAGGCAGAGAGAGAGGAGAAAGCAGGCTCCCCGCGGAGCAGAGAGCCCAATGTGAGGCTTGATCCCAGGACCCCAGGATCATGACCTGAGCTGAAGGCAGAGGCTTACCCCACTAAGCCACCCAGGTGCCCCTATATTATCCATTTATTAAGTAGATCTTCTCTCACCTTAACTCTAAAAGGGCATCTTTAAGTTGGAAAGGTTTCCATGGGCTTAGCCTGTGGTTCAGGAGTGTGGCTCTTAGACCACTGAGGAGGAAGAGAACAGATACTCTTTAATCCACACTGAATTTATAACCCAGTGGAAAAGTCAGGCCACAGTTCTGCATCAAACAATCAAAGCCCTTCTTTGGCCCTGGTAGTGACCAGCAATCAAGCTACTATGTGCAGATAAACTGTATTTGTTAAACAATGTTTTAAGATATATGGTCATTTAAACTCATTGTCAATTTAGATTCAACTAAAATTTGAGGTTCTGTTATAAGCTTGATAATTGGCTAGATACTTTTACAGAAATTATTTTACTCTTAATTGATCAGATGAAGAATCTAGACATTTAGACAATTAAGAGGTGGATAAAGTGTTCGCACTGACATCTGAATTCATGCTTGGTACTGTCCATGATAAGACACTATTTTTGTCAAATTATCCTTAATTTGGGCCACATAAAATGGTCACAGGTGACTGTATTAGTTTCTTAGGGCTGCTATAACAAATGACCACAAAGTTGGTGGCTTAAAACAACAGAAATTTATTTTCTGACAGTTCTGGGGACCAGAACTTCAGGAGTCCAATATCAGTTTTACTGGGCTGAAATAAAAATGTTGGCAGGGTGACATTCCTTCTGAGGGCTCTCTAAGGGAGAAACCATACATCGTCTCTTCCAGGTTCTTGAGCCATATTCCTTGGCTCATGGCCCTTCCTTTGTCCTCAGAGCCAGTAGTACAGCATCTTCAATCTCTCTGCTTCCATCATCAATCATCCTCTACCCTCTGTGTGTGTATGTAATCTCCCTCTGCTTCTATTTTGTAAAGACATTTGTGATGGTGTTTAGGGCCTGCTTGGATAATCTAGGATAATGTCCTCGCCTCAAAATCATTGATTTAATCACAGCTGCAAAAACACTATATGTGACAATGTCCAGATGTTCCAGGGGTTAAGACCCAATATCTTTTGATGACCATTATTCAGCATACTATACCACCTTCTGGACCCACACAATTCACATCCGTCTCTCATGTATACTATATTCGTCCTGTCCCAACATCCCTCAAAGTTTATACGCAACATAAACTCCACTCCAAAATCTCATTTAAATATCATCAGTTAAGAAATCCCAAGTCTCCTCATCTACAGTATCTAAATCAGTTGTGGGAAAGACACTGCTCCATCCTGGGGCAAAATTCCTCTATATCTCTGAATCTGTAAAACCAGAAAACAAAAGTATCTCTTTCCAAAATACAATGGTGGGACAGGCATAGTATGGCAGTTACAGACATTTCCATTACAAAAAAAAGAAAGTGGAAGGAAGTAAAGTGTCACCAGTCCCAACCAATTTCAAAATCTAGTAGGGCAAATTCCTGTAGATTTTAGTGCCTTAGAATAGTCATCCATAGCTTATGGGTCTTACCTCTGGGCCAAGGGTTAGGGTATCTGCCTCTACACCTGTGGTTCTGCCTTCTGTGCCGAAGGCTCTGCCCTCGTGGTGATCCTGGTGATCCTTCCTTCCTTCCTTTTTTTTTTTTTTTTTTAAAGCTACCATGTGTTTGTAGCCAAATAGTTTTATTGGTCTGTTTCCTGCCTATACAGTTGTGGGAATCTGACAGCTCTGTCTCTTTCAGTTTAAGCTGGCAGTGTTTCTGCTGATAAAACATTCTCACTATCTTGTGGGTCTCCTATGTATGTCATAGGCATCCATGTTGGTAGTCGGAGGGTCTTCCTCAGATCCTCCTTTTATAATCTCTATTCCTAGCGTCTGTTGAAATGGCTGAGGGAGCCTATGAGTCATGTTGCTAATCTTTCCAGCACTAGATAAAGGCTCTCCAGCCAGCCCTGCCCCCAACCTCGGGCCTTTTCTGTAGAGCACACTTCCTTACCAGTGTAGCTCCTAACTGGATAGGCTGAGGATTTCCCAAATCACCAAGTTCTGGTTCTGTTTTGCTCAATAGTTCTTTCTTCACTTTATCTCTTTTCTCTCACATTTTACTAAAAGCAACAAGAAATCGGGCTGCTTCTTCAACACTTTTCTTGGAATTCCTCACAGTTACATTTGCAAGTTCACCATAGGCAAATTCTACTGCCCACATGACTGTAATACACAGCTCAGCTAAGTGTCTGCCCCTATATGACAAAGATTGTCTTTCCTCCAGTTTCCAGTAACATGCTTATTTCCTTATTTCCAGTAACATCCTTATTTCCTCTAGCTGTCATCAGACTCACTTTTTTTTTTTAAAGATTTTATTTATTTATTTGACAGAGAGAGATCACAAGTAGACGGAGAGGCAGGCAGAGAGAAAGAGAGAGAGAGAGAGAGAGAAGCAGATTCCCTGCTGAGCAGAGAGCCCGATGCGGGACTCCCAGGACCCTGAGATCATGACCTGAGCCGAAGGCAGCAGCTTAACCCACTGAGCCACCCAGGCACCCCCAGAATCACTTTTAATATTCATATTTCTACCAATATTCCATTTGTGAAGAGATATGTATTCTTTCAGATAACATAGGCTTTCTCTACTCTGCTCTTTACATCCTTCTGAGCCCTTGCCAGAGTGCTTTTAAATGCCTATATTTCTACAGAAGTCTGTTTAAGACAAAAAAGGCTTTTTCCATCATGTGTCTCAAAATTCTTCCTGCCTATTCCCATTATCTAATTCTGAACTCACTTCCACACTTTCAGGTATTTGTGATAGCAGTACCCCACTCTGGGGTATCAAATCTATATTAGTTTCCTTTGGCTGCTGTAACAAATTGCAACAAAGTTGGTGTCTTAAGGCAATAGTAATTGATTCTTTCACAGTCTGGAGGCCAAAATCCCAATATCCAGTTGACTGGGCTCAAATGAAAGTGCCACGCTCCTTCCATAGGCTCTGGGGGAGACTCTCTTTCCTCTTCCAGCTTCTACAGCAACATTCCTTGGCTCACATCTCCTTCATTCATCTTCAGAACCAAAGCATCATATCTTTAAGTCTCTTTTTCCCTGTTTCCATCACTGAACTGCCTTCTGTGTGCATCTGTCTCCCTTTGTCTGTCTTTTATAATAAGAACAAGTGACAGCATGTAAGGCCCATCTGGATAATGTAGGATTATCTCTTCATCTACAAAGCCTTAACTCAATCACACCTGCAAAAATTTTATCATAAAAAGTAGCATTCATAGGCTCCAGGGATTAGGACTTCGTATCTTTGGATGGCTATTATTCAGCATATCATAGTTGTTATATCCTAATATTGGTATGCTTGCAGAATCTGGTCCTGAATCTAGGCAATGAGTGTATCGAGTAAAAATATTTTAATAATAATTTAGTTCATTGCACTAATTTTGTAGATGAGGTGTCTGAGGTCAGGTTAAAGTAAATGGCATGCCTAAGATTGCACGACTTAGACTATGAACCATACTTTTGACACGACTAAGACTATGAACCATACACTTTTACTCCCACTCTTTGCAGTACATTCTTCTTCTCTAAATGAATTACCAAGAATTGCTCATTTCTTAATTGTTACCAAATATTCCAGTATCCAACTATAACTCTGAAACAAAAAGTATCTCACAGCCAACATCAATTTTTAAAAGATAATAAAGTCATCATTTCTGTCCACTGACCGTAGTCAATAGTAGCTTTAGAAAAACTGGAGAAATATGGGTCCAATTCAAGGATTACATAATATTTCCATCCAGAAGTTTGTGTGAATTTGAGTACTTGACATTCAGTTAAGTAATGATGGCCCTAACATTTTCTGAGTTCTTAGAATTGTAGAACTTAGAACCCAATGTAATTTTAAAAGATAATTTACTTAAACCACATTTTTTTGGGTAAGTGGTATATTAATCATGCTTTCCAGACAAAGTGACAGAACCAAGGAGTCTAAGTGATTTGTACTGAGGATAAGCAGTTAAAAACAACAATTTTTAACCCAGTAAATATATAGAAAGGACCCATTATATGCCAGACTCTGTATTGAGGGCTTGCATGTGAAGGTAAGTATAATATGTACAGTCCTTACCCTCAACATGTTTTCTGTGGATCAGGAAACTAGATGGGTAATCTAATCACATGTGAAAGTGTGTTAAAATACTAGAGACAAATGGTTGGGGAGTGTTCAGGAAGGTATCCTAGAGGTGACATCTAAGAGGATTTTGAAAGGAAGAAGTGCTAGGGGCAAGGGAAGAAATGTCACTACGGCTAGACCCAGTTGTATATACAAGGTCTGGACATGAGGGGACAAGGAATGTTCTGGAACTAACATCTACTCAGTATGTCTATAATGGGGAGTATAGTAAGAAATGGGGTGGGAAATCAGTAGGGAAGAAATACTGAGAGCCTCACAGGACCTGTTAAGGAATGTAGAACTTGTTCTTGTTCAAGGACATTGTGTTTAAGAAATTAAAGTATTTAATAGGGAACTAGTTTGTGTAGGTTTGTGCCTTACACAGAACAAACTGGCCTTCAAGAGTAAATAGGGTGCTACCAAAAATATGCCAGGGCAAGAGGTACATGGTGAGACTGTCCCAGCACCAAGGCAGAAGGTCTCTTTGCTGATCCTGGACTAGGTTTGAATCCTGACTCACTTATGCTAACTATCGCACTTGAGCCTGGCATCATAACTTTCAGACTCGGTTTTCTCCTCTAAATATAGTATGGGAGTAACAATGACTATTCATTTTATAGAATTTTTCTGCAAATCAACTCATGAACACATAAAAATGCCTTATAAACTATAAAATAAAGTATAGTAGTATGATAATCAGCTTTCTGTCTAATCTTATATTAGGCCATGACTTAGGGATCATTTTAGAAAATGAGATAATTTTAAAAGAACACAGCAGTCCTAGCATAAAATGGTAATGAGAGCTAACATACTGAGCTCTTAAAGTGTGCCAAGCCCTGTATTGAGAATTTCACATTTATAGTCTCAGTTGTAAGCTTACAAACTCCTCCTGCCAACACTGATGAGGTAGGTGATGTTATCTTCACTTAATTGTTGCAAAGATCATGATGTAGTAATTTGTCCGAGACCACAAAGCTGCCGAGCTTTACAACCCCGATTCTGTATCAAGAAGTTGGTCTCCAGAGCTCATGGGCTTCATCTTGGGTGTAAGTTTCATACTTGCTGTCCATGTCTTAAGCCTCATTTGTTTTAAAAAATTTAAGTATATTCTTTTGCAAGAAAAGGAGCTGTATCTACTTTGTTTCTTTTCCTAATCATCTAAACCAGGTAAGCCTGAGCTAATTTAGAACAGTAATAACAAGAAGAAATACACAATGGGAACAAATACTGATGAGGCTTCAATAGTAGCCTTTGGGAATCGGCTGAGAAATGACAAAACCCTTCCCAGCGCTATGTATATTTTAAGAACTTCTGCAGTAGAGACTATTTTTAAATTTTTAAGCAACGATGAATGCCATTTGGGGTGGATCAGAAGAACTATTTTGTGTCCCTAATATAAAATCAGTTTTGAGTTTTGGTTTGTTTTGCTGATCAAGCTAGAATTTCAGTATGTTTAGGTTACGTCTATTATACTATAATTTATACAGCCTTGTAAAATATTGCTCTGCTTTCTCTTTGTTCTTCCTTTACTTCAAGAAGTAAAACAAATAACAAAGGTCAATTTTAAATGAAAAATATGTTCATGTAACATTTTAGCAGAAAATTGAAGTTCTCATATATAAGGGTATTTATATACCATGCCCCCACCCCCCAGGACAGCACTTTCTAGTGTATTTTACTTAGTGTCTCATAAGGTAGCCCCAGCCTGTAAACTCTGCTCCACCTCCTTTGCTTCCCTGTTATTGGCTGGAAACTTCACACAAGGTTCTGTGCTCTCTTTTAGGACATTCTTGCTCCTCTCCTTCTGTCGATGTCTAGCTGGAGTCCTTATCATCAGTGTGATACTGCCCCTGTCATTCATACATTGCATGGGTTGCTGTCCATTTCATTTCTGCCCTGCTTCTTTGATGGTTAGTATAAATGTCTTATATTATCTTCCAACCCCTTGTGAGGATCTCTGTCTAGATTGTAAACCCTTTGAGGCTATGGACCAAAAAGGCCACAGTCATGGGATGAGAATCAAGAACCTTCTACAGAATTTACTGAGAGCTGAGCCTCTCTGATAATCCTGGCTCAAAATCATATCATAACTTGGAGCATAATTTGTCTTGAAATATCTCATCTAGAATCACTTTTCTCTTTTTTCCTTTTCTGCAATAATCTCCTTTCCTCCAATCTCCATAGTTACCTATTTCGTCCCTGTTTGTTTTCCTTTGTTCTTTTACAATATGTCCTTGAACTCATGTGTTATCTTCTTAATTTTCAACTCTTCTCTCTCTCCTCAAATTATCTTCAATTTTCAAATATCTGTTACTAGTTTCTTAATAAACCAGATCTTTTCTCATTCCCCCCAAACTGTAGAGCATTACAAATACTACAATTGCAAATCTTAAATAATTTCAGATGTTCAAATATTTCCCTTTAATAAAAATGCTAGGTGTAGGGCGCCTAGGTGGCTCAGTGGGTTAAGCCGCTGCCTTCGGCTCAGGTCATGATCTCAGGGTCCTGGGATCGAGTCCCACGTTGGGCTCTCTGCTCAGCAGGAGCCTGCTTCCTCCTCTCTCTCTCTCTCTGCCTGCCTCTCTGCCTACTCGTGATCTCTCTTTGTCAAATAAATAAATAAAATCTTTAAAAAAAAATAAAAAGAAAATGCTAGGTGTATTCCTCATTCCTGCCTTTCTTCAGTTCCAGTATTTTTACTTCCTTCTTCAGCAAATAATCTGCTAGTTGCTTTCCTGATCCTTTTCCTTAAAACAAAGGGAAGCATCATCTTTGCATTTTCTTTATATAATACCCATTTGATGAGGCCTTATTAGGCACCAGGCACCATTAATCTAGTCCATTCATTAAGTCTGACTTCAAACTTCTCACCACACCCCAGGCTCAGTGCACTGATTCTGTACTTCTTGGAGGAGGCATCACTCGCCATACTCTTCCTACCCCCAACCTTCAGATGTCTTTTAACCAGGAGGTTTAGAATAGCTCCCAGTTGTTTTCTTTTAGAGTATACTACTTGTTTCTTCCTAGCATTTACCCCAATTTTTCATCACATCTTTGTTTACTTGATCTTACTTTCTTTCGGTCATGTCTTTAGACTATGAGAGCAGTTCTGTATGTACGTGTCACACAGTATCTGACACAAAGCAGGCACCCAATTTCTGCTGAATGAATGAATAATCTCACTTAATTGCGACCATATAGGAAAGAGGAAGGTATTGTTAATGTTATTGTTTTACTGATAACAACTTGCCCAAGTCATACACTGTTGTCTGGCAGTTCCAAACCTTAACTACACCCACTTCTGTGTCTTCAAAGCGCATTTTCAATCCAGGACCATACTTGTAATCAGTTTTAATCAAAGCCCACACTTTCAGTCCCTCTTTCCTACTGCCTCTTTAGCAGGAACTCTGGACTTAGACTTTCTGACTTTGATACCGTGGTACAATTACTTCTGTAGGATTCTTTTTAGATCACAGGTTCTCATTTCAGTTAATTTAGCATGCCATCAAATGCCTGTGCTTGGGTTATATTTCCTTCACACCTTTCTTGTCATGTCAGCCCTTTTGCAATGCTACTCATTAGCTTGATCTCTTTCCTGGGAGTTCAAAACCCTTGTCTCCATCACTCTAACAAAAAGCATGTCCTCCTTCTTCCACGGTCTGTGTCTAAATGCTCTCTGGCTTCTTCTGCTTTTCCTCTGGCTTCGAACATTCTAATTATATATCCTTTACTGTCTCTCTTGCTTCAGCTTTAAAGCACTTCTGTCGTTTTGTTTATTAAGTTTTTATTCCATAATCCGATCAACATGCTTAGCACTTCTTTTTTCATATTTGTAGAATCATACCCCTCTATGGAAATGTTCCAAAAAATGCCCTAAAAATCTGGTTTACTATATTGGTAATTACTGTTATTAATAACATTGTAAATATAGCTCACTTTAGATGAGAAATAGTTTGTAAATTAATATCATATGTCACCATTTTCCCCATGTTACAAAATATTAATTTTTCTCTTAATAATTCTATTAATAAATCAAATAAATTTAAGCTTTGGAAATATATCTACATCTGTATATTTATATAATTTGAAACCAATTGTGTTTTTTTAATTTGAAGTCAATTGGAAAAAGAAGCTTGACTTTTAATTACTATGGTAACAGAGCAATCTAACATATATAGTCAGATTCTGTATATAATAAAAATAAATTTAATTCAGCCATCAGTACAAAAAGCCTCTTCCTTGAAAGAAATACGAACACACCTGTTTCTATTAACTCAAATTCTAACTTCTGTCAGTGTCTTAATATTTTTCCAACAAAGATATATGTATTTCTATATTTGGTCAGGTCGGAGTATATATATGCATATGTATTTTACATTTTTTGACAATCATTATTAATAAGAAAACGAGTTTTATTTTTTAAAGCTACATTTGGCAGGGATGTAGAGAGAAGCTTTGTAATTTAAGGGAAATCACGAAGTTGGAAATAATAAAAACCTTTATGGTTAGCATTCATCTTCTTTGAAATAAATGTTGACTAAAATAGAAGAAAAATAGTTATTTGATTCTCTAAATCGTCTTTACTTTCTCTCACAAGAGTCCAAAGACAGAAAGGTAGGGAAATTGACAAAGTAGCTAGTAAGTGTTACATGTACTAAAACAAGTTAAAAGAAAGGTAAAAGGAACCTGTAAAAAGAGAGTAATTGGAAACAGAATACTTAATCTGGGGCAAATTACAGAAAGATGATTTAATAACCAGTCAGCATTCATTCACAGAAGGTACTTTTCCGTGGTTTGCCTATTTCATTAAAGGCAAGGCTATAAGAAATTGACCCGAGTGCTGGGATAAGAAAGACTTCACTGGAGATTCAACATGAGAAGAGAATCCTGATGGGGTACGTGGAATCTACATTGCTGAAGAAATTTATCGCATAGACTATAAGCTATCTATCTTGGATGTTGCACATTCAAAGAGGTTGAGGCTGCTGACTCCAAATATGACATGCTGAGCAATGATAACGGATGACTTTCCCTGGCCTAAGTGGAATGGAAAGGGTTTGGAAGGCAGCTAGGCTCACCACTGTACCACCAACGCATGGAAAGGGGTTGGAAACCAGGAAAAAGTCAGGTGGGAGGAGGGGACAAGAAAAAGAGGAGGAAAATAATGAAGGACTGAAAAGGCATCATGGTTTCTGAAAAAGTATCAGAGGCAGGGCTACCACAGGTGGCTAATATTTCAGGTGTATAAATGTCTCAAGACAGAACTATTGAAGCCCCTGGGTGGCTCAGTCTTTAAGCGTCTGCCTTCAGCTCAGGTCATGATCCCAGGGTCCTGGGATCAAGCCCCACATCGGGCTCCCTGCTCTGCAATGAACCTGCTTCTCCCTCTCCCACCCCCAAACCCCACTTGTGTTCCCTCTCTCACTCTTTCTCTCTGTCAAATAAATAAATAAATTCTTTAAAAAAAAAAGAGAGAGAGAGAACTATTAGAGGTTGATGAACCTTGACTTGTAGAGACTTTATGAATATGTCGGGTTATCCTCAAACAGGGGAAAGGCATCAAACAAGGTTAAGGATGAAAACCAACACATACGTTTTTCAGTAAAGCATGTTAACACCAGGTGCTTGAAAGAAAATAATGATTATAGAAAAATGATCTTTTTAAAAAGTTCTGAACTTTGCAGTTAAACATTGCTATTTGGAATTAAGTTGCAGTTAACCCACACTATTCATAAATAAGTGATAGCTGTGGTGCAGTTATTAGGTTATATTTAGTTGACAGTTACCTGAAGTTGGGGATCTATTGACTTAATCAATACTTTGCCTCTTCTATTAAGGTTAAGTAAATGGTTCATTAATCGTTCCATGTCATCTTTCACTGTAGGAAACATGCCAAACATTTGAAAATTCCTCATTAATGATAACACACATACTGACAGATTAGATATAGGTAAAGGTGGACAGATTTAGGCTAAAGAATTATTAGGTGAACTATAAAACGAGGCAATGCTTTACTGCCAGCACTATGAATCTTTCAGATGGTAATTGGATGCACGTGTTAGCAGCAGTAAAAAGTCACTGTCCAGTTGTCCACCTTACATGGGAATCTACTCGGAGTGTCTTCTTTGATTTATTGTTCCAATTAGAACACAGTGTTCAAAGAAAGAACACAACTGACCTGATTTTAAGGCCAGGGAGCCTTTCAGGCTATTATTTGGTGGATGACCTGACTCCCTTTTAGGTATCTTGAAACTTTCTATTTGTGTCAACTCTGTACTGATTATATGTTTGGTTTTAAACTGATTCTATAAAACATTGACATTTTATATTCATTAATCCTTGGCCAGAGTGTCACTGATGACTTCCCAAGATGCAGGTACATTTTCTTTCACTAAATTTAGAGGCCTAGTTCTAGGCTGCCACTTGACATCCAGACTAACTGGCACAGGTAAAGGGAGCAGGCACTGGGGGCTGGGGCGGGGGAGAGAGGGTTGCGGGGGAAGAAGGCCAGTGATGAAAAGTTAAGTATTTTTGATTGGCAAAACCAAGTAACAACACCACTGGTCACATGGTAAATGTAGATGAATCTAAAATCATTGCAATACACCATAAAAAATGAAGATATTTCTGCATAAAAGACTTGAGACAAAATGAGATTCATTATCTTCTAGATTGTGATAAAGCTGTATTAAAATTACATAAACATAAATCTTATGTCTCATCATACTGGAAAATTGAAAAAGAACTTAAATTCTGGGAGGGAAATGCTAATGTTTTACTTATATTAAGCAAGTATCAACTCTTAATGCGAACAAATGTTGGAACAGTAATACTAAAAATGTCATCTGAATTACTCTTCATTGCAGAGTTCACAGAATTAATGTTAAGATAGATTAAAATCACTTTGAACTCATACACATGTATTACTCTTCTTTCTGAAGGATAATAAAGAAATATCATTTGTACTACAATTTTGGATAAGTGTCCAGACATTTAAAGCTTAGGAAAGATGTAGATATTCACAGGCAGCTCATAAATGTGAGGAACATTAGCTCCATTTCAAATGAGCTGTCAACTTTTTTTCCAGCATTTTTGGCTTGTGGGAAGTCAGACATTTGGATAATAAATGGGGTTTGCCTCTGCACATGAAGGTAACTCTGCAGGAATTTAAAGTGCTCATTCATATTCTACTATAAGTTCATTAAACACTAAAAAGATGAACTGGGATAAGCCTTTTTGCTCTAAACCAAACAGTAAAAGTATAGAAGAAAATGTGCATGCAATGGAGTTTCCTTGGCTCTGTGAGACACAATTTTTCTTTTAAATTCTGTGCTTAATCATCATTTTGAAAACACCTGTTCTTAAAGAATGGGCCATACCTTTGCCTAATAGAATCCTAAAATACCCAAGACCTACCTAGAAATTGGCATTTCTCAGTTCTCAGACTCTAATATTGGCATATGATTTCTGCCAACTCTTTTCTTGGGTTTCTTCTAGTAGGTTATAAATCAGGTTTATGAAGAGGAAACTCTGTAACTGTGCATTTTTTAATGGATTTATGATAAAGCCATCAAAGTGGAGGGTCCATATGGTAGGAATGCAGTAAAGGCAACGGGACAGTGTCATGTAAACATTAAATACAGTGCCTTCCACCTTCATAAATCCTCAGTGCGCATGATTAAGTGCTGTCAGCTGTAAATTATGCAACCAAACTCTAGAAATGACCACAACTTAAAGAGGATACCAGTTGTATATAGGTTTTCTTTCCAAAAATCCATTGTATATTTATTAGGAGATGATATTCAAATCCCTATTACTTTCTCGCCCTTACTTAACTTCCTATAATAAGTCTTAGTCCTGATTTAGAAGTAATAAGGCAGACCTTTAATCCTAGACAGTAATTTGTCATTTATATGTGGTAAAATACCTTTTAGATTTGTAGACTCATTTTAAAGCCTTCTTTATATATATATATATATAGCTTGAGGTCTCTACGATTTTGCCCTTTTTAGAGTCGTATATCAGAAGTTTCTGCAACAGCCCAATTTCACACTGGTATTTACAAAAAAAACTTACTTTATTACACGTGGGAACAATTAAACATTTTGCCCTCAGCTGTAAACAATTACTATACACAATGACATTCATGGGTTTTTCTTAAATGGTCATGTATTTCTAATGCCCTTTTCAAGAGATGAGATCTGTGTACATGTATTTTGTATTTCCATAAGCAGATATATTCCCAAACAAAATATGGAAAGAGATATTTCACTTAGAGAATGCACTAACTTTGTCTGATACCGTGTAGCCACCTGCAGTGAGGACACCTTGAACATGTTTCATTTCTGTTCCTCTCCCAATTTACTACTGTTCCAGTTTGAACCTGAAGAACTGTCGGTGTTCATAGCAAGAAGTGATTACGATTTTAGAATTTGTTGTTTAGAGTTCTGAGGCATCTAATTAGAATATTATTGGCATCAATGCTGCCAGTGGTGGAGGTAAAAGAAATAACCAAATAGATTTGGTTTCCAATTGAATGACCTTGGATAATTTCCTTTTTTCAGCTTCATCTTTGAAAAGATATGGATAGTTATACCTTAATTATAGGACCATGATGTGTTAAATGATCTATATATTTGAAGAAATAGGCACATGCTACACTGATTTCTCTGTTGTTTCCGGAACTCCTTTTCTGCAAAGACTCCCAAGCACTGTGGCTTTCTGTTTTGAGAATAGCCATTCTTGGCAATCTCAAGTTTAGGGATACATTTTCTTTTCACTAGACTCCCCTTTTCTACCAGTGACAACCGTGGGAGAAGCCCACAGTCCACTCACATCCAGAAGTAAGTCCACCCAGTCCCAGTTGCAAGGGTATCTAACAGCTGTATCCAGCCTTTCTAGGAGGCCAGAACTGGAGCTGAGTGGTAATGTTTCAAGGGCAAAGAGCTAGATGTAAAGAATGATAAAACAAACTTAAATGAGCCTAAGCAAACCTAGTGACAGATACACTACAGCTATTCTAAATTATTCAAGCTTTCTTAGACTTCTAGCTGAAAAAACATAATTCATCTTTGCTCCCTTTATTCTATTTTCATATAATGGCATAGAATCAAACCAAAAACCACCCTTCTTCCACCAAAAAAAAAAAAAAAAAAAAAAAATTATAATCACCTAAATTGCGAAGAGTTTCTTTAGGTATATAATATTTTTAGAACCATCCAATTTCTGGGAACCAGCTTTGGAGGGAGAAGTTAAAAACGATTTTGCAATGCTTATGGGTGATTTCCTTACTTCCCTTTTGTTAGTATTTTGCTGGCAAAAAGCCAGTAAAGCAGTTGTTTAATTACCCAGGACATCCCAAACATGTAACCTCTTAGATAAGCTGTTATTGTATTTTAGCAGCAATAATACTAGGGTCAAAAGTAACAAAGAAAATTAAGCTTCAAATAAGCAAACCTCAAAAGAACAGCTTTGTATATTGAGAATAATTAATAACTTGTTTAGGAAAATGTTACTGAAAAGTGGTTTTTGGACAAGGAACTGACACTCTTCAGAAACCCTAATATTTAGCAGGCTACCATTTGGTGGGCTGGCTGGCTGGTTACCCTGTAGGCATGGCAAAAGTTTGTTCACATGTAATTATGCAACATTTAGACAATATCTTAATGATACCATGTAGTTCAGCTGAATCAGTCCAGCTGGAAACTGTAGCAGTGTTCTGATTACCCAGCCACATGTGAAATTAAGACTTTTTCAACCTCTACTTTTCACTTGCTATGTTTTGATACAGATGTTCTTGGAAAGCCTAAATTATTATGGTTTGACATTATTTAGCAGTAAGCCCTACCCCCTTTCATTTTCAACCATTGATTAACATTGTATTACTATATAAGATATGATATTTTAACAAGGGCTGTTGCTACACTTTATCATATGGAAGAGATATTATTATATTTTGGATAAAGTGGAAATTCTCCACACTAGTTTTTATGCAATAAAAATTATATACTCTTCTCTTCACAGATAAGTCTTGTTGTAAAAATATATTTCTATGTGTATCCGGACAATCATTTTATTAAATAAGCACACACAATTATTATTTTGGAAAATATTAATTTCAGTTGTGTAAACAACCTAGTATAGATTGGTCCTTGTATCACATTATAGAGACAGTTAAAATATACCAATAGCAAAATCAAATTAGTTCAGAAGAAACAAATAACAAATGGAATTTTGCTCAAGGTTAACACTTTGAAAATATATTTATCTCCATGAACTAAAAATACAAAGAAAGGTTTCAGTCAATGGGGATTTTTTTTTTTTTCTTTTTAAACTCCCATCTCACTCTTTAGCAAGTGTTTAGCTTACTTCTTCCCCTATCATCCTACCTGGATGACACAACTCTTTTGTTTTAGAAGTGAACAAAGGTATTAAATTTTAATCAACAACTATAACATCTATAACTATAACACAGTATCTAATGAATTCAGGTAACAAATGACTTTCAAACAAAAAAATCATAAATGACATTATTTCAGCCCCTTTCTATGAATCAGAATGGAAAAAAAATAGGTAATGGACTATTTAAAATCTCTATATTAAACACAAGATGGAATACTTTAAAATACTTTCACAATACTTTTATTACTTCTAAACATACTGCTAATTTTAGTAAACGGAAACAGCTGCTGAAGAGGAACAGAAATTAATGCTGAATATATGTAGATTCCCAAATAAGAAATCTTAAGTCTTAATTCCTATAAATCTTTATTTAAAAAGAAAATGCTAAATTCTGATTAACTGTCTTTCTCCTTAGTACCAGATACTTTTCTGGGCCAAGGTGTATTTAAGTCAGTTGCCAAGAAATTCCCAAACAACTGACACAGAAAGCGTAATTTGGAAGGACCATTGAGATAATGCTAAATGGTCATTAAAGATGTTTAAATGTCATTGTCTACTGTCCTCAGTGTGCCATTACATAGCCTCAGGATCCTTTCAAACAGCAATCAATAGAGAGTGAATAAGTCTCACCACTTGAAAGTAACTAGGAAAGGAAGCCAATGGAATAATCTGGCTTTGCAGGACTGATTCAAGAAGAGACACAATATCTACCCCTCCTCTTCTAGTTCTCCCTCCCTCTACCCAGCCCACAGCCCTGCAAGAAAGAAGTGAAAGAGCTAAAGAAGGAAAGAGAGAGAAGAAAATGGAAAGAAATCCAGGGATGAGGCGGAGGGCGTAATTCGTCCTGAGCAGAAAACCTCATCCAAGGGGACAAACTATAGCCATGGAAACAGACTTATGACTTTTACTTTGAAAATAAAAGAATGACAATGAAATTTGTGTGAGGTCTGTGTGAATCCAGTCCCAGATGTTTACAGAGCTGTAGTAGTATGGCTCTGCAATATGAGAGGTTTCAGAAGAAAGGAATACAACAGGACACCACAAAGCAGCGCATATGCCATTGACAATGCAGACGTGAGTGAGCGTCATGTTACCAAGAGAGAAGGCAGGCAGAAGACAAATAGCAGCGGTGGTGCCTGAAAAGCTAACTTCGTGGACTGCGATCACTCAAACCAACATGAGGGGGGAAAAAATCAGAACCAGAAAAATGTTTGCACTCCTGTTTAGATAGGCAGTGGGGTAAAGACATCGGGGTGGGGAGCCAGCAGAATTGACTTTTCTTTCTTAAATAAAGGTCCCATAAAGCCCCTATAATTGACAGCGGATAATTATTTTCAGCTTGAGGAAACTGTCCCAAAACTCTTAATAAGATTGCCAGCGAAAAGAAACCAAATGTGTTTACTCGAGCCATTTCCAGAAGGGAGGGAGAGGGGACCTTGAGATGGGGTGCGGAAGGGCTATGGAGACGGAAAGGGGGCATTTAGGCACAGCAACAACTCTCCAGCGCCCTGCGTGGTCCTGGGAATGACAAGCCGGAGAGACGGGGCAGAGAGGGTGGCAAAGAGTCGGGGGGTGTGGAGGGAGCTGCGCCAAGGAGAGGGGGTGCGGCAGCACAATGTATGGGGGGGGGGAGTGATTTAGTGTGAAAGTATTTCACTTAATCATTTTACAGGGGTTGGGGACGTAAATATTTAGCTGGCCACATCTGGAACAGATTTTCCCCCCCTTGTGGGGTGGGGGGTGGATAATTGGAAGGAGGGGAGCGCGCGTTTGTTACTTACTGTACGGGCAGTTCTCCTTCTTGGTACCGCTGACCTTCCCGTTCTTCTCAATCTTAAGAAAGTACTTGGTAAAAGAGAATAGCTTTCTCCAGCGGACGTCTCCTTGGAGGTGATTGTAGCTCCGCACATGCCTCCCCGCACTGGCAGGGGAGGAGAAGGAGGAAGAGGACGAGGAGGAGGAGGAAGAGGAAAAAGAAGAGGAGTTGGTGGCCTCTGGTGACACCATGTCCTGACCAAGGGCTTGGCAGGTGACAGGGATGGAAGACACCAAGAACAGCAACAAGAAGCAGCAGCAGCAGCCAGGCAGGTGGGGAAAGGCTGAGGCACAATGTGTCAGTATCCATTTCCACATTGTACTGAAACTCTCGGCACTGGAAATTGTCTCATCAGAAGGAACATACTGGAAGGGTAAGACCTGGTGCGAGGCAGGGAGACAGCTGGAGGTGGCGGCCGCTGCTTAGCTCCCTCTGGGCGCGGATCTGGCCAGAAGTGAATGCACCAACATCCATAACTCCTCGGAAGGGCCGGCTGCCTCCCCTGGCTCCTTTCTCGGATCCGCTGCCTTGCGTCTCTCGAGTCTCCCGGTGAATGGTGGACGTGGGTGGCCGCAGTAGCAGGAGCTGGTGGTGGCGGTGGTAGTGTTGGTCCTCAGCGATCTTCACTCCCCTAGGAGTTACTTTGTTCTCTTCTTCACTCCTTTCTTCACCATGGTAGATGCAAAAAAAAAAAAAAAAAAAGGTCTAAAAAACAGATGACAGTACGGTCAACAAAACCCACAGAGGTCGGGGTGGGAGGCTGGGGGAGAGATCTGCGCCTCTCGGGGGTTGGCACCTTCTCGCCCCTCTCGGCAGAGCCCCCGCCTGCTTAGCCTGTTCTAAAAGCGCGTCCCTTTGGAGTTGTCAGAACTGGAGGCGAGCGAGCTGCCGGTCGCCGTTGTTCGCTTCGCCCTCTTGCTTTCTCTTTTTGGTGGTGCCTGTTGACTTGAAGCCTCCAGAAAGTCACTTCTTGTTTGGGGGAGATGGCGGTTGGTGTTTTGTTTGGCCCTGTTTCCCTCCCCCCCACCCCACCACCCCCTTCCTTTGGAAAGCCCGCTTGTAAACAGGTTGAAGCCTGGAGTCTAAATGTCAGTGATTCTAAGCCAGAGGTGGGCTCTGCCTCTGCTGGTCAAACCTCATTTGCAGGGGTGGAGAAGCGGGGGGAGGGGGGTCAAACGGCGGTGGGACATCTGAAACCCTCGGCTGCTGGGAACGCCAGGGAGAGGAGGGGGAGGGGGCCGAGGCGGGGTGGGGGGGGGAGAGTAGGGGAGCAAGGAGGGGAGAGCCCGATGCCTCCGCGGAGCTGGGGGCTGCCGGGTCCCTTCCCCGTGGCCCCGCGGCCGCAGCCTCCGCCCCGCGCCTCCAGCTCCGGCGCGCTGCTGGGAGCGGCGGCGTGCGGGCTGCGGGGCCACCGGCGCGAGCTGCGTCCTCGGGCTCTCCGAAGTTTGCCGTCCTCCAGCCTGAACCGGTCCCCTCTGGGGAGCCCCCTTCTCACTTGTTCTCCGGCGTAGGAGCTTTCCCCCCCTTCCTCTGGCGGGGAAGCACTTGTGAGCCACCTGGAGCTTGCCGCCTGGCCGACTGTTGTCCCCCCTCCCCGGCTCCCAGAAGGAGGGGCGGGCTGGGGGAGAAAGCGGAGGATGCTGTGGATAAACCCTCTGAAGCGGCAGATTATAAACTGGTCGGAGTGAGCACAGAAAAGGGAGACATAATTAGCTTCTTTTCCTCCTCTTCTGCCAGCTTCCAAGGAGGTCTCCGCTTTAATGAATCACTGATTTCTCGCTTCCGTTGCTGAAGTAAAAAGTTCACACTTTGGCCCTCTCTGCCTTTTAAGCTGAGGGAGATTTATCGTCACCCTTAAAAGTCGCCTCTCCCTTGGCGCAAATGAACTAGGGGACCGAAAGGACCAGTTTCTAATTGCTAGCATGAGTCCTTTACTGAATCACGCGTGCACTTCAAAGCGAACGCACTTTACTGAGATTGCGAAGATTTACCCATAGGATTTGGCCGAAAGTTCTGCTGTTTTCCATGCGATTTCCTTTGCACTTGGCCATAATAGGGGCGTCCTTCTTTTTTCTATGCTTACATTTAATGTTAAGAGGGCTCTATTTTACGGTAGAGCTGCACTACCAGTTCTCCCTCCTCCTCGCCCTCACCGGGTCGCTAGCAATGCTCACAGTCCAGGTATAGATAGAACCAAATCCCTGGCTAGGAAGCCTTGCCAAGAATGAAGAGGCACGAGACGCAGATAGCTGTGATAATCGGTTCTGATCCCAGTCAGAGATAGTTCCTAGAGGATCCCTACAAGAATTGCTGTGTACTGGGTAGGGAAGGGTTGACTGGGAGGAGGAACTGAAGATGTCATGGCGTCAAATATTTGTGTTCTGTAAGGCAGTTAAACATTAGTGTTATGATGAAGCATATGAAATTGCTGTATTTTCTATTTTTTTGACCTTCCAAAGCGCCAATTTCATATGCTTCAACTTAATAGTTAGATTGCTGTTCTAAGATGGAGAATCGCTTTAAGGTGAACTTGGGAGTTTGACCTCTGTAACTGTAATTGGAAGGGAGCTAATCAGAGGGGCTGGGGTCTGTATGTACAACAAGCCAGAATCCCTACAATGTGCATTTGACCTTAGTCTTCATTGTGAAGAGGAGAAAATACAGAGAAATAAAAAATCTAACTTTAGCGATGGGCATTAGCAATGATTGCCCAATTACGTTGTTTAGTGACCTGAAAAAAATGACTACTTGCATCTGCTTATATTTTCCTATGCATTCAGAGCCTTTGAAATAGAACCATGTAATGCTAGAATCAGGATTTTAATTGCATTTGTTTATAACCAATTGCAATGCTTACTGAAAAGATTTTGACAATGTGGTGAATAGCACAGTAGGTTTATTTTAATTTAATACAATTAGTTTTGATTTTTGTAGCCATTAATTGGAAACTTAAATAAAGAACATACGTCATTCGTATGCTCGAAGTTTTGTTCTTTCATTAAAGTTTGGATGTTTAAAAATGAAATCACTGTGCTAATTTTAATTTTCTAGTTCACAGTTTTATACCTGACCTAACGAATGCTTGAGAGAAAGCGTAGTGTTTCCAAGGGATTTGAGTTTCAGTCCAACTGTTCAGTAGAATCCAAATGTTTGAACTGACAAAACTAATTAAAACTGCATGTTTGTTTGTTTTTTTTAATGTTTGATGAAACCATACAGTAAAGATTCTGCTGTAAAAAGTTATAAAATAAAGGAAGTTGTAATTTTGAGGTTTCTCTACACTGGACATCAACACGATTGATGCAAGCTTGAGATCCTCTCAATTTTTTTTTTTTAAGACTCACAAAAGACACCCCCTCCTACCCTGAAGGTAGTTCCCCCCTCTATTCCCCTCACCCCCACATCTACTGACTTTCTGCTCCAGCAGAGAAAGCTGTTGGGATCTTTGTGAGAAGTTTCATATTTTAATTCTGTTTGAAATGGGAAAAAAAACACATCGTCAGACTTCCATATTAAAATCTAGTTGCAGCAGGTGCAGTGTTTAAAACTTCTAGAGTCCTTCCGCCGTTCTTCTGTACAGCGTGATGACAGGAAGGGCATTCACAAAACAGCCCAAAGGAAAAGCTGACATAGCTTTTTAGATTATATCTCATTCTTCTTTTTCTTTTCTGTACAGCCTTTCTTTTATAGCACAGTTGAATCCCTAAATACTCCTCTGCTTTGCATTGTTAGGTCACCTCTGAGGTTAGCCCGAGAAAGCCTGAGAAAAGTTCCACAGGAAAGATGCACTATTTAACGGAATTCAATCTCTCCCAATAGATTTGAATCACTAACATAAATGTATGAATGTAGATTATATCTCTGTAATGAGGCCTGAATCATTCTCAGTTACTTCAAAGGACTGAAATTCTACCTTCCTTTTTTAGCAGCAATAATCACGTCTTAATGGGTTCCTTTATTAATTGTTTCTCTGCAGCGATTGAAAAGGACAGTACAAGGTTCAGATTGGAGTGGTGCCTAAACTAATTCTAAAAGGCTGTTTTTCTTTTTTTCCAACCTCTGGAAGGCATGCTTTATTTCTATGTCCTAAACATACCCAGTAATATTGGGCTAGCTCTTTATTGGAAGAAATAGATGTGGCCTTTTGTTTAATGTGATGTCTTAAGAAGCTACTGAAGCTTTTAAAAGCAAGTCCGTGGCAGCAGCCACTGAAGAATCCTAAGCTGTGACTATTTAACCTCAGAGGAGCCGTTTGCGTATGTACTTCCAGATCCTTCGGTAGCTCTTCTGTGTGAGCGGTTTACGCTTTAAGTATGTATTTCCTGGATCCTTTATGTTGCTTGGCACTATCTGTGGTTCGGTGACAAGATGTGTGTTCGATTATGTGTGATGTAATTGGCAGTGTCAGTAAGCCGCTTCAAATAATAAGAAGTCAGGTCAAAAGTCAGCCAGGCTGTTCGACAAAGTAGACATGTGCAGGCCTCATTTTTGAAGTCTGCAAGGGTAGTCCTTGTGACTGTGTGTTCCAGCCCATGTTCCCTTTTGGATGTGGGAGAGATGCCAGGGTTTTGTTTTTGTTTTGTTTTGTTTTGTTTTATGCTTTATGTATTCAGTGGAGAGAGAGAGAGTGTGTGTACACGTGCGCACGAGTGAAGGGGGAGGAGCAGAGGGAGATGGAGAAGCAGGTTCTCCACAGAGCAGGGACCCCGATGCAGGACTCGATCCCAGGATTCTGGGATCATGACCTGAGCTGAAGGCAGATGCTTAACCAACTAAGCCCAGGAAGCCCAGGAAGATGCCAGTTTTAAGGCATCGTTGGAACTTCTGGTCTTTCCAGGATGTAGCTAGAGATGATGCTTGTGGTCAGTGATATTTGGGCCAAAGCAAATAGTGATATCTTGTTTTTTTAAGAGGAGGTTTCAACTGAAAGGAAGAGAGATCTTAAAACACAAGAGAGTGGTATAGAACTTGATAGCCAGGGGAAAACTTAGCAGTAGTTGAATCCAAGCTCATTTACTTTATAGCTGAAGGAACTGATGCCGAAGTCACTCAGTGGTAGAACAGAGTTTAGAACTCAGATGCTGAGTCCGAATTTTAACAACCATAGGCTACTGTCCTAAATTTTTTGGTAACACCTGCCTAGTCTGTTTTCTCTTTCCTGCCTCTTGGCTTCTCTTCTTCTTATCACTGACCACTCATCACTCTAATGTCTGAGTTGCCAGGGTGGAAATGATAAGGGGTTAGGAGGCTTTACTTATGCAAAACTAATAAATCTTTGCTGTAATAGATTAGCCAGAGAAAAGTAATAAAATAAGTTGGTGTCGAATTATTAATCGGGTACCGGTTGACTAGCCGAATAAATTTTGATGTACATATTTGGCAAAGGGGGCTATGTTATCAAAACTTGTAAAATGAACACAATTAGAAAGCAATGCATGCCACATGCTTGCAGAATAATCAAGAATTTTTTTTCTATATAATCTGAATTTATAAGAGCTCCTCCAGGAAATTCATGGCATCTTCTAAAAAAGTGGATTTATCATTTGATTCTGCTTTCTCTATTCCAGGATTAAATTTTCATAAAATTTGATGTTTCAAAGCATAGGTATTAGCTTAAATAATTTTTTTTCCCCCAGGGCTTGACACTAGATTAAATTTTGTATTCCCAGGCTTTCAAACAGGCTTAGCAATCTATTGTTAAGAATGAAAAATGGCCAAGGTAGTGGCAAAGATTTTTTGAAGGAAAAAAAAAAATTATGTAAGAATGTTTAAGTTATCCAATAAATCACCAACATTCTTGGAACCTCAACTCTGCCTATTGGCACCAAACACACCAAACATAATTCCACAAAGCTGCTATTTGTCTCCTCCCAGCTGAGGGTAAACAGAACCTTCCCTTGACAAAGCTGTGAAGTATGAAGCGTTCTGTTTGTTTTCTGTGTTTCCAGCTGTCCCTTTGTAGAGCAGTGCCTTCTTCCACTTCAAGCCCTCTAGGTTACCTAGTCCTGTATCCTTGATCAGAATTTTAAACCCTCTGATAAGTCATTTATGTTTATGATTCAATTGGCAGGTCGTCATGTTTTCTTCAAAGTTGCAGTACCTTACAACAAACATTTGTAGTAAGTTTCTTTCTTCATCCATTCATTAACTGGTTTTTATTTAACTGACGTTTTATGGAAACCTATTATGTGCCAGTTGGGTATTGTGTATGGTACGGGATTTTACAAATAAATAAGACAGAGCAGCATTTCTTGTAAAAAGCATGAATGAATGAATGAATGAATGATTAAATGAATGAGTAGAATGACTTCAGGTACTTCATTATTAATGGTGAACAAAATAAAGTTATTTTAGGACTCAGAAAGCAAATGAAGAGATTTGAGAGGAGGAAAAAGAGCCTCTGAAATTTTTTTCTGGTTGTCCTACTGTCTATAAGAAGAGCTGTTTTCTGGCTTCACACAGGATCAAGACTCAATCTTTTCCTGCTATGTGTTCCTCACATAATCCCTCACATATTACAGGTTCTTCTACTAGGCATTTGGGCTGCATCTTTTCTGCCAACTCAACCTAACTTGCTCTCCTTACCTTCTGCTCTCAGACATTTGGATGCTTATTTTATGCTTTCCAGCTTATTTTAATTACTTCCCAGTAAGAGTTCCCCTACCTATATACTCTTCTATGTGCCTCCTATTAAAACTTATGTATTATCAAATATAATTTGACCTGAAACCCATTCTTCCTACATGACAAATTTTGTCTCTGTTAAATGGACTTCAACAAAGATTAATTCTCCAATAATTACTATTAGAAATATTATTGTGTTGGGAGAATGTGATATTCATGGCACTGGATTTTTCTTGGATTTGTCCCCAGATCCATTTCCAGCCCTCTTCTGCTCAGCTCTTGGCTGACACCTGTGCCTCACCAATGTCCCTTGGACAATGACTTGCTGTTGGTTTTGTTGTGAGAGAAAGAAATCGTCAGAAGATCAGGGCCCAGGAGAGAGAGAACTCTGGGTATTTCTTCTCCTCCTCCTCCTTTTCAATTGACCATAACTTTTCTGGCCATGGCCACATTCTTCCAGATCCACATTTCCTACTGGATGACCCTCCTGCAGGGTTCCAACTTTGAATGGAGTCCCTGTAATATTATTTCCTCGCCTTGCCCTATAAGTTTAAGGAGTGGTAAAATTTCCTTTCTGTTGCTGGTCTACCATCATTTTTCCTTGCTTGTCTATTTCACTGACCTGTACCTCTATAACTGGTAACTTTGTTCAAGTCTTTTCATCTGAATCAATTGGGATGAATTCTGTGTCATAGTCAGGACAGTGACAAGAATGTACATCTTTTGCAGTGAGTGACCAGTGTGTGGTAATCCATTTTGTATAGGTACAAGGTAACAGAAGAGTGTAATTTAATACGAAGGGCATTGTGTAACATCTTGTGCTTGCTTGCTATGCTCTATTCTTTGAACTACACAAAAGATAATGACACATGGCATTTGTCCTTAAGAAATATATAATTTAGTATTGAGTTATGATTAATTATTGCAGAGATTTTTTTTTAATTTAGTGAATGTCTTTGAAGATCAAAATCAAAGGTTGCTAAATGTTCAATAAAATACTCTCACACAAATAACTACAAAAATTAATCCAGTTAAGTAGAAATTATGTTCATAAATAACATGTATCTGTGGAAAGCTATAGTAAAGTCTCCATATAAAAATTACCTTTAAAAAATTACCTTTCTTCTTTTCAATTTATTATGAACAATATAAATGTTTCCTAATCTTTAAAGTTAATTTTTTGTGAGCAAATTTGTTACATTGAACTTTACTTATAGTTTAGTTAGAAAGGAAGGAGGGAGATAAATAATATTATTTTCTAGCCTACTTAGTTTTCCTCCAAAGACTATTCTTTAAAACTGAAGATGCAGCCTACCTTATGCGTAAAAGCTGAGTACAGTACAAAAACTCCCAAGATAAACTATATATATAGATAATTTTGTGGACTGATCACTGTCCAGATAATTCCATACATTTCACAGACAAATAACTTCTTACAGAAATGAATATAACTCAGGATTTACGGAGCTTGGATCAAGCCTTTGTCTTTTATTCTCTCTCCTTATCAGCCTGAATGATGATAAAACTGTGAACCTTTATAGGGAGAAAAGACTTGAACTTCCCAATCCTGCTGCCCTTACTTCACAGGTTGGGGGTGGGGGAGAAAGAGGAGGAGGTGGAGCAGACGCAGGATAAACTGGAGCGGGGTGGGGGGGGTGGGGGGGGGGGGGGCTGGGAGGGTAGGGTGAGGCCGGTGGACAGGAGGAGAAGGAGGCGGTGGCCTGGGAAGGTGGAGCCAGCTGCCCAGCCTGAATGTTGAACTACCACGCCTGCACTGAACTAGCAGGATGCAGGAAGGCTTCACATACTTAGAAGATGTAATACACTTGCAGGAACAGCAGTGGCCTCTGCTGAAGCTGTAGGACAGGGAGGGAGAACATTTCATAATCTCCAAGGTGTTTAGCATGTTTGGAAAATTCTCAGAGTTTATTCCAGCTTGTGCCTTTAGAAGAGCATGTCCTCGTGGTTGAGAAGATACTAGACTATCCCTAAATTAGGAGAGCATCTCAATAACTCGCTTGAATCCTAGCTAAGGGATAAAGAGCCTGCCCTCAGGATAAGAGTTTTAAAAAATGTCATTTTGAAATGAATTTTTTGCTCAGGTATGTACAGAGGCTGCTCCTTGTCCCTACCGTTCTGGCTTCCACATTTGTTTCAGTTGTCAGTGAGGTTTGGATATTCGGGTTTGATATATTTAAATTTTATAGGCAGAGGGAGAAAGGGCTTAGAAACTTTTTGGCTAACTTGTGAGAAAGAAATATTGTTTTGCCTTAAACCAAAGACATGCTCATTTGTGGATGGATTCGGATATATTCTTCCTACTTTATAGCACTAGAGAGCAATGTTTTTTGGACTTATTTATCTTGCCAGTGTTGTTTTTACTGTTTTATCTATATTTGCTGTGGTTAAAAATAGGGAAGTGTATATAAGAAGTGATTTAATCTTGTATTTTCTGCAATTAGAAACATAACTGTGAGAAGTTACTTAACCCATTTCTTACACACACACACACACACACACGCACACGCACACCCCTTCAAGTACCTCTTATTAGACATGTAGTCTTTTTTGAATTTTGAAAGTCAAAGCCTGTCAGTTTATCTGGAATTGACTGAAAAAATAATTTTTTTAACTCCAAAGCATCAATTAGGAAAATGGGCCAAGAGCTAAAATGACCCATTTTCATTCCTCGCCCCCCAGTTTTATTGAGAAATAATTAACATGCATCACTGTATATGTTTAAGGTATGCAGTATGATGGTCTGATCTCCATATATGGTGGATGTTCTCCGTAATAGGTTTAGTTAACATCTATCCTCTCGTATTGATACAAAAAGAAGAAAAGAAAAAATAGATTTCTCCTTGTGAGAGAACTCCTGTTCTCGTAACAGCTTTCTTATATTATCATATCTCAGTGTGAACTGTAGTCATCATGTTGTTCATTACATCCTTGGTAACTACGTATAACAGGAAATTTGTACCTTTTGACTACCTTCCTCCAAATATATAAACAGCTTGTGCACTTGTTTGATATTTACTTATAACAGATGAGTGTTATTTATATCAATTAGTGCTGGTTTCTCTCTGTGCTAGAGGCCAGCTTCTAGATTGACAGAAATAACACCAGTAAAAGTATTACTTAGTACAACAGAGAAGGTAGTCCATTGTAATTGGAAGGCAAATTTGAATTCTTGATTTATCAGAGAAACTTCGGTATTAAGAGAGTAGACATGTGAGTTCTTCGTCATTGACAAATAAGAGAGGGAAGCAGAGATGAGTACTGACGTTAGACATAGGTGCTGAAGTCCAAGAACCTGCTCAAGTTGGGGGGCTAGGACTCATCTTCTGCCACTATCCTGTGAATAGAAAAGTTCTGGGTAGGTACCCAGATGGAGTGCTTTGAACTTCAGAAATGTTGATTTCAAAATTTGGGGCTCTCTGTATTGGAAGGATCTCAGGAGTAAGGACAGTGGGCCTTTTTACATTGATGTTTTTGTATCTTTCTCTTTCAGGTGCCTGATTTTATTCCTCCAGAAAGTTCTGGGTTTTGAATACATAGTCAAAAGCATGCCCTCTGCTTCTTTATTCCCTTCCTAAATGCAGACACTTGTTCTGCACAACAGCCTCTTTCCTTTGATTATTGGTACCACCACAGTACCAGTAAAGAGAGCTTTTCTCCCTAACTTGGAGGCTGTGCTCTATGTGTCATGTTAATCTTCCCCTGACTCCTGAGCTAGCTTTGTGCAAAGATAAAATGCGATTTGGTTTTTAGCATAGAAACCTAGGGCTGGATGGATGCACATAGTTTCAACGTAACGGGTGGAGAAAAAACTTTTTTGAGCTACTGGAGGATATTCCCAGTGAGCATTCCGAGCCTCCTTCAGTGAGGATTCTTAACGCCAGATCCCAATCTGCGCACTAAAGACCTGGGGGATGATGCCAAGTCAGTTTTAGAGAACAAAGGGGGTTTTGACAGAAAAAAAGATCCCTATTTACTCACTGCTTTAGTGTTAGAATATGGGGAACAAACTCTGCAGCCATTTTGAACTCCGTTTTTGTGTTTTGCATGTGTCAGTTGAATTTCTGCTAATGCATTTTTAAATTGGATAAAATTTTAAATTGGAACAAACACAGTAAACCTAAGGAGAGGATCACCCATTCTCAAAGTCCAAAATAAAATTGTCTGTGAGGTTAAAAAAATTATAACTAAGCAAAGCCAGGGGGAAAATGTGACTAGTTTATCTTTTGGTAAATAAGCAAGGGAAATGAAATACAGACAGCAAGGAAGCCACATATTTGGTAAAGATAGAAACCTCAGATTTTTTTTTTTTTTTAAATAAAGCAACTTCCAGATTTAGCAATATAAAGTATAATTAGTTTTGGTACTTAGGAACATTTTATTGATAAACATTACCCTTTTAGGCCTACTGAAAAATACACAAGACTATATCCACATGACAGCCCGCAAATGTTTTAGGAAGAAATTAATTGTGTAGAGTTTTGGGAGCCAGTTTCATTTACATAATTTTTTTGTCTTAAAAAATTTGTTTCTGTCATTTGGAGGGAATGTGTTTTTTGTCCCCCCCCCCCTCCTATTTGACTTGTCTTTACTACCAAGTGAATTTTTCAAATCCACCCCACTAAGTGACTATTAGGGAAAATTGGAAATTTGTGGTTGGCCTTATGTTGGTGGAGGATAAAGAGAAAGCTATGTATCCCTCATTTCCCACCAGGAAAGAGCAGGAGCTGGAATTAAATTACAGTTGAGAAGAGGAGGTTAAGGTGAGATATTTTATCACAGAGGCTGTTCCCTACAGGCGCCCACTGGAGGGAGGGAGGGAGCGTGGCATAATATGGAGGGGCTTTCATCTAGTACCCTGTCTTGCACCAAAGTAGCTGTGTAAGACTGAGAGCCAGAGTCCAGGAACTTTCCTCTTTGGTGGAAAGAAGTGGGTGAGGCTCAAGTCTAAGAGTGTGTGAGGTTCCTGGGGAGGGGGCTGGAAGATTAGACAGGAATGGGACAGAGGGGAGTAGTTGTCCCCCCCACCCCCACCGCATACACAGTTTGCAAAAGAGACAGCATCTTAACACCCTTTAGATAAATCATCCCTATTTCCTGATAATGTTTTATTTTTAGCACTACTGAAAGCTAATAAAAAGTAACATGTTTTTATTTGGGAGGGAGGTAATCTTTAACCAGTAGATTTTTAAATGATTTTTCATTTCAAAAGGACTTAGAATTTATAAAAAGGGAAGGTAATGTGTTTTAAATCAAACAATATTTTGAAACTCAAATCAGTTTTTGCCTTAGCAGCTGTGTATACTGTGTGCTATTGAATGTTATTCTGGGTTTATTTTCTGACAATTTCCTGGAGCTGTTTCTTATAGGAAAATATACAATTTTTCAGCCTTTACTTTCAAGATTTTCATACTGTTGGATGCTGAGTCCGTCCAGAAACAAATAAGATATGGAATGACAAATGCTTGATAACCTGTATTTTAATTATCTCCACTGATAGTATCAACTACAGTGTTCACATGGGGAAGGAAATACAATTCAGAATATTTGTCAGTGCATATTTATTACATAATCAGATGAAAAAAGAGGGAATATATGAGACCTGGAAGTTAGGACATCTAGATTATATTTCTGATTCTGACACAAACAGTTGTGAGGCCTAGGACTAATATTTAGGAAAATGGATAAATAACTTTTGGCTTTAAAATGCTCTAACATAGGGCATCTGGTGGTTCAGTCAGTTAAGCGTCTCCCTTGGGACCAAGTCACGATCTCAGGGTCCTAGGATCGAGTCCCACATTGGGTTTTCCGATCAGCGGGGTGTCTGCTTCTCCCTCTCACTCTCCCTCTGTACTCTCTCTCTCTCTCAAATAAATAAATAAATCTTTTTAAAAAATTCTCTAAAATATGAGACCCAGAATAATGAAGGTTGTATTTTATCAGCACTTCACCATGGCAATAGAAAAATGGATGATACTTAACACTGAACGTGGGATCTTGTTACTCAACTTATTTTCTAGAATCATGGAATAATGGAACAGAAATGCCCATCTAATACCAAATGGTCTCTTCATTTTTTTCCTATAGTTGCACATGAGGCAACTGTGGTCCATGAAGGAAAAATTACTTGCCCAACATTATCCACCAAACTAGTGAGAGAACCTTTAGAAGGTGTGCACCCCAACTTCCCATTACTCTCATTATATCCATCTATGGCAGCAAAAACAGTGTAAAACAGGTTAGTTTGTCTGTTTATTTTAGAAAGATAGTAATAGAGTAAGAAATATAGTGAGTAAATGCAAATGTGAATTAAGGGGTACTCTGACTTAATAGCTTTTTAAAAATCTCATGTAACTTAACTGTAAAAAGACTGGCAAAAATCTAGGTTATTTAGGATGGGAAGGGCTTAGAGGTCAAGTCCCTGATATTTGATTCAAGGTAAGAAATCAAGAGTAACTGTAGGCATCCCTGATGAGCTCACTGTGTTTGATTATTTATATTTTTAATATTTTGTAGTTCCCAAAGATACTGGAATGATCAGCAGTTGAAAGTTCTGAGTCAGTAGGATATTTTGAAAAGAAATTGTCAAAAAATTGCATGAATGAGCAGAACAATGATAAAATCTTTCATCAGGTGATTCTTAGGAATTTATCCCAAGGAAATAATTCTTGGCCTTCCCTTTCGTCTGTGTAGAAAGGTGACTTAATTTTTAATATCAGTCTTACTCTTCAACTAACTAGACTTCATCCCTAACTATTTTGGTCATGTCTTCTCTAGGGTACTTCTTTAAACAGAAAAGATTGCTTTCATTATTACCAGACATTTCTTGTTTTAATATACTTTATTTACTTTTTTTTCTTTTTTTGAGAAAACTTACCATAGACTTTAAAAAAAAAAAGATTTTATTTATTTATTTGACAGAGATCACAAGTAGGCAGAGAGGCAGGCGGGGGTGGAGGGGTGGGGAGGCAGGCTCCCTGTTGAGCAGAAAGCCTGATGCGGGGCTCAATGCGGAGCTCGATCCCAGGAACCTGAGATCATGACCTGAGCCAAAGGCAGAGGCTTCAACCCACTGAGCCACCCAGGTGCCCCTACCATAGACTTCTTAAGAAAATCTTAGTCTAGGGGCACCTGGGTGGCTCATTCATGGGGTGTCTGCCTTCGGCTCAGGTCATGATCCTAGGGTCCTGGGATCAAGCTCCACATTGGGCTTCCTGCTCAGTGGAGAGTCTGCTTCTCCCTCTCCCACTTCATCTGCTTGTGCTCTCTCTCTCACTGTGTCTCTCTCTGTGTCAATAAATAAATAAAATCTTAAAAAAAAATCTTAGTCTAATGATATCCTTTTATCCATATTTTTTCTCAATATGATTATTTATCACTCCATATACTTCCCTAACTATAGTTTTCTCCTTTTTTCTTGTATATCCATGCTTAGAGTATTCATACCTTGAATTCCTTTTTTTTTCATACCTTGAATTCTTAACCAACACTAATCTCTGTCATTTAAGTGGCTATGCAGTTAGATGAAAATGAATCAATTTTGACTTTATAAATTTCCCAATACTATTTTCATAAAATTACTTCGTCATTAATTTTAGCAGCACCACATTGCACAATTCTGGAGCCTATCATTCCTCTGTTAGTCTATGTGAAAAATATCTCTTGGTATTTTGCAAGCAGAGGTTTATGTAGCAGACGCTATTGGCTGCTATCCAGGAACGATCACCAGCTTTTCCCGTTATGACCAGGTCTAATTTATTTGGTGAACCCACCCTTCTCCTCAAGGCCATGGAACTCATTGAATCAAACATAATATACCATTATCTTTGTTGGTAATTGGATTTAGGATAGGCATATGACATAGTTCTGGCATAAGGGAAGGCTTCTGGCAATCTTACCGATAAATAAGGAGATCCCTCTTTTCTTCAGCCAGCCATTGTCATAGGTAGATGCAGTCTCTAGAACTGCAGCAGAGTTTGTATCTTGAAGGGAGAAGCAGACAATAGTGAGAACCATGTGGATGACTGAAACTCTGATGGAAAGCCAGAAACATTTTGGTCTGAAACACCAAAATACAGGATAATGACCTTGACCAATGTAAAGTGAAAGGGCAATTCTGGAAGGTGGAGGGCCAGAGAATGGGAACCCCAGATTCTCTGTGTAAGTTTGATATAATTATCTGGCTAAACCCTATAATACACATATGTAGAATAGACCCTAGCTAAAAATAAAATAACTGAGCTGGGATTTGAGCTACTAAAGAATTTGCATCCAACTTGAATCCAATTAAAGTAATCAGTCAGGAATATAATAGAATCCTCAGCCTATCATTCATAATATCTAGTATATAACCCAAATTAACTCAGCAGGTGATTTCTAGGAATTTATCCCAAGGAAATACTCCTTGTCCTTCCCTTTCATCTGTGTGGAAAGATGACTTCATTTTTAATATCAGTCTTACTATTGAACCAACTAGACTTCATCCCTAACTATTTCGGTCATGCCTCCTATACAAGACTTCTTTAAACAGAGATGGTTGCTTTCATTATTACCCAGAAGAATCAGGAAAATGTGACCCTTTCTTAGGAAAACAGACATTAATCAGATACCAATGCTAGGGAGACCCAAATGTTGAAATTAGCATAGGAAGACTCTAAAGAGTTTGTATTCAATGAGGTAAACTGAGATAAAGGAAAATATACTCACAATGATGAAAAAGGTGGGAAATCAAAGTAGAGATTAAAAAAAAAAATTCAACAGAAGAAACAAATAGAAATTCTGAAGCTGAAAACCGTAACTTTACTAAAAATGTCACTTCATAATAGAATGGAGATTCCAAAGGAAAGAATCAGTGAAACTGAACTAGATCAATGGTAATGATCTGAAGTATATAGAGAAAAACATTTTATTTTATTTTTTTAAAGATTTTATTTATTTATTTGACAGAGAGATCACCAGTAGGCAGAGAAACAGGCAGAGAGAGAGAGACGGAAGCAGACTCCCTGCTGAGCAGAGAGCCCGAGGCTCCATCCAAGACCCTGAAATCATGACCTAGGCCGAAGGCAGAGGCTTAACCCACTGAGCCACCCAGGCACCCCGAGAAAAACATTTTAAAAACAAAAAAGAGATTCTGGGACTTATAGCATTATATTGTAAGTTCTAATATATATGTAATTGGTACTCCAAAAGAGAGAAAAGAGAAAATATAGCAAAAAGAAGGAGGAAAGGGAAAAGGAGAAGAAAGAGTGACTAGAATTCTGAAAGACATAGATTTATAGATTTACAGAAGCTCAGTGACTCCCAAACTCACATGAGCAATAGCTGTATATCTCTTAAGTAAATCAAATTATTATAGAAAATTTTACCACAAAATAAACTACAGGCCCAGATGATTTCACAAATGAATTTTAAGCAACACTAATGAAGAAATAATCCCAATGTTACACTAAACATTTCATGAAAAAGAGGACAAATTGCTCCCAAATTATTTTATGAGACTAATAGTCTGAGACATTGCAAAAAAAGCAAACTAAAGACCAATATTTCTTGGGAATATAGACAAATAACTTACCAAATATTAGCATAACAAATAGTAGCACAAAAAACATTCAATCTTGACTACACAGTGTTTTAAATGCCTTTTTAAAAAAAGATTTTATTTATTAGAGATAGAGAGTGTGAGCAAAGAGGCTTGGGAGAGGGATCCTGACTCAGGAGTCAAGCCCAGGGTCTCCGGATCATGACCTGAACTGAAGGCAGAGGCTTAACCACCTGGGCCAAGGTGCCCTTAATAAGATAAATATGTAACTAAAATATGTTAAATCTTGACTAGGCAGGGTTTACTTTTAAAATATCCTATTTTAACATTTAAAATAATGATTAAATCACTGTATTAAAGCAAAGAAAAATATTTGAATAAATGCAGAGAAAAAAATTGAGAAAATTCACCCATCTATGATAAAAATTCTCAGCAAAGAATAAAATGAGATTTCCTTAATCTGCTAAATGACATATGTAAAAATAGATAGCTAATATCATACTGGTTGATAGAATAATGATTATTTTTTCCTAGATATTGGAAACAAGGTAAAAATACCTATTGTCACCACTTTTATTTAACATTGATTGGAAGTCCTGGGTAGTCATTGGAATAAGACAAGATATAATCATTTTAAGATATAAAGATCAGAAAGAAAGAAAATTGTCTGTAATTCACAGGTAATGTGATTATTTATATAGAAAATCCTAAGGAATCTATAAAAAGTACTGGAAATTAAATTCGACAATGACATAGGATATTATGTTAATATGGAAAAAAACCTATGTACCTTTACAAACTAGCAGTAAAAAATTGAAAAATAAAGTATAAAAAATTTTTGTTGGCAATCATGTCACAATATGTAGAGTACTTAAGGGTAAATTAAGCAGTAGATATACGAGATAGCGACACTAAAAACAACAAAACATTCTTGAGAGGAATTAAAAAGACCTACATAAATGGAGCGATATACCTTGTTCATAAATTGAAAGACTCAGTATTTTTAAGATGTTAATTGTTTCAAAATTGATCTGTAGATTCCATGTAATCCTAATCATAGTCTTAATAGATTTAATTTGTAAAAATCTAAAATGATTCTGAAATGTGAATAGCCATCTAAAAATCTAAAATATTTAAAGCACTCTTCAAGAAGAATAGAAGATTTAAAGACTTACTGTAATTCTGCATCATCAAGACAGCATGGGACAGGCCAAAAAAAAAAAAAAAAAGTGACAATGGAATAGAAGAGAAATTTGAGAAACAGATCCATACTTGTATGGTGATTTGATTTTCACCAAAGTTACTTAAGCAATCCAGTGGTAAAGGAAAATATTTTCAACAAATGATGTTGTAATAACTGGGTATCCAGATTAAAAATTTAAAAAAAAAAAAAAAAAGACTTAATTGAGATTGAGGATTTCCAGGCCAGCATGTAAGCAGCTTACAACTGTCCTAACAACAAAAACTGGAAAAACTGAAAAATCAGCAACTCTTCTTAGATCTTTTTTTAAAGTTTTATTTATTTATTTTTAGAGAGAGTGCAAATGAGGGGAGTGGCAGAGCAAAAGGGAGAGAAGCAGATTCTCCACTGAATATGGAGCCCCTCACGTCTCTGAGATCATGACCTGAGTTGAAATTAAGGGTTGGACACTTAACCAAATGAGCTACCCAGGCACCCCTCTTAGATCTTTTTAGAGAAATGAGATCATAGATCAAACCACTGACCCAAATATTGGAGAGACAGGCAGATACAAGGAAACAGAACTTGCTAAAGCAGAAATGCATGAGCAGATCTCTCCATAGGAACCAGCACCAGGGCAGGAAAATATGAACTGTTATTGACAAATTGCTGGAGGACAACTCTGAGAGTTAAAAACCGTGGGGACCCAGACTTAAAATTCTCCACAGAGATCTTACTTTCAGGAACGCTACCAGGTCCTCACAGTGAATATTGGAGAAAAATCGTCTCCAGCTTCCACAAGGGGAAGAAACAGAAACCATGTTTAAATATTCCAGAGCATTACATTCTTCTTAATGAGGTTTCTATTCAGGAAAAATTATTTTATAGGAGTGTAACCTTCTGAGTTTTATTAGAACCTAATTTAACTATTGGAAAGGAAATGTCCAACTTTGGCAGGCCCTAGCTTTCTATACAGAAGAAGGGAAATACCAAATCTAGTCCCCATGTAGCCATCCTGTTCCATCTAAGGATAGGAAGGTGTACTGAGAAGTCATGGTGAAGTTCATAGTCCAGGGGTGTAGATTCATCAAAAGGCAGACATAATCATAGGTCCACAAAAAGCTTTTCTTCCCCACAGCTTACCATTGCATTATTAAAGGCCTATTTACCACAGTCCCTTTTAACAAGTACATCATGTCTGCCTTTCAGCACAAAATTGCCAGGTATGTTAAAAGGCAAAAAACATTGTTTGAGGAGACTAAACAAGTATCAAAACCAGAGTCAGATAAGGAAAGAATGTTGTGTTTATCAGAGATGGAATTTTTAAAAAACTATTAATATGCTAAGAAATTTTATGACATGATAGATTATATGCAAGAACAGACAGGTAATGTAAGTAGAGAGATGGAAATTCTAACAAAATAAAAAATGCTAGAGAACAACAACAATAAAACTGTTATCAAAATGAAGGATACCTTTGATGGACTCATCAATAGACTGGACATGGGTGAGAAAAGCATCACTAAGCTCGAGGACATGACAATAGAAACTTCTAAAACTAAAAAGCAAAGAAAAAAAAAGAATGAAAAAACAGAAGAATATCTAAAAACAGTGGGATAACTGGAGAAGATATAATGTATGCACATAGGGAATACCAGAAGGGAAAAAAGAGAGAAAGGAACAGAAGTAGTAATTAATTCCCCCCAAATAACGTCAGAAGCCAAATCACAGATTCAGGAGCCTCAAAGTGTACTAAGGCATATTATATTTAAACTTTAGAAAATCGAAGATTAAGAACATTCATTTTGGAAGAAACCAGAGGAAAAAATACCTATAGAGGAACAAAAATAAAAATTACATCTGACATCTCAGAAACTATGTAAGCAAGAAGAGAATAGAGTGAAATATTTTAAAATGTTGAGAGAAAAAAACCTGCCAACATAAAATTATATACCTTGAAAAATTACCATTCAAAAGTGAAGAAGAAAGAGACTTTTTCACACAAATGAAAACTGAGTTGTTTGTCAGTACATCTGCCTTATAAGAAATGTTCAAAGAAACTCTTCAGAGAAAAGGAAACTGATGTAGGTAAAAAATTCTGATCTACATTTAAAAAAGGAAGAACATCAGAGAATGAATAAATAAAGGTAATTTTTTTATTTTTATTATTCATAATTGATATAACAAATAACAGTCCAAAATAATGGCCCCTCTGTATTTGATTATATGTATGCTAATATATACTATTTATAGAGAAATTAAAGATAACAATGATACAAAGTATAGGAGGGAGGAATTAGGAATATTTTATTATTAGAAGATATTTGCACTACCTGTGAAGTGGTATATGTTATTTGACATTGGACTTAGATTAGTGGTAATGTATATTTTGAACTATAGGACAATACTAAATATGATTGATATGCTAATGAGAGAAAATGGAATAATATAAAATACTCAAATCCATAAAATATCTGAAAAAATGTGGAGGATAAAAATAGGAACAAAGAACAGAGCCACAAATAAAAACAATAATAAATATCATACATATTAGTCTGCAATATCAGTAAGATCTTACATGGCAATGGTTTGAATGTACCAACTAAAATACAGATGGTCAGATTGGATCAAAAAGCAATATCCAACCATATGTTAACTACAAGACACCCACTTTAAATATTAAAATACACATAGATTAGAAGTAAATTAATGGAGGAAGTTCTACCATGGTAACACTAATCAAAAGAAAGCTGAAGTAGCTATATTGGACTTTAGAGCAAGGAAAGTTATCAGGGATAAAGTTGGACATTTCATAATGATGGAAGGGTCAGTACTCCAAGAAATTATAATAATTTTGAATGTGTGTGTCACTAACAATAGAACATCAAACTACATGAGGCAAAAACTGACATACTACAAGGAGAAATAAATGGATTCACTATCATATTTGGAAGATTTTAAAAACATTCTATCAGAAATGGCAGTTAAGGACATAGTTGATCTCAACAGCACCATCATTCAACTAAATATAATTAATATTTATGGATTACTTCATCCAACAACAGCAGACTAAATACTCCTCTCAAGTTCACATAGAACATTAACCAAAATAAGTCACATTCTGGGTGATAAAACACACCTCAACAAATTTAAAAATAGAAATCCTGCAACATTTGCTTTCAGGCTAAAATGAAATTAAACTAGAAGTCAGTAACAATTAAAATAACTGTAAAAATTATCCCTAAATACTTGGAGATTAAACCACATACTTCTAAATAAAACATGGTTCAAAAAAGAAATATTAAGAGAAATTTAAAAATATTTTGAATTAATTGAAAATACAACTTACCAAATTTGGGGGATGTAGTAAAAGCAGTGCTTAAGGGAAAATTTGTAGCATGAATGAAGAATAAAAGAATGAAGAATGAAAAGAATAAAGAGCTAAAATTAAGATCTAACTTCCCACTTTAGGAAACTAAAAAAATGAGCAGATTAAAGAAGAAAAATAATAAATATGCTGCAAAAAGCAATGAAATTGAGAATGAGCAAAACCAGAGCTAGTTCTTTGAAAAGATCAATGAAATTGATATGCCTCTAGCCACATTAATTTAAAAAATGAGAACAAGCACAAATTATTGATATCATAAATAGGAGTCATCACTACAGATCTAATGGATAATAAAAAGATAATCAAGGAATATTATGAATAACTCTCTGCCCCCAAATTTGGTATCCTAGATGAAATGGATCAATTTCCTGAAAGACATAATCTGCCAGAACCCACAGAAGAATAAAGAATCTAAACTTGACTTTATCTATTAAATTGGCTGAGTCAATAATTAATAACCTTCCAAAATGGAAAGCAGCAGGTCCAGATGGATTCACTGGTGAATTCCATCAAACATTAAAGCAATAAATTATACATATTCTCTACAACCTCTTTCGTAGGCTAGAAACAAAGAGAATATTCTCTAACTCATTTTAGGGGGCCAGCATACCCTAATACCAAACAAGACAAAGATATTACAAGAAAAGAATATTTGCCATGAATGTTCATTCAAATATATTTAACAAAATATTAGCAAATCAAATCCAAAAATGTACAAAAATAATGATATACTGTGAGCAAGTGAGATTTACCCCAGTGTGCAAGACTAGTTGAACATTCAAAAATAATTAATATAATCCATCACATTAGCAGACTATAAAAGAAAAATCATATGGTCATATAAGTAGATGCAGAAAAAGCACTTGACAGAACCCAACATCTATTTAGGGGTATAAACTCTCATCAAACTAGGAAGAGAAGGGAAAACTTTTAAAACTTGACAAAGGACATCTACAAAACACCTTCAGTTAACATCATACTTATTGGTGAGAAACTCAAAGCTTTCCCACTCGATCCAGGAATAAGGCAAAGATGTCTTTTACCTACTGCTTTTCATCATTGTACAATCAATGTAGCTAACAAAATAACCCAAGAAAATAAGATGTATACAGAATAGGAAGAAAGAAACAAACCTTAGCAGATGACATAATTATCTATGTAGATTTTTTTTTTTTTTTTTAGTGTTTTTTTGAGATAGAGATAGCAAGAAAAAGCACAAATTGGGTGGAGAGGCAGAGGGAGAGGGAGAAGCAGGCTCCTGGCTTAGCTGGGAGCCTAATACAGAGCTGGATCCCAGGATCCTAGGATCATGACCTGAACTGAAGGCAGACACTTAACCAACTGAGCCACCCAGGTGCCCCTATGTAGAAAAACTTTACAAACAACAACAACAAACAAACAAACATCTCACAGAGCTGAAGCATTTACAGTAAGATTGCAGGATATAAGATTAATATACAAAAGTCAATAACTTTTCTGTATACCAGTAATATAGAAGTAGAATTTGAAATTAAAAACACATTTACAGGGTGCTTGGGTAGCTCAGTGGGTTAAGCATCTACCTTTGTCTCAGATCATGATCTCAGGGTCCTGGGATCCAGACTGTATCAGGCTCTCTGCTCAGCAGGGAGTCTGCTTCTCCTTCTCCCTCTACCTGCCGCCCCCCACTCATGCTCAAATAAATAAAATCTTAAGAAAAAAACCCCAAAACCCTTTACATTAACATCCCCCAAATGAAATATTTAGCTATAAAACTAATAAAATATGCACAAGATCTATATGAGGAAATCTACAAAACTCCAATGAATGAAATCAATAACTTAATAAATGGAGAAATATTCCATGTTCATGGATAACAAGGCTAAATATTGTTAAGATGTCAGTTTTCTCCAACCTGATCTGTAGACTCCATACAATCCCAATTAAAATCTCAGCAAGTTATTTTGTATAAGCTGGTTTTAAAGTTCATGTAGTTCACAATAATGAAAGAGAAGAACAGTTGGAGGACTGACACTATCTGACTTCAAGACTACTAAATTTACCAGTAATCAAGACCGTCTGGTATTGGTGAAAGGATACACAAAAAGATCAATGAAATAGAATAGAGAGCCCAAAGGTAGACCCAGAAAAATACTGTCAACTGATCCTTGACAAAGGAGCAAAGACAAGACATAGAGCAACGATAGTCTTTTCAACAAAAGGCGCTAGAGAAACTGGACTTGTACATGCAAAAATATTAATCCAGACATATACTTTCCACCTCCACAAAAATTTACTCAAAATGGATCATAGACCTAAATGCAAAACACAAAACTATAAAACTCCTAGAAGACAACATTGGAGAAAACTCAGATGACCTTGGATATGCCAATGACTTTTTAGAAACAACACCAAGGGCATGATCCAGGAAAGGAAGAATTGATAAGCTGGGCTTCATGAAAATTACACACTTAAGCTCTATAAAAGATCGTCTCAAGAGAAAAAGTAGACAAGTATAAACTGTGAAAGAATATTTTCAAGACACATCTGGTTAAGAACCATTAGCCAAATAGACAAAAACTTTTAAAACTCAACAATAAGAAAATGAACAACTGAATTTAAAAATGGGCAAGTGACTTTGATACCTCACTGAAGAAGATATATAGAGGGCAAGTAAGTATATGAAAAGTTGATCAACATCATGTTACTAGAAAATTCCAAATTAAAACAACAACAACAAAAATACTACTACATGCCTATTAGAATGGCCAAAATTGAGGATATTGACAGCACTAAATACTGGCTACAATGTGGAACAATGAGAATTCTGATTGATTGCTGATGGGAGTGCAAAATGATATATCCACTTTAGAAGACATGCAGTGTCTTAAAAAACTAAGCCTATGCTTACCATGTGATCCAGCAGTCATATTTCTTGGTATTTACTCAAATGAATTTAAAAACTTACGTTCACACAAAAACCCACACAGAGATGTTCATAGCAGCTTTATTCATAACTGCCAAAACTGTGGAGCAATCAAGACATACCTCATTGGTAAGGGGTGAATAAACTGTAGTACATCCAAAAAATGGAATATTACTCATCCCTAAAATGCAATGAGCTATATCAAGCCACGAAAGACATGGAGGAAACTTAAATGCATATTACTAAGAGAATGAAGTCAATCCCAAATGGATTCATATGTACCATATGATTCCAACTATATGACATTCTAGAAAAGGTAATACTATGAAGACACTCAAAATAATTAGGGGTCACCAGTCTTGAGTGGGAGGAAGAAATGAATGGGCAGATCACTGAGGTTTTTTGTGATAGCGAAACTACCATGCGGCACTATAAATAGTGGAAACATGTCATTATACATTTGTCAAACTGAGCGTAAATCCAAATATAAACTATGAACTCCGCCTGATAACAATGTGTCAGTTATAACAAATATACCACTCTGGTGCAGGATGTTGATAGTGGGGGGTAGGTTATGCGTGTGTGGGGACAGGCTGTATGTGGGAATTATTGAGGAATGCGGTCTCATGCATTCAGTCTTTCGATCCCCACTCTGCTGTAAAACAAGGATCCTTGAGTCTGCAACAGTAACTCACCAACAGATGAAGAACCTCACAGCCTGTGCGGGATTTACCACCTTGTCTGCAAGTATCTTTTCCTGTTTCAGGAGCAATGAGTGTTCCTTTGTTCTGCTTTGGCATGGAAGTCATTGGCCCTCAGGCATTCCTCCAGCTTCAAGTATTGCAGACTCCCCAAGAGAGTCCCAAGGCTAGAGAAGGATATAAGTGAGCAAATTGTCCTGTATTGGCTGTGGGGAGAGACCTGTTGGCCATGTGTCACACACAATATGGAAGCTGATTTTGCTGTCTTTTCTCTATGTAAGCAAAGTATTAGTTCATCTAGTGCTTGACTGTGTTGTGTTTTCCTATTAAGATCCAGTGGACAGAAATATTTGTAGTTCCACCCCGAGCCTGGTAACTGGTAATGCACAGTACCCTGACTGACAGGAGCTCTCTGTGCTTTCTGCTCAGTTTTGATATGAAACTCAAATTGCTCTAAAAATAAAATATATTAATTAATAAAAATAAATAGCTTAACTCCTACTTTGCTATACACAAAAGTTAATTCAAGATGAGTTATTAACTAAAATGCAAAAGCTTAAATCATCAAACTTTCAGGGGAAAAAAGAAAAACATCAGAAAATGTTCTTTCCCTGTGTGTATAAGCAAAAGTTTCTAAGGTTACAGAAAGCAGCAACTTTAAAATTGATAAATTATACTTTATCAAAAGTTAAAACTTATGCTTGTCAAAATACAAAATTAAGAAAATGAATACGCAAGCCACAGATGGGAAGAAAATACACATAAAGCATACATCTGACAAAGAAGTGGTATCTAGGATATAGAAGGAAACCCTGTAACTCGATGAACAAATAACAACCTAATTAAAAGTAGGGAAAATATTTGAACAGACATTTTATAAAATAAGATATATGAAAGGACAATAATCACATGAAAAATGTCCAATATCATCAGGCCTCAGTGACATAAAAGTTAAGCCTGATTTCTGCAATTTACTGTGAAGTGCATAAAAAATAAGTTGGCTGTATGGAATGAGGATAGAGAAGGAAACATGATAACACAAATACAGTAAAATGTTACTGGTCCAATGTAGGTGATGCGTATTAGATGTCTGTTGCAAGAATCCCTTCTAATTTTTAAACATTTTTCATAATCTTGGAAAATATAAAGATAAAAATGCAATGATGAGAACTGAATGTGATTTGCATTAAAGTATAAAGTATCCAGCATAATCTAGGATATGTAAATTATTGATTTTATTTAAATGTGATAAACACTACAAAAGAAAGTAGGGGCCATATAGGGACTGGGACATTGGAGATGATTAACAAATTCCAACAGGATTGTTAGAGAATCTTCACTCTGGAGACCTGATATATCTTAAGAATGACTCTGACCCCTGTGTTGAGAATAGATTATAAGGGAACACAGATAGAAACAGAGAGATCATTTTAGCAGATTGGGCCAGGATCCAGGAAAGAACGATAACTTAGACCAAAGGTTATGACAGTAAAGATAGTGAGAAGTGGTTATATTCTAACATATATTAAAACTAAATGGAAAAATTGAGTTCGTGTGGGAGAGAGAAAGTGCAGAGCATTGCTAGAGTAACAATGTTCTTGGGCAGGAAAGGAGGGAATGAGAGAGTATATGGACAGAGACATTGGATTTAGAGAGGAGAATGAATGGATCATTTGTGACCAGAGGAAATACATGGTACATGATGCAGATCCTGGCCAGTGGGAAATGTATCTGAGGCAATTTGTGAAAATTCTTCTCTGATTGCTTCTATTTTCTCAGGGATAGAGGAAACAAGGTCATCAAATGAATTTCTCTTGACCTTTTAAAATTAGAAACCTTCGTACTCTTTGACCCAGATATTCCACTTTTTAGTATCTCCCCTATTGTAATAAAACACTGGCATATAAGGACATAGGTACACAAGTTTTTAGTTTAGCATTATTTACAGTGACATGCTTTCCCCCCTCTCTCTGCCTGCCTCTCTGCAGACCTGTGATCTCTCTCTCTGTGTTTAAAAATCAACTAATTAATCAATAAATCATCTGTGACACTACCACAATTTTCAGTCTTCTGCCCAGATTCCACACCCTACCCTCCCCGCCAAATGTCTTTTATTCCTTCATGGAGTACCAACCCTAGGTGTGTTGCACTTTGGCTTCCAGCAGCCTATACCTTTGACTGTTCAAAAGAAAACTACTTTTGCTTGCCTGTGAAGAGAGCTAGAAGTACCTGGTGTTGATGTCTGCACAGGGTGACTCCTAGCTAATGCTGTCTGGTACAACACAGGGGTGTGAAAGGCACTCCTTCTCTGGGACAGGATAATTCTGAGGTACAGCCTACACTCCAGAGATCCCTGGTGGAATCAGGTTGCTACTGTGCTGCTGGGGCAGGGGGCTTTGCTGAAATTGCATTCTTGTTTGGGTTTCCCCCCTCCCTGGGTCCTCTTCTCCCACTCCTTACTGACTTTTCCTGGGAGCGCTTGCTTCATAAATCACTTGCACATGAATTCTTGTAGCTGGGTCTATTTCAGGGAAATCCAATCTAAGAAAGTTACACTCAAAAAATACTGCTATTAAATTCTCTCCCTGTCATAATCAAACCTTTACTCTTTAGGCCTCTGCTTTGTTAGGTGACAACAAATTAAACTGTTTCAAAAGAGGATACATGACTTAGTGTTTTGCTGGTGTTCCCAGATTTTATGTAAGTCTACTCTCAGTAATTGATTATTTTCCACCAATGACTTTAGTGGTTAAATTTCAAAAGTCTTTTTGAAAATTGAGTCAATAATGAATATGTTTAGGAAAAGCCAAGATCTATGGGCTTTTCTCAAATCAAGTTACATTTGTTATGATTTATTTCACATCCCTAGAAGTCTTCTCCGGTAGAATTAATTTTTATCCTAATGTTTGAAAGCCAATTTGCTCACTGTCTGCTCTGTCCTATTTAATATACTGGTGTGTTCTACTTTACAAACCACCTAAAAGAAGGATGGCCAAAATCATTAGATCCTGGTCATTACCTCCCAGTTCCCATTTTTGACCCATTGTTTTTTAGTGTAGCCTTGCCTAGATTCTCTTGGCTTTGACTCTAAGGCTTCTTTGGTTTGACAGCACATTTGGACACATTTCTGCAAATTGACCCTTGGCATCTCTTCTTGGAACACAAGTGGTATTTGGATTCTGGAGCCATTATACCACAAATGTAGGCAAGAGCTTTGCTACCTTCTGAGGAGGCCCCTCAAATTCCAGCCAGCTTGGCCAGGCCTGTCCAGGCTTTCCTTCAGAGAGGGGGATTGGAGAGTTGCCACTTACTGATTTTCCCAAATGTCATTGTTTAACCAGTTTTCTGAAGACTGAGTTTCATGAACATGGATTCTTGCCTATGGTTACAGTTCTAAAATATATTATCCTATTTTCAGCCTTAGTTTTGGTTATTTCCTAAATTTATCTTGAAAATGCCTATTATCTATTTAATTTGTCCTAATTTTCTGATCTTAAGAGAAGATCATCAATGAAATCATAGTGTAAAGCTTCCAGGAATTACTTCTGAACTCTAAGCTAGACTTTTAATTTTTTTGAAGATTTTATTTTTATTTAATTGTCAGAGACAGAGAGCACAAGCAGGGGGAGTGGCAGGCAGAGGGAGAAACAGACTCCCCACTGAGCAAGGAGCCTGATGCAGGACTCAGTTCCAGCCATGCTGGGATCATGACCCGAGGCAAAAGCAGACACTTAACTGACTGAGCCACCCAGGAATCCCTAGACTTGTAAATTTTTAGTGAAATAGGTTTTATAGTAAATTCTATGAAAATTACCAAGAGAATAATAAATAGCACCTATAATAAGGTAGTTTATAGTTTCTGTAAAGAATATTATTTCTGCTTTATAAACTGGAACTTTGGAAGCCACTTGAGAAAGATGGCAGGACCTTCTTCATGTGTCTTTGACCCTGAATGAATGAGTGAATGAATGAGTAAATTCTCATTGGTCTTTGCTCAAATTTTACATCTCATCTAGATTTCTTTCTTTAGTCCCTATTCCTATATATATTCCTACCAATGTTTAGGCTCATCTCAAATTCTTAGGTTCATCTCAAATACTCATCTCAAATCCTACCAATATAAATTCATACTAATGTTTAGACTCATCTCAAATTCCTAACAAAGATCCCAGAAGGGTTGGATTTGAGGTATGAGATATGACTGGTGGGTAATTTTAAACAACATGACTGTCAGAACATATATTTGCTTCTAGTGATTTTCTTTTGAGGGTTGATGAGTTTTTTGGAAGTGGAAGACTACATTTTGTCTTAAATACTAAACCTGCAGATATAATTTATGGTTCATAAGAAAGCTCCAAAAGCCAAGGTACAAGGAGGACCTTGAACCTTTGTAGAAGTGCTTACATTTAGCCACATGGACTAAAGATCCTAGTGAATCCAATCTATTGTAGAAGCATGTGCAGATCCTAGGGACATGAAGTGCTCTTTGTGTGGACTGAAAAGCTGTCTGCTATATTCTGAAACACTAGGCTGTAGCAGGCTTAGCCTATTGTCCTTTAAAAGTTTATGAATTTTTATTGGAAAGTGATTTCCTGTTTTGGTACCACATTTCCAAACTATTCTTGTCATTATGTGTTATTACCATGAACTGAGTTCTATCCCATGGATTCTGATGTGAAGTGATAGTGCTACTTCCTGGACTGGCTTATAAAATCCCACATGGTGCTCCTCTGTGCTCCTTTCTTGTTTTTAATACCTATAATGGAGACCTCTCCCAGGGAACTTTGGAAGCTACTTGCAGAAGATGGCAGAACCTTCATACATCCAGGTCCCTGAATGACTATATGGGAGATGGCTGCCCCACCAACATGTTCTCCTACCTAGTACTATCACATGATCAAGAAATGAACTTTTATTGCTTTGAGCCTTTTAGAATTTTGAATCTACTTGGTGTAATTGTTAAGTCTATCCTTTCTGGTACAGATGCCCAACCCATCCACCTATGGAACCCTATCCTTTTCTAATATAGTAAGCTGGAACACTGCAAAGGCTACCAACATACTGCAGTACTGATAGGACTGAAAGCGTTAATGTCGCAGATGAAAGCTAAGAATAGGCACCTTAATGGGTTCAGAAGCTTGTATGAGATAACCAGAGCATTGGTGAGTGTTAAAGGCAGAGCTTGGAGTAGTAGGGAGGGGAGCTATGGTTTAGTTAATGTTGGAGTGCATAGAAGACCCTTGCTGCTGAAATGGGGGAGAGGGTCAAGGCATTTGAGTTCCTGAATAAGCAGATGGGAAGTTGGAAATAACAATATTTGAGTACTAATATTAATGTGATCTAAGATGTTCCATAGGTTGGTGAGGCATATGTGCATTGTATTATGCTATCCTGTAATCAGGCACAAAGCAGACATTCAACAGATGTGTGACTCAATAGATGTATGACAGCTGTGTTGATAACTGAAAATGTTTATTGAAAATGCTCTAGTTAAGTAGATCAGTACTCTGCAATAGAATCTATGCTCTAGGTGATTCTAGGCAATCAGATTATTGTATTACTTAAAGGTGGAGTAAAAGTGTCAAGTACTCGAAGTACTCATTCAATCACTTAGGTATTCAGAAACATTCACTGAGCATTTCTTCTGCTTATGGACAATGCTAGGCATGGGTGATAACACGTATGATAACAGAAATGAGACCTTGGGGCTTATTTGCCAATAGGGAAAATAGCATAAAAATTAGTAAGTGAGATCATAAATGTTGAAATTAGTATTATGAGGAAAATAAAAAGGGCCTTTTAATAGAGAAGATCAGGGGATGTGCATGTCAAACATGAGAAGAGTATTGTAGTCAAAGGGAAGAACAAGCCTAAAAACTCTGTGGCAAGAAAAAGCTTGGGAAGTTCAGAGAGCTTAGAAAAAGCTGGGGGGTGCCTGGGTGGCTCAGTGGGTTAAAGCCTCTGCCTTCGGCTCAGGTCATGATCCCAGGGTCCTGGGATTGAGCCCCACATGGGGGGGTCTCTGCTCAGCAGGGAGCCTGCTTCCTCCTCTCTCTCTCTGCCTGCTTCTCTGCCTACTTGTGATCTCTGTCTGTCAAATAAATAAATAAAATCTTAAAAAAAAAAAGAAAAAGAAAAAGCTGGTGTGGTTAGAACATGGTGTATAAACAGTGGTGTTGCTTGATACAAGACTGCCAGTTTTGGTAGGGGCCAGATCAAACATCTTGTGGGTGATGGTGAGGATTTTGAGTTTTTTGTTTTTGTTGTGTGTGTGTTACTGAATACATTTGACATATAGCATTGTGTAAATTCAAGGTATACAACATCTTAAATTGATAAATTTGTATATTGTAAAATGATTGCCACTGAAGTAATAATTAATGCCTCTATGATATTACATAATTATCCTTTTGTTTTAGGGAATAATTAAGTTCTAGTCTCTTAGCTAGTTTGATGATTATATGAATATAATATTGTCTATATTAATTATGCTGTACATTAAGTATCTATGGCTTATTTACTTATTGTAAGTTTAGGATATTGAGTTTTATTCTAAAGATAATGAAAATAAAGTGAGAATTTTAAGTATGGTAGTGAAAAAGAACTGAGAGGAAGTGATGTAACAAGTTAAGGGGCTACAGCCATAAACCAAACAAAAAATGATGGTGGCCTGGGGGGGCGATGGCAGAGATGCAGAAAAGAGAATAGGTTAGAAGAATATTTTAGAGGTGGACACAACAGGTTTTACTATGCTGATAGAAGGGAAGGGGGGGCGGTCTAGGGTTACTCTGAATTTCTTGTGCAGTTGGATGGATATGCAATGATTGGGGATGGGTCAAGTGTAGGACAGAAAATCAAATGGCCTTAACATGTATTCTCTGAAGTATCTTTAATAAAGCAGATGTAAGTAACCACAGAACACAATGACATTATCATCACACCTGTGCTAGCTTACCCAAAGAATATACAGCTTTAGGAAAGCTAATGTTTGTATTAAACAGCTCCGTATAAGTTGGCTCTTACATTTGACTCAAGATAAAAGATAAATGTTTCAGCTCTTAATTATAGTCCTTTATATTGATTACTAGTTGTTAACAGTATATTTCTGTGTAATCAACTATCACAAAAATGAGAAGCTTAAAATAATCACTGTTTTATTATATCACATGGGTTCTGTGAGTGAGGAATTTAGGCAGAACTCAGTTCTTTTTCTCCTTACGGTATCAAATAAAGTAATGTAATGATGTTCAGTCAATAGGCTGGTCTGTAGAGTCTACGATGCCTTCATTCATTTGTTTGACACTGCAGTAGTGATATCTAGGACAGCTGGCTTCAGTGGGGACTGTCTGCATTAATGCCTTTGTGTGGCCTCTCCAGCATGGCAATTTCAGACAAGCAGAATAGATTTCTTACATGAAAGCTGGCCTCTCCCAGAGTGATCATCCCAAGAAAACCTGAAAGAAGTTGCAAGGCCTTTTATGACCTTGCCTGAAGTTATGTAATGTCATTCTATTTGTTCAAGCAGACACAGGGCTTCCCAGATTTAAGGAAAGAGGACATACCTTTGGATAGGAGGAATTTCAAAACAAAAACAAAAACAAAAAAAAACCCAAAAAACAAAAAACTAACCATTTTCGAAAACTGCCACATTAATATAAATAAACTTCCGAGACTTACACCTTCTAGTTCCATAGTTCTTTAAGTTGTTTTTAACTTCTGAGTGCCTTTAAAAAAGTGAGTCCATTATTTTCAGGTGAATGTTAATTCAGTAAATGAAAAAATGAAGAGGAAAAGGAAAAAAATAAGTTCTTTAATGCCAGAGACCTTGGATTGAGAGGATTCTCTCAATACGACATCTCCTAAGGGAAGCAAAATATAAAGAAAGGAGCATAGGTCTAGAAATAAAGGAAACCATGGTTTCTTTTTTCAGTTCTTTAGTTTGGCTGCTTAGAACACATAGGTAACCAAGAAGCTGAACTTGTAGGAGAATGCAATTCTGTTTTATAAAAAGCAAGTTGTTCCATCCTTCTTTTGTGTTGTAGTTAGTAAAGTAGAACAATTAATTTTATATGTCAACCTACCTAGTCATAGTACCCAGGTGAACTACTCTTCTAAATGTTGCTGTGAAGGTTTTTTTTTTAAGATGAGATTAACATTTAAATGAGTAGACTTTGAGTAAAGCGGATCACCCTCCAAAATGTGGGTAGGCTTCATCCAATCAGCTGAAGGCTTAAAAACAAATGAGGCAGAGGTTCCTGATGAAGAGGAAACTATTTCCAATCTGTCTGCAAACTAGAGGGGCAACTTTCCCCTGGGTCTCCAGCCTGCTGGTCTACCTTGCAGATTTTTAGACTTGTCAATCTCTACAATCGCATCAACCATTCCTTAAAATCTTTTCTTCTCTCTCTCTCTTCTTCCTTCTCCCTCTTCCTTCTCCATGTCAGTGACTTTTCTAGTTTTCAGCTTCAAGGGATAATCCTTAATAGTTTAGTGCATGACATCAGTTTGAATTGAGCATTTGTACTATTTGGATAATTTTAAATGTTGATGGACCCTGACTGTGAAGACTTTTTTCCTGTTACTAAATCTTTTTGTTTTGAGGCTGTTGCCATATTTTTCTTGCCCTTTGTATTTGTGTCTGTCTCCTTAAGCTTTTATTGGAAATGTGAATAAGTAGAGAATCACTTGTGTAACTTGCCAAGAAATGCACATTTCAGAGCTTTAAATCTGTAGTTAGTAATTTAAAAAGCCCCAAAATATATAAAAATGTTATGTAGAATATATGTATTTTACAAATACAAATTTATACACATATATATCTTATTTCTATTTCCCTGAAAAACCTTGACTAATACACAGAGCTTACAAAAGTTATGTTCTGGGACTGTTGTCTAACCAATTAATACATGAAAGAAGATGGTGTAGGGGATCCTTTCACTACCGCTTGAGAAACAGTGAATTGACTTTATTGTAAATGTGTCTACCAGCCTCTTCCTGAGCTATAGAAATTAACATCTCAGCAAAATAAAATTTTTTCATGTAATACAATAAAATACATTATATCTAAAATCTGTTATTTATATCTGAGGTTCTCAACTCTGGTTGACATTAGTATCACCTAGGGAACTTATTAAAAGATACTGTATTCTGAGCCCCACTCCAGACCAACTGACCCAAATTCTGGAATAGGAACCTGGACATGTATAGTTTTGTTTTGTTTTCCCTCATGCAGTGATTCTAATATCCACATAGAGTATCATTTCCTCTGCAAAGAGTGAGAGTTTGACTTCTTCTTTGCCGATTTGGATACCTTTTATTTCTTTTTGTTGTCTGATTGCTGAGGCTAGGACTTCTAGTACTATGTTGAATAGCAGTGGTGATAGTGGACATCCCTGCCATACTCCTGACCTAAGGGGAAAAGTTCTCAGTTTTTCCCAATTGAGAATGATATTTGCTGTGGGTTTTTCATAGATGGCTTTGATGATATGGAGGTATGTACCCTCTATCCCTACACTGTGAAGAGTTTTGAACAAGAAAGGATGCTGTACTTTGTCAAATGCTTTTTCAGCATCTATTGAGAGTATCATACGGTTCTTGTTCTTTCTTGTATTAATGTATTGTATCACATTGATTGATTTGCAGATGTTGAACCAACCTTGCAGCCCAGGAATAAATTTCACTTGGTCATGATGAAAATCCTTTTAATGTACTGTTGGATCCTATTGACTAGTATTTTGGTGAGAATTTTTGCATCCATGTTCATCAGGGATATTGGTGTGTAATCTTCCTTTTTGATGGGGTCTTTGTCTGATTTAGGGATCAAGGTGATGCTGCCTTCATAAAATGAATTTGGAAGTTTTCCTTCCATTTTTGTTTTTTGGAACAGTTTCAGGAGAATAGGTATTAATTCTTCTTTAAATGTTTGGTAGAATTCCCCTGGGAAGCTGTCTGGCCTAGGGCTCTTGTTTGTTGGGAGAATTTTGATTACCGCTTCAGTCTCCTTACTGGTTATGGGTCTGTTCAAGTTTTCTATTTCTTCCTGATTCAGTTTTGGTAGTTTATACATCTCTAGGAATACATCCCTATCTTCCAGATTGTCAAATTTGCTGACATACAGTTGCTCATAATATGTTCTTATAATTGTATTTCTTTGGTGTCAGTTGTGATCGCTCCTCTTCCATTCATGATTTTATTAATTTCTCTCTCTCTCTTTCTCATTTTTTTTTCTATGAGTCTGGCCAGGGATTTATCAATCTTACTGATTCTTTCAAAGAACCAGCTTTCATTGATCTGTTCTACTGTTCTTTTCATTTCTATTTCATTGACTTCTTCTCTGATCTTTATTCTTTCTCTTCTCCCACTGGGTTTAGGCTTTTTTTGCTGTTCTTTCTCCAGCTCTTTTAGGTGTAAGGTTAGGCTGTGTATTTGAGACCTTTCTTGTTTCTTGAGAAAGGCTTGTATTGCTATGTACCTCCCTTTTAACACTGCCTTTGCTGCATCCCAAAGGTTTTGAACAATTGTGTTTTCATTTTCATTTGTTTCCATGAATTTTTTAACTCTTCTTCAATTTCCTGGTTGACCCATTCATTCTTTAGTAGGGTGCTCTTTAGCCTCCATGTATTTGAGTTCTTTCCAAATTTTCTCTTGTGGTTGAGTTCAAGTTTCAAAGCATTATGTTCTGAAAATATGCATGGAATGATCTCAATCTTTTGGTACTGGTTGAGACATGATTTGTGACCCAGTATATGATCTATTCTAGAGAATGTTTCATGTGCACTCAAGAAGAATGTGTATTCTATTGTTTTAGGATGTTATGCTCTGATTATATCTGTGAAGTTCATCTGGTCGAGTGTGTCATTCAAAGCCCTTATTTCTTTGTTGATCTTCTGCGTAGATGATCTGTCCATTGCAGTGAGTGGGGTGTTAAAATCCCCTACTATTATTGTATTACAATCAATGTGTTTCTTTAATTTTGTTATTAATTGGTTTATATAATTGGCGACTCCCAATAGGGGTATATTTATAATTGTTAGATCTTCTTTTGGATAGATCCTTTAATTATGATATAGTATTCTTCCTCATCTCTTATTTCAGTCTTTGGTTTTAAATCTAATTTGTCTGATATAAGGATGCCACCTTTCTTTTGATGTCCATTAGCATAGTAAAGGTTCTCCTCTTCCTCACTTTTAATCTGGCGTCTAAAGTCTAAGTCTTTGGGTCTAAAATGAGTCTCTGGCAGACAGCAAATTGGTAGGTCTTGCTTTTTTTTTTTCCAATCAGATACCTTATGACTTTTGATTGAGGCATTTAGCTCATTTACATTCAGAGAAACTATTGAAAGATATGAATCTAGTGCCATTATATTACCTGTAAAGTCACTGTTTTTGTATATTGTCTCCTGTTTTTTTCTGATCTATGTTACTTTTGGGCTGTCTCTTCACTTAAAGGATCCCCTGTAATATTTCTTACTGGGCTGGTTTAGGATCAAAAATTCTTTTAGTTTCTATTTGTCCTAGAAGCTTTCTTTCTCTCCTATTTTGAATGACATCCTTGCTGGATAAATACTCTTAGCTACGTATTTCTCTCCTTTAGCAACCTGAATATATCATGCCAATCCTTCTGGCCTGCCAGGTTTCTGTGTTTAGGTCTGTTGCCAGTCTAATGTTTCTACCCTTGTAGGTTACAGACCTCTTCTCCCTAGCTGCTTTCAGGATTTTCTCTTTATCTCCGAGATCTGCAAGTTTCACTGTTGCCTGTCGACGTGTTGAACTATTTTTATTGAATTGAGGGAGTTCTGTGGACTTGAATTCCTGTTTCCTTCTCTTTTCCATTCAAGTCCTTCTCTGGACTTGAATTCCTGGACTTGAATGCCTGTTTCCTTCCCCAGATTAGAGAAATTCTCCATTCTAATTTTCTCCAATATGCCTTCTGCCCCCCCTTCTTCTGTGATCCTAATTATTCTAAAATTGTTTCACTTTATGGTATCCCTTATCTCTCAAATTCTCCCCTTGTGATCCAGTACTTGTTTATCTCTTTCTCAGCTTCTTTATTCTCCATCATTTTATCTTCTATATCACTAATTCTCTTGTCTGCTTCATTTATCCTAGCAGCTAGAGCCTCCATTCTTGATTGCTTCTCATTAATAGTCTTTTTTATTTTAACTTGATTAGATTTAAGTTCTTTAATTTCTCTAGAAAGGGATTCTCTTTTATACTTTTTTTTCCCCTAAAGCCCGGATAGTATCTCTATAATCATTATTCTGAACTCTAGTTCTAACATCTTACTTAGATCCATACTGATGAGGTCCCTGGCAGTCAGTACTGCTTCTTGTTTTCTTTTTTGAGGTGACTTTTTCCATCTTGTCATTCTGCCCTAAGAAGAAATGAACAAGAGAGCAAAATACTGAAATGACAACAACCACCCAAGAGAAATACACTAAGCAATTCAGAAGAGTTCCAGAACCAAAAAAAAAAAAAAAAAAAAAGAAGAAGAAAAAAAGAGGGGAGAGAGAGAGAGAGGAAGAGAGGAAGAGAATATAATCAGACAGGTGAACAGAACAAAGCAATACACTGAATTCTTTATGTATTTTGATCCCTTTGTTAGAAAACTATATCCAAAATTGTAAAGAAAAAACCTTATATATGTGCAAAAATAAAATTAAATGCATTGAAAGGATAGAATGTAACTGTAAAGATGAAAATTGAAAAAGACTTTAAAAAAAGAGGTAATAAAATAAGAAATTGGTTGAAAATAAAGAGAAAAAATTAAAATTTGAAAGACTAAAGAGTTGTGGGGGGGAAAAAAACCCCATAGATTCTATATACTATTTTCCCCTAGCTCTGGAGTTTTGCAGTTCTGTGTGATCAGTAAACATGGTCTTGGCCAGATGCAGGGATCTTGCTGATCTTCTCTAGGAGGAGCCTGTTATGCTGATTCTCAGTTGTGTTTGCCCTGGGCAGAATTGTACCACTGTTGCCAGGGGACCAGGCTAAGTAATCTGCTCTGGATTGCTCTATGTGGTTTTTATTCCCTGAAGGCTTTCCTTGCCACTTTAGAGGATAGGAATGAAAATAGTGGCCTCCACTCTCCAGCCCCAGAGCCAAAAGCTCAGGGCCCCACTCCTCAGTGCACCCTCAGGGTAAAGCAGTAAGTTACTCCTGTCTCTCTCATCTCCAGCCCAGCCATACTCTGAGCTCACCCAGCCTTTGATGGTACATTTCTGTCTCAGGCATGCAATCCCATTTGGAGTCTCCAGACCCTGCAGATTCCTGGAGTGCATACCTGAGCCACTCCTACCAGGGGAGGAAGGGAGGTTTTTGCCCTGGTTCTTCCACTTATTGGGCCGCTGCTCAGATAGCCATTGCCCAACCATGCCAGCGTTCATGGTATATGGCAACCCTGAGCTGAGAGACCATTCCTGGGCTAGGTGATTGCAGCTGGCTTCCCTACTCTGATGCCTAGGAACTCTGCCACACTCAGGCACCCCCAGTGTTTCTGTGACCCTGAGGATATAGAGACCACTGTCTCACTTGGGATTCTGCCCCTGAGCAGGAATGTCCCTCACCAGAACAGGCTTTTAAAAGTTAAGATTTTGGGGCGCCTGGGTGGCTCAGTGGGTTAAGCCGCTGCCTTCGGCTCAGGTCATGATCCCAGGTCCTGGGATCGAGTCCCACATCGGGCTCTCTGCTCAGCAGGGAGCCTGCTTCCTCCTCTCTCTCTGCCTGCCTCTCTGCCTACTTGTGATCTCTCTCTGTCAAATAAATAAATAAAATCTTTAAAAAAAAATAAAAATAAAAATAAAAATAAAATAAAAGTTAAGATTTTGTATTCCACTGCTGTATCCCTTGCTGGTATCCGGTTTTTGGAGACTCCCTCCCTGCGTAGTTTGTCTTCAGATTCACTTCTGCACATCTACTGCTCAGAAAATGATCACTTTTCTATTGGTAGAGTTGCAGCAATTCTTTTCTTAGGTCTCTGCTTGAGTTCATAGGTGTTCAGAATGATTTGATAGCTCTCTAGCTGAATTCCTGGGACCATATGAAACTAAAGTCTTCTATTCCTCTGCCATTTTAGACTCTCCTGAATTTCTCAATTTTTATATTTTGGCATCAAGTTCAAAATTGTCTATTGTACAGTGGGTTAAATCCTATTATATTCATTAACTTATGCCATATTTTAATCCATGGGAAGGGGCAAACAATATTCTTTGGAAAAACTTAAATCATCCTAGAATTTAATGGGTGCAGGACAGCTAAGTCCATGCAATGGCCAGTACTTTGTTTTGGTTTACATGACATCAGAGTTCTTGATATCAAACCCTTCTAGATCTAATGTTTATAAAAATTATATGTTATATTTCACTTCAAACTAAAACCACATGGATATTCTTAAAGAGTTCATTTTATGCTATTGTTCAATAATCCATATAGAATGAGTCTTTGAAATTCTGAAGCATTTTGTTTAGGCTCTTCATTCAATTATAGGTTATTTGCCTTTGTAATCAGTGCCTCCCTTGCATGCTTAAATATCTCATGAGCATTATCATCAATTTCTGGAGCTCTAATATTGTCTTGGCCCTAACAGCTATAATAGCCTTTTCAAAACAAAGAAAATAAATAATTCATAAACTGGAAATAGGCCCCTGAATAATTGAGTTAATAACTTATATTTGAATAGATATTAGGAATCAGCAGAACACATTCCACTTTAAGTTATTATGGTACATAGATATTAATGTACATTATGTGACTCAAAGTCATAGTTATTTAAACTGGGAGTACAACCTTTCCAAGAAAGGATATTTTCTCCTACCAAGATATTTCTGAAAGTTTGGCTCTAAAACAACTTGGGAATATATCTGTTTAATCATGTTGAATATTGATTTGCAAATTCTCTGAATTTTTATTAAGATTAAAATGGATAATTGAAGCATCATGATATGATATGTTCTGTCTAGCATTATTTAAAATGTATGCAATATGTTTGGGATTAAGAAAAAGATCCTAAAATGCAGTTATATATTCTATTTTCCTTTAGGCTGCAAATTATTTTGAAAGTATATAAATAAAAATGTATTAAAATTCAAATTTATACATCCTTTCATCACATTACAAATTATTACTAATAATTAACTCAGAGAATCTCATTTACATAATGTGACTGTACATTGGTTGCCCCTTTCATCAACATCAAGTAGGATACTTACACCAACAAAAAGAAAGAAAGAAAGAAAGAAAGAAAGAAAGAAAGAAAGAAAGAAAGAAAAGAAAGAAAATAGCATTTGAAGAGGAAAGAATGCTAATGTTGTTCATGTAGAGGGTATTTTGAAGAGTACCACAGGCAGTTTCCCATTACCATTCCACCATTTCTCACCAAAAGCCAAGATTTTCCAAGAACAAGGTGTTCCCAATTATAAGATGATATGCTAGGATATCATATAACTGGTATATGCCTTTTTATCATTTAGATTTTGGTTTTATTATTTACTTTTATTATCTTGATTATTATTTTCAATGTGTAATAAGACAATATTACTAGTTTGTTGAATTATTTTTTAATTAGTATGAAATGGGAAGAATCTTATGGCTAAACATCAGCATGTTTTATAAAGCTTATATAAAAAATATATTTCCAACCACAAAAATTTCCATTCACTTCCTAGGAAGGATTCAGCAAAAGCTGCCCAGTCACAGATGAGAGCCACTGAGGTAAGAGATGCAGTTACATATTTTTATTAAAATAAATTTATTAGCATTGAAATATGATTTATTAAAGTATTTATTTATGGGGAGCCTGGGTGGCTCCATCATTACGCTTCTGCCCTCTGCTCAGGTCATGATCCCAGGGTCCTGGACTCGAGCCCCACATCAGGCTCCCTGCTCAGTGGGGCACCTGCTTCCCCCCCTCCAACTCTCCCTGCTTCTGTTCCTGTCTCATTGTGTCTCTCTCTGTGAAATAAATAAAATCTTTTTTAAAAAGTCTATTAAAAAATATTTATTTACATATATTTGAATATTCATTGCAAAAAAAAATTTTATGTGAAACAAATTAAAGGGTAAGTAAAATTTAAGTGTAGTTGGCCAGTTGAGGGTGTGTCACTATCCCTGGATTCCAGAAGCTAGCAAGGAGAGAATCAAACATCAGTTTCTGGCACATTTGGAACATGATCTCATCAAGAAAGCCCAAAAGAAAAGTCTTACATATTTAACCATTATGCAAGGTGACTTAGGAGGGCAATTTTGACAATGTGGGGGAGGGTGATTTTAGCAACTTCATAAAACAACCACAGATTAATGTTGCTAAGAAGAGTTTTATGTTAATTATACTTATCAATACAACACTGGCACAAGAGAACTTGAGAGATATTGTGTGTACAGAAAGAACATTACCTAGTTTAATATACTAGATATTTTAAGCCATAAAATATAGTAAACATTTAATCTAGGTCTATTAATTTGGGTCTGTTCAAGCAATAGACAATAGGGAGTTCTAATATAACTGTTAAATAATGAACATAGTGTAAAACATGCTATTCTGTGTCAAACAGATCTGGACTGTAAAAGACAGTTTGTACAATCATTCTCTATTTTCAGTTGATGTAGTCTGATTAAAAGCAGCTAAGACAATGACCTTTCCAATAGGCTTTTAGGATGAAAGGAAAAATGGAGGGGCCAGGCAATACAGTCACTATGGTAATCAACAATCACGAGAAGACTGATTGTTAAGTAGAGTTGGTAAGGAAGGATGAACAAACATAGAAGGGAGACATTGCTTTTCAAGGAAACATTTTGGGCCAGGTTCTTCCAGAAGGGGTGATGTTCCTTCTATAATGCCATAGAGGAGTCCATCCAGCCAGAGACCAGACTTCTAACCAGAGGAGTAACCATAGGGACAATAAACTTTCTAATGAAATTCTCATTAGAAAAAGGCCTAGCTTTAAATAAGGCTGCTGCAGCTAGTGATAATGATGATGGTGATGATGATAGATGACATTTATTATGTGCTAACCATGGTCCCAAATACTTTTTTTTTTTTTAAGGTTTTATTTATTTATTTGACAGATGGAGATCACAAGTAGGCAGAGAGGCAGGCAGAGAGAGAGGAGGAAGCAGGCTCCCCACCGAGCAGAGAGCCCGACGTGGGGCTTGATCCCAGGACCCTGGGATCATGACCTGAGCCGAAGGCAGAGGCTTTAACCCACTGAGCCACCCAGGTGCCCCCCAAATACTTTTCATATAGTAGCACATTTAATCTTTATAATAACACCATGGGATAGGCACATTTTTATTTTCATTTCACAGATAAAGAAATGGAGTCATCAGAGTTGTCATTTTACCATTATCAATGTTAAGGTATGAGGGAACAGAAAAACATACCAGAATTAAACTAATAAAGATAGAAAAGATGGTGACACCCCAATTTGTGTTTTATTTTGTCCTAAAATTTGATTCATTCAATAAACAATCGAACAGCTGTTTATACCACGATCCGTGTTAATCTCTGGGTATGCAAAAAGGAGACAATTCAGATATGTGTTCTGATATTCTTGGAATTTATGCTATTATTAGGGAGACTTGTAATTTAACAAGAAATATTTTCTCACTTTCTTAATTACTAAATTGAGCCTGGAGGATTCAGTAAGTGTCATCAACCTAAGAGCTGAGGGATTGGCATAATATTTAGGAAATTGTCCGTTACCTCAGTGTCAGTGAGTAAAAGAACCCTGTTTGATGTTTTGACATTGTAAATTGATATTTATTTTCCTTAAATGTAATAATTCTTCAAGACCACTTTGAAACCCAAAGAGTAAGGCCATCTTGTAACCTAGCAACAACTCTCTCATAATGACCTTCAGATAGGGAAGGACAAAGTGCAGGAAACTCTTAAAAGCTGTTTTAGGGTTTATCCCAAAACACACCCACACACACACACAGAATAGTATAGGTCACAACATCTCTTGGAGTCTAACAATATTTTTAAAAACCAAACTGTATTTCTAAAGAAGCTTCACCTTTATATTTTTTGATTCTTTTTAAGTTGTGTTTTATTTTTTAAACATGTATATTGTGATTTCCTTAAATCTATCAATATAGTCTTGGAAAAAAATATTTCTTCCATTTTCTAGGTAACTATTGATGATTTCACATACTTTTGCTGTTAGGTTTTCTCTTTTCTAAATGTAGAGTTGCCAGATAAAGTTGAAATTCAGATGAACAAGAACAAGTATTTATTTAATTATTCTAAAAAGTTCTTTTTTTATTTTTTAAATATGGTAAGTTTAAAGTGGTTTTCATGAGCTATCCTTCTACCATCCTTATCAATTTATTCACTTTTATTCATATTTTCAAATATTTGAGAACTAATTATATGTCAGTATTATTCTAGGTACAGGGAAGTATCTCCTTGAACAAACAGGCTTTGCTCTCATAAAGCATATATTCTTATGACAGGAAAAACAAAGAAGCTTCATAATACTGAACATTGTGAGAAGTTAGGAAATAAAAATAATTTCTAAAACATTATCTTTCCCATGGTGAACAAAATACCTGCTGATTAAAAACCTACTTAGAATATATAGCTTATTGCCCAGTTAAGGTTTTTAAAATTATTTCATCCCTAATAGACTTGAAATAGCTAATGTTATATTTAATCAATCAACCCATTGATCTTTTATTTTTCATTCAGTCAATGCCTGAGAAAGTAGAATAAATTACGGTATAAGCCAATTGGCTTTTATGTGAAGGAAATTTGTCTTTCTCACTTAGTTTTGTTATGGCTGTGTAAAATGGGATGATATCTCTTGAGATATCTAAGCAGAGGGTTGTTGACCCCTGTGGAAGGAGGTTATTTGAGCATTAGATGGGCAGGTGGCCTATGAGCTTCCTTTCAATTTTGAGTTTTTGTAATACTATAGAGAAACTCCTCTGCAGAAAAACATCTGTCCATGGTATTCCCTGGACCCAACACCAGCAAACTTCATCTGGATAGTTTTAAATTAACTATTTGTTCCTTTCTAGCTTAAGTCAGCATTTTCTAGTTGCTTGTTCAGATCTTTCAATCATTTCTCACATCTTTCAACATTAAAAAATTGAAAAAAAAAAAGGGAAAAAAGCCCTGAAAACGAAATAATATTTCAGCATGAATCATTTTAATGCTCAGAGTTTTGTGACATAGGTGCTATTGTTATCTCCATTTTTCAGAGGTAGAAGCTGAGATTCGAGAAGTTAAGCAGTTTTCCTAAATTCAGGAACTGAATCTGGAAGCAGTCTGAGCCCACAGGTGGGTTCTCTCAATTCCCAGGACCTATCATCTCCTCCAGTGAATCTTCTAAAAGCTTGCCTTTTTCAAAATGTTTTATCATAAAAGCCTAAATATCACACTTAGATAAATGTATAGAGTAGTTAATAGATTATCTGACCACTGAGTTGAACCCTGGCATACATGTATGTGAGATGAAAAATTGGGACTTATGGAGAACAACTGGCAAAGGCATTCTCAAGTTTGGAAAGTCATACTCATTAAACTTTACATTTTATAGTGCTCTATGATCATACACAGGTAATACATACAAATAAACTCCTATCAGGAATAACTTACAAAACGTGATAAGAGAAGCCCCAGACACTGTGTAAGCCTCAGTGACTTTATTCCACGTGGTTTGCTCTCCTTGCTCTTTCTTAAGTACTTGCCTTACCTGCACTCTAGCCTCTTACTCGTACTTGGGAGCACATCCCTACCTGTTCTGGGAAGTTCTTTTTGTAGAGGACTTCCAAAGAAAAGCCTAGAAGTGGGAATTTGGCAAACTCGGTTCTAGCCCAGGATCTGCCACTAATAAGTTCTGTGTCTAAAGTCAAATTTTTGTCATTTTTCTGTGCCTAGGTTCTTCATAAAAGGGATAGAGCTCAGGTGCTGTGGGAACCAGCTAGCCTAGCCCTCCCCACTCTTCAGTGCTTCAGTCTCATACTTTTCATCACTCCCAACATTTTCTCTAAATCCTGCTTAAATACTTCTGGGCATTCCATTCTACGTACTCTGAGAAAAGTTTTCTTTTGAACCTAATTCTTCTCCTATGTGGTTTCCGATTTTAGTTTCATTTTTGTTCTCTTGAGTGTCCTAGATCAAGGGTGCTCATTCTTTCATTTTTGAAGGCAGCTATCCCCTCTCTTGTCCCTCTCACCCTTCTCAAATCTCAGTTTCAGCTAACATTTGTAGATATTTTAACCTTCCATATGAAATGGTTTTCAATCTTGTTTCCTTGGTCACCTGTCTCTGGACTGGGTTCCTTACTGATGGTGTTCTGAAAATGCAGGACCCAGAACAAATAACAATGAGAACAATAACTAATGTCTAGTGCTTGTCCTGTGCTAGCTATTGTTTTATGTGTTAAATACATATTGTTTCATTTAATCCTAATAGCAGCGTTATTCAGTAGCACTATTATAATCCACATGAAAACTGGGAGCCAGAGAGGTAAAATGGATTGCCCAAGTACAGATAAGCCTGGTAATGCCAGGAATTCAGGCTTTTCTGGGATATAGAGCCCATGCTCTTAATAATTTGGATAAACTGCATTTTCTGAAATTGGTATTTGAAACCCAATTTGTGCACCACTCGGTTGACCGGGACTTACATCTTCCTTACTCTAGATGTGAAATTTCTACATGCACAGCCTAAAATTCAATGTATATGTTTTATGTGTGAGGACTTCAGTTTTGAAGCCTGTAGGAAACATCTGCTCTGTATCATGTACTGTGCAGAACATAAGGATTCTCGGGATAAAAATAAGCCCTCCTCTGTCTAGTTGGAAAATAGACATTCAAATAAGTAACCCAAATGTAATGCTAAGTATACTTAAGTTTGAAGTAAAGTAAGAACTTTATTAAGATTAATGAGAACACGGAGAATGTAACTAATTCTATCTAAAAGAAAAAGAGATTACTCCAAGGAAGTTAGATGTGGATAGGTTCTTTAAGGATGAATAGGAGTCCACTGGACAAAGAAGAAAAATATTGGAAAAAATACTTTGTCTTTATTAATTATCTTTGTAAAAAATATGTCTCAAAATCAGCCAAGAATTAGCATCATGTTTATTAGACAATGCTTCACGGAAACAACTATTAAAACAAATAGGACAATGTTTGGTCACTTAGGATCTTCTAGAACTTTTATGTTCATCATGGTTTCGCAAATTCTATTCAGCAATCTTTAATTAGTATGAAATGTAATCTACTCAAACAGAAACATTTGAACTCACTTAGTGAAATTATGTGCTGTAATACAACAGTTCCACCACTAACTAGCTTCTTGTCCTTTGTACCTATTTTAATTTTTTACTTCTGAATCATAGATCATGATTAGAAGCAAGCTAAAAAGTGAGGAGTTTGGTGTTCTTTTTATAATCTGTTGACAAGTTAATATTTTTTATAGATGGCCTATTTCATTGTGTTCTTCCCACTATAAAAATACCTTTAATATTAATTTTAGGTGGCTTTTGAAACCTCAATAAATTCTAGGATTCATTATTCACTTATATGATTTTTTAGAGGTCTAGACCTCTCCACTCTTATTTCTGTTCTTTCTTTCCTTTTCTGTATATGTAATTGTTTTTTAAGTTGTTGCTTTTGGTTATATAGAAATCCCCTTCAGAATTATATGAAATTATAGAGCTGGAATTTCTTTTTTGAAAACAACATCTCATATCATTGGTTTTGGATTTGAACCATCTTTTCTTAGGGCTTGATCTAGGAAAGACTTCTGCTGCCTCTGAAATTTGCCTTCCTGAAATCCATGTTACATGTCTGACTTCTTGCCATATTTCCTTTCCTTGTTTTCAGGCATTCTACGGCCTTTTTACTCAGTGTGGTATATGGACCAGCAGTGTTAGCATCACTGGGAGTTTGTTAGAAATGAAGAATCTCAGGTCCCCATTCTAGGCCAAGTAAATCAGATGGGCTTATTAAAAACTCATTCAGGTGCCTTATAAGTACACTGAATCAGGGAAGCACTGCTTTGAGATGACAGGGCAAAATAACTTTCTCCAAAGGTCTTCTCATTTCCACCTGTCTAACCAAGTCTTTTTTAAGAATCAGGTTGATGGACCTTTGGTAGAAAAATACAGTATTTCAAGGCAAATAAAAAAATTTGTCAGCTACCTTATTTTTAGCTGAATTTTAGTAATAAAAGTAAGCTAGCATTCACAGAGGGATTACTGTGTACTCAGTACAACTCTTCAAATTTTTCCTCTGATTTAATCTTCGTAATAGCACAGAGATGCAGTTAGCATTGCAATTCCCATTTTACAGGTGAGGAATTTGAAGCCAATGTAGAGATTCAGTTCTTACCCAATATCACAGAGCCCTGCAGAGCCAGGTTTCAAATTAAACCTATTTAAACCTATTTGATTCTAAAATCTATGTTTTAAATAATGTGAAAGCACTGTTACTCATGACAGGATGAAATTTTTAACAGATTACAGGGAAGCTGAAAATTTCCTGCTCCATTATATTTGTTCTCTTTTCCCGGTCTGTATTCCCTGACCGTTTTAAGCTACTGCCTCTACCACCTGTTAATATTCCTGTCCACACCCATGTCTCATATACTAAACATCCCCTGTGAGGGTAATCCAAACACTCTCTTGCTCTCTCTCCGTTGCTTTAATTGTAAATTGTTTGTCACAAACTTTTCCATAACATACCAGCTCACCCTTAATCCTTCCGGTTTCTAATCACTCCTATTTTCTGCCTTGTCTTGATCTTTAAATCTGCTATTCAATACTGTTATCCTTTCAACTAAGATCTAGGCTTTTTTTTCCAATTATAAGACCTTTAACTCCTTAGGTAAACACTGTTCCTGATGTGACTAGACCTGGACTCCTACCTTCGGGTCAGCTCTAGGCACAATTCCAGAATCTAACCTTACTCTTGTTCTAAGAGAAAGAACATGAACTTTCTTTCAGTAATTAAGCTGTAGAACATTCTTTCTAACACTTTACCTTGTTCTCTCTCTCCTTGTCCTTCACTGAAATGTTTCCTTTCATGCTATCAAAAGCAGACTTGAGTTCCACACAAGCTTTTATCTTCATGACATGTTAAGTTCATCTACATCATCTTCTTCTAAGGCTTTACTAGAACAAAGTATCATTGTTATGATCAAATAATAAATCTTACTAACTTTCTATCTTGAATTGTACTTTAAATTTTGTTAATGCTCTGGGCTTTGAATATACAGTAGAATTCTTGACCCTCATTTTAGTCATTTTTAACTGTGGATTCCTTTGTTTATATAAATTGCATAACTTTTTATTGTAATGGCCGATGTCCTTCATTATATCCAGTTTTATAGTTTTATCTGACAATGTTTTCCTTCCCTCTAGACTTTGACTTTAAAGTTAACATAAACCTGGCAGACTTCCAGATGATTCTGTACAATGTTATATACATTGTACTATAATGTACTATAGTCAGGTGTTCATCAATCTGGCAGAATAATCCCTGATACAGGACCAGATACAGTTTTGTATCTCTATTTATTTAGCTAATCATTATTTTTCCAGTCTTTTTTTCTGTCTACAAAATCCCCAACTCTTCTAAAATGGTAGTGTTGGTAAGACTATGCTTTCAACAAACACTTTCCTTTTTGGCTTAGAGCTCTGATTCCTGGAGATGTTTTCCAAATTTCTTCTGTTTATGTCATTTATCCATATTCAATATTATAAGTAAGTGATGGTAAGCCAGAGGATGCATTCATTTATTTATCCATCTTCAAACTACTTTTATTGGTGGATCTTTGTTCCAGGTTTGGTGCTCGGCCAGTAAATTGGTAAGCGCCAGTGGACTCTAAATGGAGATGATGGATTTCATTTCCAAAAGAGGAAACAACTATGATTGTCCATGTGTTTGTACAAAGGGCTACCTCCATTCTTATATTTCTTCTTTGTCTGGTAACTAAGCTCTTCATGTTTCCTAATTCTAGAAGCCCTCTGTCTTTTCATAGAAAGGGAGAATACTGCTTTCTTTCCAGAAATTATACATCTCTTCCCAGAGGATTTCTCCAGTGGATCAAATTTCCTGCTCCTTCCCTTCTTCCTTTGTGTAATAGTCTTTCATTGTACTTGACCTGTTTTAATCCATCTTTGCCCTCTCAAAACCTCTTCCCTTTCCATTTCTTGCTTCAGCTGCTTCTTCTTTATGTTACCCAGGAAGTAGTTTTCTCTTTCAATATAGCAGAAGATAAAAACCCATTAATTTTGGTGTTTTAACTTTATGAATTTAATTTTAATTTTATCACATTGCAGCTACCAACATAATTTTTTTATTACTTTTGAAAAGAGGGATAGCAGAGTCTTTTTTTTATCAATTACCGCCTCCCCCATCCCTAGGGAAACTCTATGAGCAGATGTAGAACCCTTTTAGGTGGTCTTAGTACCTTCTCACTTTCTGAACTTCCTGTATGAATTTGACTAGTTCTTATTCCTAGTATTATGACTTTTAGACTGTCAAATATTAAATGCAGCCAGTAAGTAGAGGCAGATAATTAAAAAATATATATATGTATTCTTACCTCTTACTTTGTTCTTCCTACTTTGCTGGTCCTTTGCATGAGCTCCTAGTTGACTCCTAAAATTCCTTCCAGTGCTTCAGTGTGCCTTTCTAGTGTATCATATGTGTTTGTGAACCACTGACCTATTCTCTGATACTTAATTATTACTTAGTGAGGACTGATACTTAGTTTTTTAAAAAATAAAAGTTTTATTGGAGAAAAATAGAGCCACCATGTACTCAGGGAGAAGAGCACAAAAAATTAACAGATACAGAACAACTGGAAAGTCACAATTACCCACTGTCGTTTGCAGTTACTTTTCACTTTCTTTAATAGCTCCCGTAGACTTGTTTTTTAACAGTCTTGCCAATTTTTTGGTTGAAACAGCAACAAGTTTTCAAAAAATTAAGAGCATTCAAGATAACAAGTGATACCAAGAGTCTGTTCCTAACAGGCACTGATTCTACCTAAAAATTCCTTAAGAGTTACTACTGAGTCTTATAGAATAGTTTGTAATCTCAGAGACCATCAGGGATGAGTTAGAACATTGACCGATAGTTTAAAGAGAATTTCACATGGTATGGAAAGTGCCATAGGAGCATGTTAAAAATCAACAAAGGTTTAATTACTGAGAGGTGAGTTTACTATAATATTTTGTTTCAAAAGAGGAAAATAATCCCCTAAAAAACTGAAAAAAGATTACCAATGTGTTAAATAAGCTAAACATTTTTATATGCATTTCTGGTGCAAGGTGATTCTTTTCTTTCATATTGCCTTCATAATGTGGAAGCTTTCAACTTTTTAAAGTTATGTGCTATGCACACAACCTGATGTTTGTTGATAGCCCCATGAGCTCAGATGTACCTGTGCTATTCCTAAAGGGTAACCATGATGCCCAAACTAACTTCAACAGGATACACTTAATTTATGAATCTTTGTGTCCATAATCTCCCTCAGACAGTTTTTTTTTTTTTTTTAATGAAAGGAAACGGAAATTACAAAATACCTACATTTAAATGAAATTAAGAATGTAACACTGGCTGAAGTTGGCAAAAGAACTTTTTTTCTTCATCATTTGTGGTTTCAAAGAACTGGACTGAATTTAGAGTTCTCTGAATCTTTTGTGACTTAATTTAAGATCTTTTCTTTATTTTAAATGGGATAGACTTCTTATGACGTGAGAGGAGTAGTTGAGGCTGGAAAATTCCAAAGTATAAGCATTATGGTTTTCACACAATTGGAAGTGCTTTAATATTGACCTAACAGGGATTCACACGTCAGATTGGTATAGTTGGAGGCAAGTTTCATTTTGTCAGAAATGCCATTCTAGAACGAAGGCAAAAAAATGTTTCAGCGTTTTCTGCTTTACGGAAAGTTCCATCCTTGGTTAGTTAGTAGGATCAAAATGTCCCACCTTTTGTTCAAAGTGCCTCCCCGCTTTTCCTTTTGCTTTTGATACTACTTAGAGTATTCTACAGTTAACAGTACTCCTTCCCACATGAGAAAATTACGTCTTATATATATTAATTTACTTGTCTGTGGTGATGTAAAAAGGATATTAAAGGGTATGTGTGTTTGTCTCTAGATTTCAGCTTAATTCCTAAAGTTATAGATACTAGGCATTAGAAATCTCCATATCCTAAGGAGTTTTGAGGGGATTCCAGACACTACTTCTAGGACTAAAGAAGAGATGGCCAGTGGCATCTTTCCACTCTCATACTCAAGATGATTCTCAGGCTGGAGCTTAATGAAGAATGAATTTATGTATTTCATGAGTGTTTAGCTTAGTGGGGAATGTGGTAATATCCTACCTTTTCTCTTTTTAAAAGAAAAGATGGTGGCTACTTCCTTACATAGGAAAGGATTCAAGAGAATCCCTAATAGTAAACTGAGGGTTTCCTCAGCAAGGAAACACTGACATCTTATTCCTTAGTTGGATGTTTGCTGAGCAGCAGAAACTTTTGGGCCTACCTCCTGGTATACCAGAATAGATCACATCAGAAAGCACTTTGGAGAAATTAATACTTGAGTTCAAGGGCAGAAGGAACACATATCCTGCTTCCTGTTTATTCCTGGGTAATTTTAACTCTGTGAAGCAGGATAAAGCAGCTCCTAATATAAGGAGAAGAGATGGCATCAGAAAAACCAGTATGTGTTCCTGTTACTTGGCATGGAAATAATGTATGACTCCAGAGCCAAGTAGATGGTGTGAACAGATTCCAGGGGCCAAGTAGATGTGAACAGATATCAGGGTGTAAGTCAATGTAGTGAAAGGTTGTCATACGGGAACCATGGCAGGACAGTGTGCGGCTAATTCACTCAAGAGTTGGCGTCTATGCAGTATGTTTCCTGGAACTGAAGATAAATGGGGCCAGAGTGTAAGGGCTACAAAGGGAATGCTTGTTTTATTGAAGATATTTCTTTTCCAAACTTGGGAGCCTATCCAGGCTTCTCTACGTGTCTGGTTTTGCTCGTGGAATGTGAATAGGAAAGGCATGTAATACTTCTCACTTAAAAGTTGAAGAGTCATCATGTGTTCTGTAATGGCGACAACAAGCCCCAGAGAAGGGCCACTACTTCCTTTTCAATCCCAGAGTAAAGAGGCAGGGGGAAATGATGTTAACCAGCAGAGAGCTTGTGATTTAGATAGTAGCTTTTGTTATTTTAAGCCACTAAGATATGGGACTGTTTGTCGCCACTGCACAACCTAGCAAAATACGATAGATATAGCAAAATATGATAGATAGGACATCAGTGGGTGAATAGTACGGATTTTTTCTGTACAGGCCTCTAAAGAATCCACAAGTATATCCCACAAAAGAGTGAATTTGGGTCCATGGGGGTCACTGTGGTTGCCCATCAAGAAAGTAAATATATAAGACCTTTTTTTTTTTTTTAAATCCAGCCTTCTTTTCCTTCCCCAAAATACAGTGGCAGGGGGCAGTGGGGAAGGGATATATAGAAGTGGGGGAGTAAGTAAAAAACAGAATGGAATATCTAGAAAAAGTAAAAGAGTAAAAGAGCATACCTTGTTGTTCCTCTCCTCTGCGATGTGGTTCAGGCTTGAATTTAGAAGGCAGGTACAGATTTTTATTTGGATGGGAGATGAGCATTAACATTTAATGTGGATTGGATGAAATTCTGTAATATAAAAATGAGTCTTAGTGGCCAAAATGAGACTCTACGTATTGCATAAAAACCTATGAAGCCAAAAGAACCTACCAAAATACCATTAATTAATGTGAAATAAAGATCTCAGCAGAGTAAAAAACAATAATAATAATGATTATACCACACAGGGTATGGATTGTCCAATAAGCTTGTTATGTAGTTTGTTGGTGATGGAATTGGAAACACAATCTAGGAGTCCTAACTTCAACTATAATACTATTTTCGAACACTTATTTCTTAAAGGATATTGTCTGTGGGAATTATATTAATCAGATTTTTAAAAATGCAAATTCAGCTTTGGTGAATGATTTGGCAGGCCATACTATGAACTATAGTGGGCAAATTGTAACACATTTTTCTTGGAGCTGATACCACCAAAATAATAACTGGTATGCATTATTACTCTAGAGAGCCAGAGTGTACAATTACTGGCAAAGAGGTCTCTATGGGAATTGCCAACAGCTTTTATTTCATAGTGTGTTTATAATATATTCCTTATCTGAATCTAAAAAGGATCTGATGTGTTGTCCTCAGTGTTAACCTTTTAAACCACGCAAATATTTATTGATCATTTCCTATATGTGAAGTAGTCTTCCAGATGCAGGTGATACAAATGTTCTTGCCCTCGACAACATGCTGAGAGTAAATGAATTCATATTTGAGATTAAAAGCAATAGAGAAACAGAAAATTGCAAGTCTTTAGATCTCCCAGCAATGTGGCTCTTTGAACTTCCATACATAACATTTTAATGATGCCTTCACATGTTTATGTTCCGCAGCGGCTGTTTTATACAAGGACAGCCAGTGAAATGGTTTTGCAGTGTCTATTTTCTGTATGAACTTTAATTGAGAAGAAAACACTATGGTTCAAACTACTTTAAATAACTTTTTAAAGAGACATGAATCAACGAAAACATACTTCCCAGTTCCATGTTTGCTGTTCATGATGGATAATATAATTCTAGATTAGTGAAATGTAGGACATGGGACTTATATTTTTATGTAAAAGAAATAGTTTATGGTATATGGGCATCCTTTGTGTAACAAAAGGATAGAGTGTATTTATTGTTAAGTTTTGTGATTATTGGGTTTTTCTTTTCAATTTGGTAGAATGGACAGAACACTTAACAAGAAGTCAGAAGATCTGGGTTCTAATCTTTCTCCATCCACCAAATATCTGCCTGAACTTGGACATTTTATTGTGCCTACCTGAGCCTTACATCTTAGTCTAAAAATGAAGATTTTAACTAGATAACTGTGTTCTCATTTTTGACTTAGAATTCTGTGATCTTGATTGAAAACTGAGTGGAATGTTAAAATCCACTATAATCAGTTAAGATATTTAATACAAAAAATGGGCAAGTGAGATTATATTAAATTTCTTTCTAAAGAAAGAATATTATTATCCATGTCCAAAATTGTGTCTATTAACTGTCACACTTATATTTGCTAAGACAAATATTTGCTAAACGAGTATTGAATCCTATATTGTATAATTTGTGTCTCTTACTCCTTCCATTTAACAATATTTCTTCGACAGCAGTAGACTTCTAGCGAAGACTATTGTGTGGTTATTGAATTTTATTTTAAACTCCAGGCATTTCCCACTGCTCTAAGGTACAGTTTGGTATTAAGCTCTAAACCAAAGGTCTAAGTTGAAAAGACATTTCCTAGGGTAAAACCATTTTACTTGATTATCTTGACTAATGATGTTCTGTATTGAATGTTAAGAAATTTATGAATCCTATCCAGTAGGACTTTAAAACTGTGTTTATAACATATTCTTTCCTTAGCTTGTAAATAAATACCAGCTTTGAAGAAAACATATCATCTGGTTAGAACAAAATAATGACAAAAATTCAGCCTTTTAAGTATAAAGTAGAATAACTAAAAATGGATGTATAGAACATCTAGGTGCCCTAATAAGAAAGAGAAAGGGTCTCTCAATGAGTGGAGAGTGGGTTGAAGATGTCTGGGCTCACTTGTCTTTTCAAAATATTTTTTTAGTTTCCACTGTGTCAGATGAATGCATCAAAATCTCTTTCTTTAAAGAATTCAAGGTGTGTGGGATGAGTGAGTGGGTGGGCAGAGAAAATCAGTGAAGGTTGAAAATTGTCCTGGTAAGCACCACAAAAGAAGAGTGGTGGAAGAATCCCAGGAAACAGTGAGGATGGAAATCTAACTCTGCCTTGAAGTAATTCACAAAGAATGAGAAACCAAAGATGTGTCATAATGGGTAGTGAATAATTGTACAGTGAATGCACAGTGAATGATGGTGGAAAAACATCAGGCAGACAGGCCATCATATATAAAAATACATAAGGGCATAGCATAACAAAAAAAATGAAGTACAGTAAATAGGAAAGCAATGAGAAGCAAAAGTAAAGGAATAAATTCAGCCAAAATTATATTAAGTAGTATATATAATAGCAAGACATTTGTGTTTGATACCATAGACATTGGGTACCATTGGACAATTTAAAGACCCAAAGTATAGAAGTATATGATTATTGTATTAGTTTGCCAGATCTGCCCTATGAACTGTCTGGATTAAACAACAGAAATTTATTGTCTCGGAGTTTTGGAGACTAGAAATCTGAGATCAAGGTGTTAGCTGTGTTGGTTCTTTTTGAGAACTGTGAGGTGAATCTATTCCAGGCCTTTCCCTAGTTTCCCTAGGAATTTTTGGCATTTCTTGACTATTAGATGTGTAACTTCAATCTCTACCTTCATGTTTTTATGATGTTCTCTCTGTATACGTGTCTCTGTCCAAATTTCCCCTTTCTATAAGAACACCAATCATAATGGATTAGTGACCCGCCCTACTCCAGTATGACCTCATCTTAACTAATCACATCTGCAGTGACCCTGTTGCCAAATAAACTCACAGTCTGAGGTACAGAGGGTTAGAAAGTTCAATGTATGATTTTTGGGGAGACACGATTCAACCCGTAACAACTGTATCATATTAAACATTTTTTAAAGATTATCCTGGTGTCATTACTGCAGCTGCCTTTCTGGGAACAGAATTGGTACCAAGAAGAAGAGTGAGGAATGTCTTGTAATAATCCAAGGAAGAAATCATGTTGGTTTGAACTATGTCAGTAGCCATGGCGAGGGAAAGGATTTTAGAAATATTCAAGAAGTAACACTGACAGAATGTAGAGACTAATTTTATATAGGGTTTGGTGCCATAAACAGAACTAGAATTTTATGAATTTAGAGATTGATCAAACTATATAATTATTAATAGAAAAAAGGATGTTGTAGAAGTTTTGAGAAAAGATCATGAGCTCGGTTTTAAGGTGCTTATAGACATGTTAAGTGAACAATAAGACATGAATCAAAAACTTAGATTAAATACTTTACATCTGGGAATCAGGATAATCAAGATGGTTACTGGCACTGAGCAAGTAAGAGCAGTAAAGGAGAAGAGAATCAAGGAAACAAAGAGAATGAAGAGTTGATTTCAGGAAAAGAAAGCCATGATGACTCAGTGTCAATGTTCACCCCGAAGTAGCAGAAGAATCAGAAAAGAATGGTATCCTAGAAACCAAGTCAGTATTATCAACTGTAGCAGTGAGTTCCAGTAATTGAAAATAATACAATGGCCACTTTAGGATAGTCAATTTCAGTGAAGTATGGTGAGAATACACTACATGTGCATTTACTTATTTGAGCTCAGTTATATGCCCTCAGCCAAAATAATAATAGTAATAATAACTACTACCATTATTTAAATAGTGTGGGCAATTCTGCCTGATATTCCTCTCAGTATGTACAAATATCCAGCTATAAACAGAAGGAGATATAAGTGGTTTTGCTGATCTCCCGTTCTGTTCTGGTTTTATATGGTTCTCTAAACTGAAAATCTTGCCATGCTATGAAATTCCAGTGTTAGAAGTTATTTTTATAATTTTTGTATATCATGGCCCCTTGGCTTTAAAATACAGTTAACCTATCAGATATCCAGCTAGAACAAAACAAAAAAGTAGTCATCCTTTCAATATTGGAAGAAAAACAGGAGGAGATGGATTTAAAAGACAGCAAAGCAATCTTCAGTGTGGTTTTTTCAGTGTGGTTTTTTTAATGTTCATAGCAGGTTTGCAAAAATCTCTGAGATTTTTACCTTATGTGATGACTTTAGAACTTAATCTTTCTGTATAACTTGATTTTATCTGCAATGGTAGCCCAACTGGTGATATCAGAGGAGACAAAACCAACCAATTTACCCCACTTAGGGTACAAAATGGGAGTAAAACTAATGGAAAAATGTAAAACTGTAATGAAATAAGTAAGACAATTAGTTTATATTAATCAGTTGGGTTGGTTAATTGACTCAATAAAAGAACTAGTTTTCAACTATTGTTGATATGATTTACAGAAGGGAAGTGATGTTATCACCAATAGCGTCCAGTTTTAGGAAACCTAGAAGGCTTTTGGTATTGTCAGAATTGTGTGCCTATATAGTGCAGTGTTGCGATTTTAGGACCCTAACATCCAAAGCTGTAGGAGTACCTTGAACTCCTCACTGCCACATCCTTCAGAGTTTTGGAATTTGAAGACAAAAAAAAAAAAAAAAAAGGAACTGAAAATGAGTTTCTTTCTTTATTATATATTAAAAAGCATGATAATTAATCACTCTGGTATAGTTTAATTCCAGAGATAAGGACATGGCCTAGGTTGACCTCAGAGGAATCCTTTTGCTTTAATGATTCTATGAGGTGTTAGAATTTTCTAAGGAGGATAAGTAATGGTGAACTAGTGAATATTCATGAATAGAATGTATTGTAATGTTGAAAGCGTGCATTAAATTAATTTCCTTAGAAGAGACATTTGAATGGTGGTTTGTAGCTACAGGGGAAAACATAGAGGTCAAATTATAGATTTTGTCTTGTTATGAAATAAAGAATGAAAAGTGAGAATGAATGGCTAATGATGAGTATAGAAAGATGTTAGAATGGTGTTCCTAGAGGGACAGCTAGGATCAGATAAGAAAAATAAACACCAAAAGTAACAGGGGAAAAGAATTTGCTGATGACAAACTATTTAGCCTAACAAAGAGGCAAGGGGAAAAAAAATCCCAGGGAGAATAAAAATAATTGATCGACACAATAACAGTTAAATTCAACACAGAAAAGTACGATGGAGAAATAATCCTAAGAAGAAAATTAGGTAGTTTATATATGCTGATAGTTTTTTAATGTTCTGTAACTTTCCAGCATAAAATTTATGACTTTTTGTGGTCATTAAAAAAAAAATCCTACTCTTTAAAGGCGACTTATTGGAAAAATGGATGAAATAGCTGTAAAGTAAGTGGAGTAGAGAAGCTATGGTGGGGTTTGGTAATATGCTAATAAGCTATTTGTGGATTTCTGGTTTAAGGAAGAATGTTGGAGGAAATACTTCATGGATTCATCCCATTTCCAAACTCGATGATTGCTCCCGTTAAGTTTTTTTATTTGTTGCTGAGGAGACATCAGCACCACGGAAGGATCAGGGAAGGAACAGAGGATTAGCTGGTTAGAGATGGACGTTTCCTAGAGAAAAGCTTATAAAAAGGGAGGAGAAGAGATTATGGAGATAAGGAACATTATGTTTTCGTTTTACCTTGGTAAGAATATGTTTTTCTTCAGTTTGGGACCCGGTGAAGGAGTGAATACGAGCAACCACAGGCTTACTGGTATACCCACAGCCTTACTCCATCCTTCACACTTATACACAAACATCTCCAGAGACTCTCACAGAATCATGGATATTCGCATACGTTGCTTAAATCCGTGTGTAAGGATGTAAGAGAGTTCTGCATGTAGCTTGGTTCAAGGTGGAAGGTATAACACAAGGTCCCAAGGTTAAGAACTTGGAGATTTCAGGGTCCTGGAATCGAGCCCCGCATCGGGCTCTCTGCTCAGCGGGGAGCCTGCTTCTTCCTCTCTCTCTCTGCTGGCCTCTCTGCCTACTTGTGATCTCTCTCTCTCTCTCTGTCAAATAAATAAATAAAATATATATATAAAAAAAAAAGAGGTTTGGAGATTTGGCTAGAGGAGGAGGGTAAAAGATACAAGCCTTCATTCAATGAAGCAACCCAGAGGTGCTAGTATGATCACATCGTGCTAGGAAAACATAAAGAAATCGAAACATTCCCTTCATTTTGAAGTGTTGATGCTGCCAATATCTCCTCACTCAGTTCCACCACCATCTGTGACCGTGGGCATGGAGAGAGGGGCAGACACTGTGGAGTAGCTAACTTAATGTCCATGGTAATCCACTGACTCATTGTGGCCGCTGCTTTAAAACTTGTTAAAAATAAAGCTAGGTGTCCTGACCTTCCTTGCAGCTATGAGGGAGCCTATAGTCTAGTTCAGATGAATGAGAGGTCATTAGAAGTCTGCCGGAGTTGCCCCTTTCCTCAGGGCACGGCTGCTCTGAAGACCCTGCCAGCATGGAACCACTGACTGTTCCTCCAGAACAGCTTCTCTGCAGAGTGTAAAAATAAAAACTCATTTCCAAGCCTCCGTAGTCAAGTGTTCTGTTAGTACTCTCTGATTGCAAGTCCTAACTGATAGAGGACAATAGGAGCATAACATGAATAGGAAAGGGAATGAAGAAGGAAGAGGTGAGATGGTGAGAAGGGTGCTCTGGAATGACGTACATTCAGAAACAGAAATAATTATTTACTTCAAACCCATGTATGAAATACAGTATGCAAGGGATAAATTCATAATTTGAATGGCTGTTGTATCAGGGCAGAAATAGAGGATTTGATAGTATGTAATTATTTATATAACTCTTTTGAAGTGAGATTAGTTTCAAATGTATGTTTCTTTGAGTTTAGAAAGGTAGTATGTTTAGTACACTGAATTTGATGTTGCATCCCCCTGTAGGGTCTGAATCAAATACCTTAATACTTTTTTGGGGGGAGGGGTAAAGGTTGATTTATTTATTTGAGAGAGAGAGAGTGCACAGGAGCATGAGCAGGGGGAGGGGCAGGAGAGGAAAAGAATCTCAAGCCAACTCTGTGCTGATTGCGAAAACCGACACGAGACTCTAAATCATGATCCTGAGATCATGACCTGCGCTGAAACCAAGAGTTCGGGGCATAACTGATTGATCCACCCAACAGCCCCCAAATACCTTAATATTTCTGCATAGTAATGTAAGGAGAGTTGCACCGAGAAGGATAAATAAGTACTAAAAATGATCTAATGATAGTTAAGCTCAATGTTTGCAAGTAAGTCATGAAAGATCATTTCATTTCAGGGTTTATTTGAGTTTGGATATGTGGACAAAGGACTCTGAAGCTATGATAGTTAAAACGTACATAGCATTTACGTTAGGTACTCTGCATATAATAATTTCATAATCACAGCAATCCTATGAGGTAGATGCTGTGATTTTTCCCATTTTACAGTTAGAAAAACTGAGTGGGAGAGAGGTCAGTAAGAGGCTGTGTTGGAGTTTGAACACTCATGGTATAGCGTCAGAGTCTGTGGTTTAACCAGCAGGCAATATTGTCCACCTAGACACAAACACATACATAATAAAAACAAAACTGTGAGACAGACCAGTTAGAAGCTTTTTCTTTTTCCTATATTGCCTCCAAATAATTTATGATCAACTTTTTTTTTTAAGATTTTATTTATTTATTTGACACAGAGAGAGAGAGATAGCGAGAGAGGGAATACAAGCAGGGGGAGGGGGAAAGGGAGAAGCAGGTTTCCCGCTGAGCAGGGAGCCCAATGCAGGGCTTGACCCTAGGACTTTGGGACCAAGACCTGAGCTGAAGGCAGATGCTTAATGACTGAGTCACCCAGGCACCCCTATGACCAACTTTCATATGTAAGCAAATCAATTTTATAATATCCCCAAATAAAAATTAGATTTGTAATTGGGCAGGTGTTTCTAGAGGTCCTACAGTTCTAGAAATAAGACAGTTTGGAAGGGAGCAAGAGGAGGGACACAAAGAGAGGAAAAAAGAAAAAAGGTAAGAGGATAAAAGAGGAAAAGAGAGGGGAGCCTGGGTGGCTCAGTGGGTTAAGCCTCTGCCTTCAGCTCAGGTCATGATCTCAGGGTCCTGGGATCAAGCCCTACACTGGGCTCTCTGGTCAATGGGGAGCCTGCTCCCCCCTCTCTCTCTGCCTGCCTCTTGCCCACTTGTGTTCTCTCTCTGTGTCAAATAAATAAATATAATCTTTTAAAAAATGGAAAAAAAGGAGGGAAAGAGAAAAAACATAATTCACACATCAAGCTTGAGGTATAATATACAGAAGTAAAATATATTCAATCAATGTATATGACAATGATTTGAAGATCAGAATTCATAAATTAAATTTTAAATGGAGGAATATAGATAGTAATCAGCTTAAGTAAAGCTAATAAAAGACCCCTTTATGATGATATGTTTTAATGCAGGATTTAAAGGAAATAATAGGGTAGCAGAGAAAAGCATGGAAGTGGCAATTGGAAACTGTGTGTGGGTAAAAAAAATATGTGTGATCGATCAGACAATTTGGCCCTTGTCTCTCTCTACCCCTCCCACGTGATAAAAAGTGAAACTTTGTTATGCAAGAACAATAAATATAGAATCAATGAAATAAAAACATTATAATGCCTGAGTTATCTAGTGTTACTAGATAAGAAGAAAATTACTGAGATACTTAGATTAGCCCATACCATAATGCTCTAAAAATTTTGTTTCTATAGAACAACGGGAAAAAGTAAAGGAATCCTAAGAATGGGTAAGCATCTTTATAGAGAATGCCTGTTTCTAATCCTCAAGATTTCAAAACTCAAGGAGAATTTCACAAACATGTCTCAGTAGATTTAGAGAATGACAGTGGGAAAAGGGAGGAGACACATCAGAAGAAATTATCTTTGTGATATAACGAATTTAGAGGGCTTCCTTAAATCTGGGATTAGAAGGCTCACTTTATTCAGAGTTGGCATCTAAAAGACAAGGGATTTTGCTGATTGAAATTTTTAAGCATGGAAAGATGCTCACAATTTTTCTCATTATTTTGGTTTTTAAGTCTCAGAATCCAACCACTATAACTCAAAGCCAGCTTAAGTTTTCAAATGAACATTTGCTACCAATTAGTTCATAATGAGTATTTGTCTGAAATGTTTAATGACCAAAAGAAAGCTTTTAAAATTGAAAAACTTTTATGTTTAGGATTTAGTTACCCTGCCTGACTTGTAAGTGTAACAAGTTTGATCACCCAAAGAGTTCATAAGGTTTTAAACATAAAGGTTTGACTTTCAAACAGGATGACAGAGCTCCTGTCCCTCCTCAATGTCTTTCATAGGAAATCATTAAACAAAGGGTAGATCTCAACTGCTTGTTTTCTACTTAAATCTCACACTAATCCCATTGCCATCAATAGAAAGTCTGTATATGAATTGAGTGTGGGCTGCCCATTCATAGACCTATTGAGAGAAGGAAATGCCCCTTTATTTCATCATTAAGTCCAGTTTTCTTACCTTTTTTTTTCTTTTCTTTTTTGGTCTAATTAGTACCTCAAAGAATCCTTCCTGACTTTATTGGGAATGCTTCTAAAGTTTCACCATTAAATGCAATGTTTACTCTAAGTGTTTCTGTTCCTGGTTGATTAAGATGTTTTTGTTTGTTAACCACAAATGAGTAATTTTACTGAATTCTATATAGCAAACATCTACAAGGTCATAGGATTTTCCCATCCTAATCCACTCATATAATATCTTAGAATAATGACTTTTCTAATTTAGAATTATCCTTGCCATATTTGGAAAACCTATGTGGTCATGATTTTTTAATTAACATTTCTGAATTAAATTTAACAATATTTTACTTAGAATTTTTGCACCTAAAGAAAGATGACATTTAATTTTGCTTTGAATATCATATTTATACTAATCTCAAAAGTAAATTGAGTAGACCATGGCCATATTTTTTCATTTAAAAATTCAAAATTATTGGCATGAGGTTGGTTGTAGAATTCCTTATACTTTAAAGTATGGTTTTATTTAACTGTAGTTATATTCCTTTTTCTCTATGTAATATTTATTGGTTCTTACTCATTTTTCTTTACTCCATCTTTCCAGAAATTTATTTTATTAATCTTTTCAAAGATTAAGCAAAAAAATTATCTCTAATATTACTTTACTTTTTGCTTTCAGTAATTTCTCCATAGTAGAGGAGATGTTCCTGGTGTCCCAGAGAAGCCAAATTTCTCTAGGCATAAGTGAATGAAAGTTAGCATTCCCCATATCTCTCTCTCACACACGCATGCATGCATGGAACTGGGAATATCAGAACTACTTCACCAAGGAAATCCTCCTAAAACCTTCCTCCTCACCCATGCACTGACTGGTTTTGTTCCTTTTTTTCTTTTTTATTGAAATACAAGTTACCACCCTGACCCATTTCCTATTTATTATGAATATTGATATATGTAGACTTACTTTGATCATTTAAAAAAATATTTTATTTAATTATTTGAGACAGAGAGGAAATGTGTGGGAGGTGGCCTGAGAGCAGCCCCGGGAGAGGGAGAAGCAGAATCCCCAGTCAAAGTCGGGCCCACTCCAGGACCCTGATATCATAACCTGAGCTGAAGGTAGACGCTTAACTGACTGAGCCACCGGGTGCCCCTACTTTAATCATTTCGTTTTCATCTATTTATTGACCCTGTCTTTTTTCCCCCTTTTTCTGAAATTTCTGAATTAATAGAGTGTTTGCCATCTTCTTTCTTCTTCTGGTTTCAGTGTTATACATGCTATTTCATTCATTTTAATGCCCTCTCTAAATATTTCACATATCTTAATCCATACAACCTTATTCTTTTTCCAAAAAGCCTGATGGTGATCAGTTTCTGTCCTTTAAAAAGTATGGGAAATTGAGTGGTTTAGATTCCCTCCAAACTTACCACCTTTTTTTGTTTACTGTCATTGCACCTTGCTTTTAAACCCTAAAAATGTAGTTATGTGTGTGGTTCAACGCTTACTTTCTTTAGTTTGACCACAGATAATTATACCACCTTATATGCTACCCAGCACTTTTCTTGGTTCTGGTGACACATTGTTAGTGGAACGGTCCCTTGCCTTCTCCCAACTTCCATTTAATTTTATTTTCTTAATTCCTTTGCTCACTATTTCTTCTTGTTACTCCTTCCTTTGGGTTCAAATTCTTTCTGTTAAAGTACATCCCAGCAAACATCTTTACCGGCAAGCATTTTTTTAGCCTCTGTCTACCTCAAAATGTTTCTCTTTTGTTCTGTTTTTGAATTGAAAAAAAAAAATACAGTAATTGAATTGTAAAAATATATTAAATAGTGCAGTTAAAGGGTTAACTATATAAGGACACCCGGCTGGCTCAGTCAGAAGAGCTCCAGGCTCTTGAGCTTGGGGTCATGAGTTCTAGCCCCAAGTTGTGTGTGGGGATTACTTAAAAATCAATAAGTAAATAAACTTTAGAAGGGGAGGGGGAGCTTAACTAAATACATCGGAATAGTCAATTAGAAGATAAAACCAAAACTATCACCCAGAATACAATTTGTGAAGGAGCACCTAAAACACTTTCCAAATGGGATTAGCACCAGTGTATTTCAATAAAATTTGTGGAAGCTGAGAGGACTGAGAAAGAGTAAAGAGATAGTGCCAAAGTATTTTCTGGGATTCAAGAAAATGACATCATTTGCTCTATGAGTGGATCTGTTTATGTTCTCCTGCTGGCTTTGGTGTGCCTTTTCTATTTTTTTCTAAATCAATCTTGTTCTAAAATGATGTCCTTTTCTTGTTTTATGGATCTCATTTCATCATTTACCTTCTTGCTTGTTAATTTTATGAAACTCTTCCCCAGACATGAAGGTTTTTAGTAGTTTAGGACCAGTTTTTATGTTATATTTTCAGTCTGTTGTTTTGTATTGCATTTATGGTGTAAATTTGGACTCCACAATATGCTTATGACTCCGATTTGGAGCCATGATTTCTCATGGGTGACTCTATCTGCACTCATAGTGTGCTGCTGTGGGGAGGGCATTTCTCAGCTCTGGGCTAAATTCCTATGTTGGTGGTGAAGTACTTCCAGTCTCTGTTAATGTGTATCTACTCTCTGGTTCTCAGTGTTATTCAAGTGATCTGTTACAGATCCCAGCCCTGTGCAATGATGGTGTCCTCCACCTCTTTAAGGCTTTCCTGACCCTCCCAACCCCAAAGCATCAAAGATGGTACAGTTACCGACTTGCTAGAGATGCGAAGTTTCTCTTCATTTCTGACACCTAGAAATTATTCTGTATTATCTGCAACTTCTGCTTTATGAAAAATAGTTCTGCTGCATTTTGGCTAACTTGTGTTTGTAGTACTTGCAGTAGGATTTGTACTTGAGGTAGTTGGTACACTTTGCATCTGCAGCCCTCCATACTGCTCTGTAGTAGCCCTAATGACTTAGAACTCAGTAAAAATTTTATCTCCTCACCACAGTAGTAAGCATTATTTATGTTTTTATGAGTCTGTACAAGTCCCTTGATGTGCCTTCATACTTGCCTTTGTAGCTTCATCCACTCCATTTCTTACAGTGTCTTCTCAGTGCTTTCCACTTCCTGCAGACCACCTTGTTTAAGGCCCACTCGGATCTATCTGGGTTACATTTTCCTCTACTTTCCAGCTCAAAGTGATCTCTTCTTCCACAAGATTCAGTTGGCATTAGTCATGTAAAGGCATCCTTCTCCACTTACTTCATATCAGGCAATAATTTTCTTTTTATGCATGCATGTGTAGCTACCATTTTGTCTGTGATTGCTTTGATAAGGAATATGGATTTAAATGTTGTAATTCCACTTTTAGCCCCAAACTCTGTATCTTATACAGCTTTGTATAGTAGGCTATCAATAAGTATTAAATTGAATAATTGAATCTCTCATTGTGTTTAAAGGCCAGAGCACATAGTAGCTGTTAATGTTTAATAAAGTAAATAAGCAATTTCTCTTCCATACCATCATGGTGTAGAACAAAGAATGTGGCTTGGAGTTAAGATATTTGGGTTAAAGATCTACTTCTATTACCTTCAGCTTAATGATTCTGGGCAACTCAGTTAACTTTAAGGACTGTCAGTTTTCCTAATTAAATGGGAATGATAATAAATATCTCATAGGATTCTTACTAAAATGAGCAAGAATGTATGTGTGAAACACTTTTAAACAATAATACATTAGCAATGACCATGGTTCTCTGAAAAGTCTAAACAACAATGAAAATAATAAGGATGCAGTCTTTTGGGTAAGAACAACAAAATGAAGGGAGGAAATATACAAATAAGGGGAAATATATATATATATATATATTTATATATATTAAAATGAGAAAAACCCCTGGTATGTATGCTCCTGAAAGTCTTCGTGGCAAAAAAAATTTGTGATTGAAACAAACCAGTTACTTGAAAATAGGTTTCAGGGGCTCATTTATAAATACTATTTTATGTTTACAAAAGCAAGTTAAGCAGGAAAACATGGTAAATCAACTATCAATGGCATTTTAAGTCTTACTAATAATGGATGCGGCAATTCCATTTTTCTAGCCTCCATCCATTGAGATAACCTCTCTGGTCGAATCCTTGTCGTTACATTTTTCTTTCATTCTTTAAACATACTTTCTTTTAATTACTTAAACATATTTATAACTGCATTGAAATCTTTGCTACATGTAATATGTGAACACACTAAGAGTCAGTGCCTATTGACTCCTCTTATTTATTTTTAAAGATTTACTTATTTATTTGAAAGAGAGAGAAAGAAAACCACATGGGTGGGGGGAGGGGCGGGGGTCAGACTCCCCGCTGAGCGCAGAGCTTGACACCAGGCTCCACCCCATAACCCTGAGATCATGACCTGAGCTGAAATCAAGTCCCACTGCTGGGCCTCTCCCAGGTGCCCCGGCTGCTTTTATTTCTGAGTCTCCCTTCCCTGGCACTTTATATGCCTTTTAATATTTTTGTTGAAAAATGAACATTTTAAATAATATCTTATAGTCACTATCAATCCTGATCTCTGTTTCTGAGTTTTTGTCATTGTGTAATAATTTGCCTGGAATTATTAAACTACAGAATCTACACCCCTATATTCAAGGCTGTTTGTTGAAGTGTTTGCTCAGTTTTTTATTCTTTTTTTTTCAGCTGGGCTTCCTAAGGGTTACCTTGCATGTGTATAGGCTGGTGTCTTGGGTTGAGGTTGCGCTCACACCTCAACCGCATAGGGCCTCTACCCTCTGCTAATACCGCCGTGTGCGGTTGAGGAGCACAGTCAATGTTCCATCAGCTCCAGTATCTGCTTTGGCTTTTATTTTCTTCAGGACTCCTTGGGGTTTACCTGCCAGTGTGCATAGTTTTCTACTCAGCCAGACGTATTCTGTGGCTCTCTCACTTACAGAATCCCTGATTAAATTTCTGGTGGGTCCACTGTTGATTCCTAACTAGACTGCGGCGTTACGCTGCAAAGCTGCATGTTTTCCCTGTTTATTTTATGTGGAATTCACACTTCTGTCCCCCAGCCCCAAGCCTGTGTCTGTCCCATCCCCCCCCCCCCCACCGCCCACCCCGCCCCAGGCGTCTTTCTGCATGTTCTGGGACAGATCACTCTGGTAAAACTACCAGTTCTGCAGACTGAACTAGGCTGGGCCAGGGAGGTGGGGGAATTTGTCGGGGTTGGGGGCGTAGGGGGATGGTCATGGCGATGGCAGCATCCCAGGCAAGGATTCAGACTTCTGCTCTCCTTACCTAAAACTCTGGTCGTTTTTTTTTGCAGACATAATTTGCCAGCTTCTTCATGCCATTGCCTGAAGGCCCTCTCCTAAGCCTTTACAAAAGCTGGAATATTTTTATAATAATAAAAAATATTATTACAAATAAAATTAGAAAGGATGGGAAAAATCTGTCTTTTTACTTCAGAGTATAATCTGAATCCTGCCTTAATAAAATTCTGAATCATAAAGGCTTTTTCTTCTAAGAGTTTCTCAGGTTTTTGTTGTTGTTGTTTGTTTTCTTGTAGCAGGTTTGGCATGCGGTTCCCTGATTTTCTTTGTTTTGGGGCAAGCTATCTGCCCTTGCTACCTCTTGTATTTTTCTTACAAGTGACAGTAACACCACCCACCTTAGAGAAGGCCATAGAGGGTTAGCAGATACTTATTAGAATGAGTTCTGAAGAAACAGTGCTTGGAATTAACCTTAAAGGCAACACAAATCCTAAATTGTTCTTAAGAAGATGACAAAAGAATGCTGCCAGTTTTTGGGCTGGAGGCTCTTGTGAAGGACATGGAAAAAACGTTAGAAGTTGTACAAAACAGTTTTCAGGGATACCTGAGAAATGTTGGCTTCTTTGAGGGACTTTTAAACTTGGTGATTCCAGTGACCTAAATTGAATTTTAATTGCTCTTCCTCTGGAGCAAAACAGTAACACCCAGGTGGGTGGTTGTTCTTTATAATGAGAAAGTAAGGTAAGCCAGCTACTCCTTTTAGAAAAACATCCTGTTTTGGTTTTCAGTCGCCTCAGGCAGTGGGCAAAACTATAGTGGATAAATTTGTTTCCGAAGGGCATTTAATTTGAAAGTTCATTCTCTTTTGCTTTTGAAAACACACTCTTCCACGTGTTTTCTTTCCCTGAAGCACACAGTGACCACGGGAGGGAGGGAGCCAACAGATGGTAAAGCTACCTCAGCTTGGATTTAGGCGCTCAGGCTGATAAACTTAAATATTGGCATTTTTCAGCTCTGAAAAGAAGTCGTTGGTCCTCATGGGGGACCAGGGCTACCAGGTGGAAATAGTCCAACCACCACCTAGTGATTTTCTGAAGAAAGACGAAGGTCTGTTGAGTAGATGCACCAGAAGATGATTTGATTCTTTGGTAAAATCTTATTAACTTCAATTTAAGGGAGAGGGCACCTGGATTAGTAAAAAGTCTGAAAAGTGTTCATAAAGCTTGGCAATTAGTTTTGTTTATTTTATTCTTATATTTATAGTCTAGGACCTATTAGTTAACTCTCAGCAACCAGAGATTGGAAATGCTTTAGATAAGATCGGGAAGATGAATTTATCAGCAGTTCTCTATTTGCTTCCAATTAATGTGTTTATGCTTTAAAAAGACTTGGTTCTTTTAAAAACTGGGGAATCTTTTGCAATGTGGTTTTCAGTGTTAATTTTTTTCCTCTTCAGTCAGAGGTTATATGTAACCAAGGTTGAAAGGATTTTCAGAACATTTTAGAGCTGCCAGCAATCTTTCGGGACATCTGGCCCTATCTCCTTTCCTAAGCCATTCCTGGCAGATGGTGATCTAGTTTTCTATAAAGGCTCTTATCAAGAGTTAAGGCTTCCCACACTTAGAAACTTCAGCTTCAGTTTTAACAAATCTGTAAAGCTCCAGTTATGCAATTATCATCCTGTAACTGGAATAAAGAAGCTGGGATAAAGAAACTACCAAATACGGAAGGACTGTCTTATAGCCACAATGACATCTGTCAAATACGGATCAGAAATACAGTGTGCATTCTGCCTATATCAGGCTCTGGGTTGATTTCTCTGTTCTCTCCACTTTCTGGAAGGCTGAATGTGGAATCACTCCCTTTGTTAGTTGTGTGACAACTTCCCTTTTTGTCTCAAAATGGTGGTATTGTGGTAGTGCTTCCTTTGAGGTTGAAAATTACATAAGAACAATAACATTTATTGCTTATTATTTATCAGACATTACTTTAAGCTCTCTTTAAATACTTTTAAACTTTAAAAATATTTTAATCATTTTATTTAACCCTCACATCTATCTTAATAGTTGAGTATTGTTATTGTCCCATTTTAGGGATGAATCAAGTAAAGTATAGAGAGGTCTCATCACCTGCCAACACGATACAACCAGATCATTCAACCAGAAAAAGTCAGATTCAGGACATAAAACTAGGCAACCTTCCTCCAGGACCTGTGCCTTTAAACATTCTGAAATCAACTGCACAAAGATTTTTTTTTTTCAGCTTATTTTGTATTTATGGATGTAGGTTTTATTTCCTCCCCACATACCCCCCTTTTACCTCCACGCTTTTCATTACTTTTTTCATAAATGATGCTTATCCAGGTGTCCCTTGTAATTATATTAATTTTGAAAATCTGAGAATTAATTATATTAATTCTGAAAATCTGAAAATCAAAATTTTGAAATTTTGAAAATCTGTTCCTCTATTGTTTTCTTCCTTTTTTCTTGTCCTTCTTCTCTTCTTCCTTTTCTTAAGCCTTTTTATTTCCCATAAAAACTACAGTTCAGAATCCCTTTAGCATATCTTTCTTCAATTTCAAAATTTTTGAGATTAAGTGTCTCACTAATGACTACCTTTTTTAAAGTAATAAATCATTGCATATCCTACATATTTATGAGTAGGTAGAAATTGGTGTCACGGAGTTAAAATAAAGTGCTTTATTATCTTGGTAAGCAAACAAACCAAAGAACAAGAAGCAAAACCAAAATAAAAATAGCAAAACAATGTTTTCCAACGCCCAGTGTGGTATGTAGAATACCAGTCGTCAATAGAAATTTTCAATATTTGCATCTAAAACTTGGAAGAGTTGTTAAAATAATCTCTTAAATTATTATTCGTCATATTCTTTGACATATTTATCATAATGTTTCATTGTTCTGGCTTCACTATAGAAGACCTACAATATAATAGGCTTTCAAGTTATTTTTTTTGCACATTTAAGTGAGTAAGCTTTGGTTTTTAAGCATTTTCACATCAAAACATTTCTTAGATATACTACAAAGTTTCCTCTGTTTAAAAAAAAAAAAAAGTCACTGAAAGTAGATCTTTTCCTGATAATCCAGGTTCATCAATATCAAGAAATATGCAAGAGATTTTCATTCATTAGAATTGTTCACTACAAGACCCAATGCTTTTCTTCTCTCTCTCTTTTTTTAAATTTTTCTTTGTATTTTCAATAAATATTTACTAACTACTTCTGTATGGCAGTTATTATCCTAAGTAAAATTGCCATAGAGGAAGTACAGCCTAATGGAGAAATGTTTATGTGCATATTTTTGAAGTCTTCCATCAAAATATGATAATACTTAATTCTTTCCACAGTTATGCAAAGTTCAAAAGTGAAAGAATATATTGTATGTCTTCAGTATGGCTTTGAGCTAGACACATAACCTTTTTGGATTTTAGTTTTTTCATCCATAGAAGGGTATGTATTGAACCTAAAGAATGTCTCCCCAAAGTCATCAAAACCTGGGTGAGAACAATATCCAGGGTTTCTGTTCTGTTCGTATTCATGAGCAAAGAGTTTGGATTTAGCTTATTTGTCTTTCCTATTTCTAGTATGCACAATCAAAATTTTAGACATTTAGCTTAACTTTTTTTTAAAAAATATTCATTTCAGAGAGAAAGAGAGAGCACAAACAGAGGGAGAAGGAGAAGCAGACTCCCTGCTGAGCCAGGAGCCTGATATGGGAACCTGAAGATCATGAACTGAGTTGAAGGCAGACACTCAATCATCTGAGCCACCCAGGCACCCCTAGCTTGACTTTTGATGGGAAAAATCTAGATGGTTTCTAAGGGCTCTTCCATTATAGAGCATTTCAAAATTTATGATTTTATATTTGTATTAATATATCTATACTTGTATCTTCTGGTAGATTAAATGTTTTAGAAACAAAAAATAACCTGTAGGGGTGCCTGGGTAACTCAGTGGGTTAAAGCCTCTGTCTTCTGCTCAGGTCATGGTCCCAGGGTCCTGGGATTGAGCCCATGGAGCTCTCTGCTCAATGGGAAGCCTGCTTCCTCCTCTCTCTCTCTGCCTGCCTCTCCCTCTCTCTCTGCCTGCCTCTCTGCCTACTTCTGATCTCTGTCTGTCAAATAAATAAAATCTTAAAAAAAGAAAGAAAGAAAGAAAGAACCTATAGAAGTAACACATGAAGAAAAAAAGAAGCCACTTCCTGTAGAAATTTTGAGAGAAGTGAAATCTGCTATAGGTAAAAGAATTTGATGTAGTTAATTTTAAAAAACCCTCAAGAATAAACCTTTAGATTTTTTTTTGTAATGCTTTAATTTCTTATCACCATCTCTTAGGTTTTCTGGAGGTAGTGAGAATATAAGAAATAACTGATGTAATTGTCATATATAGTGGCAAAAAAACAGATATAGGACTGAAAACATTAACCCTTTATGTATTTTTGACATATGAGAATATTAGGTGAGAAGAATAACTTTTAGCTTTTTTAAACTTGAAGCACTAAAATACACACACAATACAGTAGACTCTCTAAATTAGCAAAATTGTTGAGAATTCAGCGTATATTCATGAGAAAGTGTATATAAAAATCTGACAAGTTAAAAAATTTATACTGTCAGAGAATAGAGCATTTATTTTTTTCCTTTAGCTATTTATTCAAAACATTTTCAACTTATTAAAGTTGTTGCTATTGATATTCTGCTTCTTATACATTGTCTTTACTGAAGTATTTATTTCAAGTAATTATTCCTGTTTTTAAATTTTCTTTCTGATACATGTAGGCCAGTTTTTCTTATTGAATGCATGGGATATCTTTGTATTTATGTTAACACTTCCTCTGGAAACACCTAGAATGCTTTTGAAACCTTCTTATATCCTCACCCTATCCCTAAAAGGCATTGTCATGGTATTTTCTGTCTTGAAAAATAAACCAGATAGAATGTAAATGTTAATTCTGATAATTGGTGACTTTGATGAGAAACATGATCATTTTTCTCCTTTAGGACCCAATACAGGATAAGATTTTGTAAAGCGGGAGCTGTCCTTTTTTCTATTATTTACATTCATGTCTGTGATATTTGAATTTTCCTTATGCAAAGAACTAATATACTAAAAACAAAATTTTGGAAGATACCTCACATGTTTGTGATTACCAAGAGATTTTTGAGATAAGCCATAAATGGAAAATTGGTGGATACCAATGATTCTGATGTTTGTTAGCTGCCTTAGAGTAGGACAACATTGTGGACTTAAAAATACAACTCTTATTTTCAGGGAAAAAAATTATCCTCAATCTTATTTGTAATATTAGATGAGGATATGGAAAAAAAATCAGAATGGATCAAATAACTTTCTCCTTGAGCTGTTAGATCACATCTGATTTTGAAAGTCTAATGTTTCAGAGTATCCTTATGCCTCCATTTCTAGAGTTAAAGATGGATACCAGATGGACGCCATCTGTATCTATCACTAATGGACTAATGTTTCTCTACAATGGGTGAAAAATATGAGAAATAAGAAAGATAAAACAGAAGTTTTTATATTACTGTTCCCTAAATGGACTATTTCTTACTCTTTGGGATAAAGTGTGCAGCTTAAAGGTTGAACTAGATGCTAAACTGTCTAGCACTGTTAACTAGCAAGAATTTCATGAAAATAGAATTAATCAGAGAATGTAATTTAATGTCACCTTTATTATGGAGCTCAAAGTCAATTTTTTGAAAAAAAAATGTAGGAAAAGTTGTAAGCAAAATATACATTATTTTATTTTGTATTTATGATGTTAAGGCTCTATCTGTAAGAGTATCCAGTAATGGGAAAAGAGAACCACAAATCTTCCTTAGAGATTTTTTCCTGAAATTATTTGTCTATGACTTCATTGCTTCCCCAAAAAGTAAAAATTATTAAAATGGCTCCATCCAAAAAAAACCTATTCACAGAATAGAAAACCTGTGTTATACAAATACATTGAAATTGTGGTTTCAAAAAAGTATGATTATGGAAAAATAAAATGTTTCAAAACTTGTAGATACACATCTCATGCCTAGATTTCTTCCCTGATAGTCTAATCCAATGGTTATCTATGCTCCATTTAAGTACCTCCACTGATACAAGTTCAGAAAGTCACAATTGCTTTGGAGACTTCTAACTTTTAAAAAGTGTCTGTAAATTATTATTCATGGTTTCTACCAATTCATCCTTGCTTGGCCCCAGTGGGCACAATAATAATCAAACTAATAAACATTTTTAAGAGTATCTTACACATTTCAAAATACTTTTATACATTTTTATATAATTTGATCCACATTTAATTATTATTGTATCTGTTTATGGATAGGAGACAGATTCAGAGACTATTCAAAGTCATGTAGCTAGTAAGTAGAAGATATAAATCATAAACTGGTATTTTCTGACACCACATTATTCTACATCATTTTCATGTTATATATGATACTCTGTTTTAGGGCACTTATAATCTTTTTTAAACCTGTGGTCCCTTAGATGTCTGGGGACAATGTATCATAACAACATCAAGCAGTATCATGGTTAGTAATTCAAACTCTAGCATTAGACAGACCTGAGTTTCAAGCTTTAACCCACAACTTTGCAACCTTGAGCAAATTACCAGATATGTTAAGCCTCATTTCTTCATCTGTAAAATAGAAATAAAAATAGAACAAACCTGTAAAATAGAATTACATAATTTTGATGTAGTGATGTGCCTAGTGAATAGATAATAATCAGAGTTAATCATTATTATTATTTTTTCATCCAATTTCTGTTTTGTAAACTAGATATGCCCAGCTCTTTGTATGATATAATTTTACTTCTTATAATTTTGATTGTACCTCTTCTAATTGACTTTAGTTTTTCTATATTATGTTCTACGTGAGGGACACAAATAAAATAACCTGCTTAATTTTTTGAAATTATGTTTCTTTTAATATGTACCATGAGCATATTTGATTACTAAAATATTATATCACATTTTTGTCCAATTATTCTCAAAACTGCAAGCTCCTTGAGCACTTATTGTGTAAGTGCTTATAACTTACTATACATCTTACCTCAAAATCTAGCTAGGGGCAGGCTGATAATAGGTATTTGATAGATGTTAAAACTAGCTTTCAGCTAAAATAACTGAATTTTGTTCACATGTGCACTACTAGCTCTCTCTATATTTGTAAATTTGTTTGTTTCTGGACCTATCAGTGAAGTTTTATATTCATTATTCTTAGATTATATCCAGTGTTTCAATTTCCTTCAAGTCAACATTTATCTTTTAATCATTTATTATGGCCCCTAAGATCTTCCTGTTTTGCAGCATCCACAATTTGTAATGACATTGTCTTTCAAGTAACTTTTCAAATAAGAGTTGACAATAAAATCTTACTAAATATCACTAGAAATTTCCCTCTAGCCAGATATAGATCATTTAATAAGTAATATAACTTAAGAAGATATCCACCTACTACCCTCAAACCTTTCCCATTCCATTTTGAAACTTTTCAACTGCCATTTGAATGCCTTGTTGAGGAGACAATGTTAAGCAGATAAAAAGTGAGGTGGAATGAAATAATGCTTTTCTTTCAAATTAAAAAATCAATTTTAACTTTATCCCATAGACACTGAAGAAGTCCTTTAAAAATTTTAGACTGAAAATGACTTGGCCACATTTTCCTTTTATAAATACCAATTTATTGGTAATGTGGAACATTATTAAAAAAATCGTGAGATGGTAGGTCCACAAAATGTTTGGAAGGTTTGTAATAGAAGTTCACAAAAGAGTACATATGGACTAGAACCAAGGCAGTGAGATGTCTGCTTTTTAATTATCCATACAATATCCTGTAAGAAATATGTCTCGAATTCAGTGATACAATAAAGAATATAAAAAGATAAATCCTAAGTATCAGGAAACTTAAAATAGGTTTGCAAAGTATCCAACACAAATAGTATGCTTATAGTAAAAGTTTATTGAATGAATAAAGTTTGGAAAACTGTTAAGGTTATAAATTTTTGAAAACTTATGGAATATTGAAGTTATTCAATATTTAAGGCTTATATCAAATAATTTAATTTAAGCCTTAATTTAAGGCTTATATCAAATAAAACTAAATTATTAGTAATCATCAATTTTTCTTAGGAATTATATTGGTTTCTTGTTTTAAGTTCTTTAGTTTTCCTTAAAAATTATGTATTTGCATAAGTTCCTTATTTGATATTTAACTACCTTTTTATAGTCATCAAAATATTATGTAGTATTACTCAAATTGTATAATTCTAAGATTTAATTAATAAATTCTGATGAATTTTTTAACACAGTGACATCTTCCATAAACATGTAGCATCCTCTGATAAGAACATCAAATGAAAAGTATCTCAAATTAGAAAAGAATATAATTTTGTACATCTAGGCAATAATGATACTGATAATGATCATATGATTTTGAACATTCTCTAATTTAATGTTTTTATAATGTTAGTGTATTTCTAAAGCAAACTAAAAGAAAACCTTAATGAACTATTCACTTTGACCTGAATTGTTCCAGCTATAAAGATTCTGATGTTGAAAGTTAAACATGAGAAAAGTGGAGAGGAATTGAAGGACATATACAAAGAGGTTAAAAGATTAGACCTAGGAAACTATGGGGTAAGGTATATTGGTTGGTACTGCTTAACAAACCACTTCAAAACTCTGAGACGTGAAATGGCACCCATTTTTTTCCCTCACGTATCTGTGAATCTACAGTATTTGAGCTGATCTTGTTTGGGGTTAGTGAAGTTTGATTGCAATCTATTAGTTGGTCTCAGGTCTCCTTTGTGTGGTCCTCACGCTTTTTGGATTGGTGGCCTCACTTAGCGATGTTCTTATCATGATGACATCATAAGCTCAAGATGTAAAAGAGAATGGTCACTTCTGCTCACATTCCATTGGCCAAAGCAAATCACATGACTGAGCTCAAAAATCATAGAGTACAAGAATACAGTGGTTTTAGTGTGTGAAATGCAGTGTCACATGTCAAAGTGTGTGGATAGGGAGGAGAGGAAATGCTGAGGCCAATAATTCAGCCTAGTATCAAAAATTAGCTGGAAGTTGGATTTTAAAACTTGGAGAAGAAAGTTGTGGGCAACCAAATTCAAATTCAGCTACCCCTCAGTTCTACACAAATTGCTTCAAAAGGTTCTAAGAATTAAGTGAACTGTATGAACTAGACACTCATCTAAACTATGCACTCCTGTTTCATGGCTGCCTTCAAAACTTATTCAAATACTTCTGGAGGCATCCAGAATTGCCAGAAGTTGTGCAGGATCATTAAGAACTCAGTCAACACCGCCTTACAAGTTGAATTACTATCAGTGTTTATTACATAGTGCTTTTTGATAGTAGGAAACTGAGGAAGTCCTATTTGATTCTGTAGCTCTTGATTTCAGGCTTATATCCTGGAGCTTTCTTGCTGTTAGATGAAAGGCACATAAACTTCCTAAAGTCTTACCCAAGCAGACCATTCACCCGGACATAAATCTCTTATCCTTCTTTTTATATCTTATCAGCAGGGATGGGAAGAGGTAGAAAAAGACTACAAGGCAAGTGGAACTTCATGAAACCAAATACATCAGCTTTTAAGGCTCTGACTTCCAAAAGCAAGTGCTTCTCATGCTTGTCCTATAAGGACACAGAAGAAAATCTTGTATTTCAAATGGCTGCAATTATGAAGGCAAAATGTGTTCTAATCTGTCTATATTTCCATTCATATAAGTATCATCACAGGAGAGGGACAGGGTTAGGATGCTGGATTCTCATACTCTAGGAAAGATGCTGGTGGTGCCTCTTCCTCCCATTCCTGGGGCCCTAAGATGTGTATTGGTAATTTTCAGTCAGTCAAAATCTGGAGTCCAGGAAAAAAGACCACTCATTGTCTCCAAAATTCCTTATTTTGGTTTCTAAAAATGAGATTGTGGCTATACGTAAGAAACCAGAACTAATAAAGTATATTGATATAGCAGATGCTTGAACATCTGGAGGAGAGAGGAAAGGCAGCCGCAGATGCACACGAAGCAAGCCTCACTCCTGGCACGAAGGGAAGACAGAGCTCTTCCCTTTCCATGATACTTCCGTGCTTGTTTTTCACTTGGAAGTTGCAATATAAAACCTTTCTTTCTATAACTTCATCAGGCTCCTTTCTGATTAGGCTCAGATTCTGGGAAAAGGGAGGACAGATAATCATTGTAGTAACAGCAGTCCTTTTTTGAGACTAACTTAAGCTTGGATTACACATTTGAAATACACCTTCATTTTTGTGACATCAAAACTTGTATTTTGGGCACCTGGGTGGCTCAGTGGGTTAAAGCCTCTGTCTTTGGCTCAGGTCATGATCCCAGGGTCCTGGGATTGAACCCCACATTGTGCTCTCTGCTCAGGAGGGAGCCTGCTTCCCTTCCTCACTCTGCCTGCCTCTCTGCCTACTTGTGATCTGTCAAATAAATAATAAAAATAAAATCTTAAAAAAAAAATCAAAACCTTAAAAAAAAAAACCTTGTATTTTAAGGGAGAAATTAAAACTAGGGACAGCATTATTCATGACAGCTAATGATATCTTGTGTTAAACTGGAATCTAAAGTTTAGAGGCACAAAAATTAAATCTATCACATTTTAATTTAATATATATGAATATTACATAGAAAAATGTGTTAGATTATCATCACTCTATCCATCTATGACAAGTCCTCCTATATTTATCATAGCAGAGTCTCTTACTAAGTTCTGTTAGGCCAAGAATATCTTTACATTTCCTAGTCATGCTTAATGGGAGCTAAGACCTTGTACCTACAGACTGAGCCTCATCCAGTTCCTGAGATAAATCTAACCAGAGAAGAGAGGAATAGTAATAAAAATAACCACGCATTTGTATTGACATAGTTGACCTTTGAGTACACTAACATTTGTATTCATTTGAATTTCAATATGTTTTCTTAAACTGGAGGGAAAAACAGTGGCATGACAGCTAGCAAAGCAGAAGTTACACTTCACTCTTACCTCTCTTCAGTGTATCTTCTGAAAAATACTGTCATTTGTATTATATCGTGTCTTCTCTCTATATAGGTTTGGTGTACATTTCCACCAATTGATGTGTCTAGTTATTTTCACCTGGAAAATGGAGCAAAGACATAGTGTATTAACTGATTTGATAAATTTCCCAATGTTTTGTACAGGGGTTGAACAACTTTTTCTTTGTGATGCTAGATGGCACTACTAGTCAACACTTTGTTTTTCACAGATGACTTTCTTATTCTAAAAGTGATAAGTAGGCATATGAAATAAAATTGAACTCTGAAATTTAATGATTAAGTATTAATTATGATGAACTTTCACAGTAAACTTCTCCCTGAACGTTAAAATCTTTCAAATGAAGGAAATTATGAAGTCCCCTGTAAAAGAAAATAAGGGAAAAGATCAAAAGAACAAACAGTTTTGGCTGTTTATTTGATAGGCAGGAAGCAGTTGTTCTATGAGAGAGAGAAGAAAGAATATCAGTCTGTGGAATTTAGTGTTCTTAGACACAATGCTACTGTTTTAACAACATCGAAAATATTTCTTAGAAGAGTATTATCATGGACCCTTTCTCTCAAATCCTTTAATCAGTAATAAAAGCTGCAACCGTCTCTTCATTGAGGTTTGTTTTTTTTTTTTAAAAGAAATTACTCTATTTTTAGGTACTTTATATTCTAAGATATTTATGTAAATAAACATATTTTTTGATAAATGACAATAGGTTTACAGCCAAGGACACTTAAAAGTCTGTGCTAAAGAAATGTAGGACCCTAGAGTTCTATGCCACATACAGATTTGTGTCTTGAATACATTCATCCAGTGTTACTGTCTGTTCCTTCTCTTATGTTTAGTTAGTATCAAATACCAGTCTTTTGTTTATTGTATAGTAAGCATACAAAGAAAAGGCAAATTCTCAGCCATTTATGCAGACATTTGAATACCGTGTTTTAACATTTGGGTCATCCAAACAGAACCTGTGGCATTCTGACCATTAGCTCGGTCACTAGCTAGGGACTGAGGGCCTCACCTGAGTAACTTGAGAATGCCTTCAATCTGGCTTTCACAGGCCAGTACGTTTTATTTCTTCTCATCTGCCTGCTATCATGTTAACAAGCTAAGGCGAATCTCTGGGCAGCTCATTGACAACCTAATAAAATGAGATTAGAATTTCACCAGCTAAAGAATGGCTTTTTTTTAGGGCTTTAGGCTTGAGACGAATGTTTGTGTGTGCCTTGGTGATGAAAAAAGAAAAACAAACAAGCAAGTGAAACCATAATGGTTACCTGTAAGGACTTCTTACTTAAGTCTGCTGAGCCTACGTGAAAACCCAGAGGAGGTCCAAACCGAAACCACACAGCAGTTTTCATGGGACTGACATATTACTGGTAGGTTCCCCCCAATGTTGTTTTGGACCGCTAAGAATTATTATCCAATTTACATTTTATAAATATGAACACTGGTTCAAGAAGGGTCCATTGGCCATATTGGAAGCTGCTGGAAGCTGCTGCTTCATCTTAGGGGTTTAGAACAAGTAGGTGGACTGTGTGATCACGGAGTCCCTGAAGTGTCGATTGTGTCAAATACCTTGTGGCTGTTGAAGATTTTGGCAACTTCTAAAGGCATTTTGGACCAACATAAATAAAAATTCCAAAAAAAAAAAAAAAAGAAACTGGAAGGAAGGCAGTGTTGTTTGTTGTGCAAGAACAATCAAGAACACTTAATGGAATATTGTGAGGAAGAGCCACAAATTAATATCTAATCTCAAATACACGCAAGACTTTCATCCTCCTAAGTAGGCTGACCAAAAAGACTAAAACAAATTGTCTTGTGTTTATATTTTCAAGCCACATTTTCCATATACAATTAAGTTACTTAAAATCTTGCAATTGAAGTACTCATCTTTAATAATAAGGTCTGGGTTTATTTGATTAAAATGTGATTTGGCATCGTTAGAGGGCTCAATGTTTTAATTAAGGAAATTAATTGCATTTGCTCCCTTGCTACTTGTCCGAACTCTAACCGGTTTGTGCTGTCAGTTACACGTGACACAGAAATACCTTTTGCAAATGAGTGTGGCGGTTATTCCTTATCCTGCAAAGTTTAGATAGCAGAGGGGTATACGTTATATGTAAATAATATATGTGTGTATTAGCTTGCATGCAGTAGGAAGTTAGGTAAATAAGGCTATTGTCATACGCTCTATTCATTATTGATCAGTGCAACACAAGAACTTAAATAGCCCAGGCCATTTTAGCAGGAATAAAGATGTTTTTTAAAAAGAGTGGCACAGTCCTGTAACAAATCCTGTTTCTCAGCTACACTAATTGCTTTCTTTGTGTTTAAAGCCTCTCTCGTGCTGAAAGGTAAAAGCAAGCTAGGAAGCTTCAGGACTGAGAAACCCAAACAACCCTTAAGAAAATGTTCTTTTTCAGTCCCATGCCTTGAGAATTTGCCATCTGGATTGCATACTGTATTCAGTGCTTTAGCTCTTGACGTTTTTAAACCATAGCACTGTAGCATTTCAGCATGTTGTCTCATGATGAAACAAATGTGCCCTGCATTAAGTTCTGCAGGTATACAGTTAAAACGCGTCACGTGACCAAAGGACATAGGGCGCCCAGGCACTTGCTGATTTGGTTTTGCTCTACCACAGCGTAGGGTTGATGATGGAGAAGGCGTTCGGTATCACCTCTGCTTTCACTGAGATTTAGAGAAAAACATGTCAGATTTTGTGTTGCTTTGGGCTTTCTTGAGGTTAATTAGTATCCAAGTGACTAAGACGTTTTATTCCTCAGTACTTCCATCCTAGGGTGATATTTGCCTGAGGTTGAACTGGTTTTGATTAACTCTGTGATAATGAAAGCCATGAGAGTGGCCTTGTGTAGGAGTTCCTTCTTTTCTGATGTTACATATAAAACTGCGGAAGTCTTCCAATCTTTAACACGGGGCTGTCTCCCCTTTCTGCACCGAGACTGCAAACTAATTATGAAAGTGTGAGGAATGATTTTATCTGAAGTCACTGTTTTTTAAGGTGTGCCTAAGTGAAGAGTTCAACTCTCTTTATTGGGGTGAAGAAAACACATTCTGATGAGAGTTCAAGACGATCTTGGTGCTCTCCAAGAACAGGCAGGGGATTAGAGCAGCACTTCTACACAGAAGATTGAGACGATTGGACGATGCCTCCTCTGTTGTCAGAATCTGTATGTTTTGGAGCTAATCAACAATGACTTGGTATTTCCTCCCTGTTTTGAATTTAGAATAGAGGAATAACTAACTGGATAAAATTGTCAGCGTTGTTTAGGGGGGGGGGTCTAAAAATAATGTCATTTTTTCCCCTGTAGAAACAAGATTGTGAAAAATGGAGAGTCCCTCCTCATTTATTTTACTTCTGTTTTGGTGAGCTCATTTTGATGCTGCTTTTTATCACGTGAAATACATAATGGGCTCAGTGTGTGTGTTAATTTATTGACCTACTCAAAATGAGTAGGCCTTATCTAGAGACAGCTATAATCTTTCCACCTTTCAATTTAGTCCTTACAAAGTTATGTCTGAATCCAAAAGGGAAAGATAATTTGTAAACCAATTTGTATGATTATCACACTTTCAAGAGCTTAGTACTTTATATTGTACCTTTGCTTCTACTCAATTGTCATCATTAATTGAAGCAATTAAATTTTTTTAAATCAAGGCTTAGTTGACATAGTTTTGGGTAGATAACATAATGATTTAACGTTGCATGCATTGTGAAACGGTTATCACAATGAGTCTACTTAACATCCATTACCACACATACTTAAAAAAAAGCCATTTTAATCAATGAAAACATATCCAGTGGGCTTCTGTTGTAACCTACCAGCTTGATATTTTTTAAGTTGTAAGAATAAGTTCAGTTTGCCTCAGAAAATGGAGGTTTTGTTGGAAGGATAGCAAGGAAAGACCAGGGAAAGGGTCTTAAATGTCTCACTGAGGCATCACAAACAACTAACTATAGAGTCTTTCTTAGTTTAAAAACAAGATAGGCTGGGGCACCTGGGTGGTTCCGTGGGTTAAAGCCTCTGCCTTCAGCTCAGGTCATGATCCCAGGGTCCTGGGATGGAGCCCCGCATCGAGCTCTCTGCTCAGCAGGGAGCCTGCTTCCTCCTCTCTCTCTGCCTACTTGTGATCTCTGTCTGTGAAATAAATAAAATCTTTAAAAAAAAAAAAAAAACAAAAACAAGACAGGCTTTAGGAGCAGGTCTGATTACCCAAAGGCAATTCCGTTAGCTATGGCAAAGCAGTGGCCACTTCCCATCTGTTCACCTTGTTCACTATTGCAAACTAACGGATATGTCTCTCTCTTTCATAAATGGCATAAAGAGGTTCCCGTTGGTCAGACTAGTCACCTCTAGAGTAGGCAGACACATTTGGCCAGAGTTTACCTGACAGCCTCCTTCCAGGATGGTTGCTCTGAGTTAGTTCTTATGTTCACACGTGCCACACATGGGAAATTAAGGGGGGGAAAAGGCAATTAAAAAAAAAAAGGCAATTCAGGAATAAGAAACACATTGGATTGGGGTTGTGAGCATGTCAGTGAGTCTGAAATTTCTTACAAGACAGTTGTATAAATTGTGGGGCCTGACGAAGTATCTGGGTCCAGAGAAGAGAATATTTGTTTCATGTTACTAAAATTTTACTCTTTGCTCAAAGTACAATTGATGGATAGTTAAAAAAAAAAAAAAGCCATTTGAAAGAAATGCTATATAATATATGAGATTATGTATTATGACATAAACTAATTATGATGTAAGAAGCTAACATTGGTTTCATAATTAAAGGCAGTTGAAATGCCTCATCCCCTTTCTCATCAGCTGAGTGCGATAGAGTACTTATTCATTAATTCCAGAGAACGTCTAATGAAAATTGACATAGGCCTGCATGGTTGGATCCTTTTAGTTCCCTTAAATACATTTAAAAGAAATTGAATCATGATTGAAAGGAGCTAATTCAAGCAATTAAGCTGTTATTTAATGGACTATTTCCTACATAGCACAACAAATGGAACATTTTTCAAAAGGAAGAAGAATCATGAAAATGCTTGCAGGCACAAAAGAATCATAAACTTTTTAACTACAAAGCTAATAAACTAGATAAACTGGTGTCATGCTAAGGAAACCCATCCTGGTTCATTAAAGTCTAACATCTGAAACCACTAAGCGATCTGTCCCTTTCCGCTACCATAGCACAAATGTGCTAAATTACAAGCATCAGATTAACTCCTCATACATTTAGACTCAGCTTTGTTTGAAACGCTACCATACATGTTCAAAGACAGTGTTTTCTTCGAATGTGTTTGTGAAGACTATGTGTATAGTTGCATACACATGACTTTACGTACAGATTTTCTTTTAATGAGGCTGTCCTAAGAGAGAAATCAGACGTGATAGCTTTTGACAAATAAAAGTTGCACTCACTGAATCACTCACGAGACCACAAGGAATTCAGTAGATTTATCACTGCTGATACTGTTTCAGGAATACCGAAAACTCTTAATTCTCAGAGCTTAAATGAACTAGTTTATCTTTGGCTTCTTCTGTGTAAAAACACATTGTATGAGTTAGTATTTTGAAATATTTGCTACTGATTTAGCACTGATATTGGAAAAAAAAAAAAAACATTGAAATACTCAAATCAGTGATTTGGTGCACTTTTCCCCATAATATCAATGTGATTAATAAACAGCTTCTATCTTATACACCTGACATCTTTAGGTTTATTCTATTTTTTTTTCTTTACTTCTTTAGGTTTATTCTAATTTAACCTGATTACTATGAAAACCTTACACTTTAGGATAATCTAGCCAAAAAGTCTTAATTTTTATTGTATTGTTGAATATAAATGCAATATTAGGGACACCTGGGTGGCTCAGGGGGTTAAGCCTCTGCCTTCAGCTCAAGTCATGGTCTCAGGGTCCTGGGTCATGGTCTCAGGGTCCTGGGATAGAGCCCCGCATTGGGCTCTCTGTTTGAGCGGGAAGCCTGATTCCCCCTCTCTCTCTGCCTGCTTCTCTTCCTACTTGTGATCTCTCTCTCTGTCAAATAAATAAAATCTTAAAAAAAAAAAAAAAGAAATGCAATTTTAAAGCTTTATTGGATACATCATTTTATTGGAATTAATTAAATTTTCATCTTTGAACCATAAGCATATCGAATGGAGAAACTACATGGATAAGACATGGTATACAATTTAAATATGAGAAATATACTCTTCAAGAATACGTATTGTTGAGAAAAATAATCAAAAATGACAAAAAGTAAGAGATTTTTTTTTATATTTTCTGTTTACTCTTTTCTACAAATATAGTTCTCTGAACTATTGACTTGCCATATAGCACTGTCCAATAGAATGAAATGATGGACGTGCTCTCTGGCTTCATGCCCAGAAACACTAGTCTCTAGCCACTAGCCACTAGTCACATGGGGCTCCTGACTACTTGAAGTATGGCTAGTTCCACTAAGGAGCCTGAATTTTTCATTTTATTTATTTTAATGAATTTTAATGTGAATAGCATGTGGCTAGTGGCTGCTGTATTGGATAGCACAGTATAGACTATAAGCTCAGTGAAACGCTTACTGTCTTTAGCACTGACTTTCATGATCACCAGGGAAAATGAGATTCTACATTATTTTTCAAATCAAATAAACCTTTGAAAACCAAAAAATTAAACCATTATTTCTAGGTAGTGTAAGAGACTCTTCAACCAGACTGTTTTGGCCATTTTGTGTTAATGACAACATTTCTAAGTTCTGAAGTAGAAAGTGACATCTGTAGTTTCCCATAAGATATTGCTGGGGGCACTTTAACTTGCTCTTTGAATGTGTGGGCAATGCATTTTGCAACAACAACAAAAATATGCCCAGTAGGATGCTATGAGCTGACTGTGCAACATCCAATCTGATAGCCAAGGAAAGATTATTCAGTGATTCGTGCAGTTCTAAACCCCAAACTAGGGGCACCTGGGTGGCTCAGTCGGTTAAGCATCTGCCTTCAGCTCAGGTCATGATCCCAGGGTCCCGGGATCGAGCCCCAAATCAGACTCCCTGCTTTGCAGGGAATCTGCTTCTCCCTCTGCCCCTCACCCCACTAATTCTCTCTCTCTCTGTGTGTGTCTCTCTCTCTCAAATAAATAAGTAAAATCTTAAAAAAAAAAAAAAAAAGAAAGAAACACCAAACTACATTTTCAACAAGAAGAAAACAAACAAATCTACCTATATCTGTGCACAATCATGCGAAATTAAAGTAGGAGAGTGTTTCTCAACGTTCTGTCTTTATTCCAGTGTGTTAGCTCATTAGCGTATGAATCATAATCAGTGTCAGTACATTACAACCAGTTTTCCTATTGCCAGATTAATACTTACTCCTTCTATAGGTGATCACCTCTCTCTCTTCTCTATCCAGAATGCTGATTTTATGCTCCAGCCCTGTTAAGAGCCTTGCTCTCTGAATACATTACTGCTCCCTGGTTTCCAGTAAAGGCTCCTGGCTTCTGTGTTTCTAATCAGGGCTTCCATTAAACAGTCACAGAGGTTCCTGTTTGGTTATGTTTGCAGTTACTAGCTCTTCGCTTTATCTGCTTAGGGGTGGTTTGCAAATTCTTGCTAATGCTAAATTAGAACAGTAGTTTCTGGTGGTTTCTACTCTTCTTTTCGCTTTCCCCTTCCCCTGTTGTGAATCAGAGATGGAGGAGGAGGGGGAACCACTGCAAAATGAAGAGCTTTACCACACTCACCCTGTGGGACCGTGAGTGGATAAGGAAGATCGCAGTTGTTTGGCCTGGGATCTGGATCTTATTAATGTCACCCAGCTTCCTCATCCTTAAGTGGCAGAAATTTGGATTCTTCCTGCTGTTAACAGGCCTTAACATGAACTGAAGTTCACTAAACTTTCTGTAACTAAATAAACTCAGGCTTGCTGAAATGTCCCCCTTTCCTGTAACAGTGTAGTGAATGGGACAGGCTTGGTATCGCAGCACCACACAGCTGTTCGATGTCCCCAAACTGACATACGGTTAAGCATGTTATTTGGGCTGTCCCTTCTTTCATCCATGACCTGCTTGCCTACATTCAGAGTTAAAAACATGCAGTTTGTAAAGCATGGGAAGAGAAGGTACAGTAATGTATTTCCTAAATTGTGCTCCCTTGGAGTTGAAATAGAGCAAATTTCTGCTTTTACAATATAGCTTATAACCCCATATATTACCATAACAAATCCGAAGAAAAGGGTAATAGGAGTGTTAAATGTTACATATGAGAAATGAGCTTTTAATAGCTCTCTCATAAAACATTTAGGGTATTAATAAAAATAATTTCATTCCATTAAAAACAAGATGTCTGTTGATACATTGCAATAAAGTAGCGAGTGTTGGATGACTTAAAAGTCCATATCTCATTTAACAAGATAGCAGGAGTACTTAAAATTATAACAAAAAGTGATGTGAACTTTGAGGCTTTAGCTACATTTTCATTGTCTAGTATTTTACAGAGTAACTATCGGCTTCTATGGTGGAAACTTATTTTAAAGAAAAAAGAAAAGTTCTAATCCAACTTCCAGTTAGTGCAGGTCAATAAAATTATTAAGATAAGGATGTAACTTATGGGATCAACTTAGAAGGAAAAGCAATATCAGTGAAAGGTCTTATAATTGGTAGGGTTTTTTCCTTTCTCAAAAATTATGGTAATATAGAAAGAACAAATGCAAACACAGTTCAGTAATTCAGTTTATTTTCAAGTGTAGAATGAAGATAATTTAATAAAATGTCACTGACAAACGAGGTATAATATAGTAGCTAAGGCTTACACAGCACATACTTTGTGTCTCCCCCTTTAGATACATTACCTTGTTTCATCCTCATACCAACTTTATGAGGTAGGTACTAGTATTATCTCCATTCTTAAAATGAAGAAACTAAGATACCAATATGTTAGGTATTCATGATCACATAGCTTGTAAGTTGCAGGCTGGGATTGTAGCCCAGGTGGTATGACTGTGGTATCTGTTACAGTATTCTTTATTGTGATGCGACTTTCTCCCTGTTAGAAAAAACCCCAAAACTTAGAGTACCTGGGTAGCTCATTCAGTTTAAGCGTCTGCCTTTGGCTCGGGTCATGATCCCAGGGTCCTAGAATCAAGTCCCACTTTGGGCTCCCTGCTTGGTGGGGGTCTGCTTCTGCCTCTACTCTTGCCCCTGCTGCTTGTGCCTTCTCTCTCTCTCTCTCTTTCTTTCTCTCTCTCTCTCAAATAAATAAATACAATCTTAAAACAAAGACCTATCCTTTTTCTTACCATTGCTTTCAGCTCTGCTACACTGCCACCCCCCAATACCCATAGTGAATTAAGATTTAGTGTATCTTAATATGTTGAATGGCTTCATAACTCTTTGGTGATTTTGGTATCAAAATGAGACTTGATCTTATCCATTTCTTTCTCTTTTTTTAAATTTTATTTATTTGACAGACAGAGATTACAAGTAGGCAGAGAGGCAGGCAGAGAGGGGGGGTGGGGAAGGGAAGCAGGCTCCCTGCTGAGCAGAGAGCCCGATGCAGGGCTCAATCCCAGGACCCTGGGACCAGGGCAGAGGCTTTAACCCACTGAGCCACCCAGGTGCCCCGATCTTTCCCATTTCTGATGGAGATTGTGGCTAAGAGTTCTCAGAAGAGAGGAGCCTGTCCCGGCTTGGAGGTATTTTTTCTCTTTCGAAATGTAAGACCTTGATTCTTTGTTGAGGGAGGTGTGGAAGGGATAAAGGGAGACAGAAATCTTCTTTGGAAACTTGTTCCAGGTTAGTGTTATATTTCTGGTCTCTACTTTGTTTTGGTAGTTACTAGTCTCCTAATAGCTGGTATGTGATTTCCTGGGGGTAGTGTTCAGAAGTGTGTCTCCCACTGGCCTCCACCCACGGTTTGTGACAATGAGCCCTTCGTTATCTTGTCTCGTTATTTGCCTTGAGTGTTGATCGGCTAGCTCTCAAGATCTCAGCCCTCTCCAACCTCATGTTCCTTTACCTGGAGCCACAGTAACATCAGAGTTCTCTTCTGTCCTTCCTAAGGGAGACACCTGCCTGAGGTAAAGAGCCTGGCTTTTTTACCAGATCCAGGTCCAGGCTATAAATCAGAAAAATACAAAGGAAGAATGAAGAAACTCATGCTAAACTGATCCTCTGTGTTTGCTGTTAAAATGCAGAAATATGATGGAAAGAGATTTTTGATAGGGGCGGATAGCTACTCTTTAAAGAAAGCTTCCAGGAACGTTTTATGTACTGATTTTTGTACAATGATATATGAAATCTTTTTGGACATTCCTTTTTTTTTTTTAAGATTTTTAAAATTTATTCACATGAGAGAGGGAGTGAGAGAGAGAGAGAGAACATAAGCAGGAGGAGGTGCAGAGGGAGAGGGAGAAGCAGACTCCCCGCTGAGCAGGGAGCCCGATGTCAGTTGGATCCCAGGACTCTGGGATCATGACTTGAGCTGAAGGCTGACACTTAAACAGACTGAGCCACCCAGGCCTCTCTTTTTTGACATTCCTAATAGTGTAAACAAAAACTTTTAATACATATTGATCAGAGATGTTCACATCACTGAGCTGATGGTCTGCATTCTTTTATATCTCAAGCCATGATCTATGTCAATTCATTTGATTTCTGGGTTGCAAATGCACTAAGCAGTGCTGCAGAGACCTTAAAGAATTAGCACCTATTAAGGAGCCCAGGGCTCCTGCATGCAGCCTGGGTTGCCTCTGATAGACAATGGATGCAGTACTTACATTATAACAAGCTGTACTGATGCGAAGTGAACAATTTGAATCAACCTTTTTAAATGAGAAACTGGTAAGGCATAGGCAGAGAAAAATTATTCATTGCTTACCTGGTAACTGAAATTCCATCACCATGGCAGATTTTAAACCGTAGAGAGGTATCGTTCTTGTTGTTTTAGTGGATTACTGCTAATGCTAACACTTACTTCAAGAATATATATCTGCCCTGCCTTTTGCCCAGCTGGCCAGAGCAGCCTTGTGACAATGCTGGCTTTACAAAAAGAGAAGTTTTCGGAAGAAGGGCCAATCTATCTTTTCCCTCTTTCACTGATCTTTGATAAAAGCATTGGCTCCCTAAATTCACAAAAATGCAAAACTGGGTGAAGTACCTTGTATTCCTGGAACATCACATAAATTGGGAGAGGTTTAGACTTCACCGACCAGAAAAGTGCCGACTGCTCAGTCATGTTGTCTCCAGGGCCTTCAGTTCCTATGGTAATAGAAGGTTCTGGTGTCCACACGTGGTGTAGCCATTTGAAAACCCTAATGTCTGTGGAATCAGGAGGTGGGGATGGAAGTGATGGTCTTCTGCCCACTGGAAGTGGTTAACGGTAAGGATGGGAGTAAGTGTCTCATCGACCAGGAGGCTGTAGGAGTTGAGAGCACGGTATGGTGCCATCTGTAGGCCTTCCTTGACACACATATCAGCCACCACAGGCATTGCCTGACGAGGTGAAAGATTGTGCCGGATTCTGCAGGACGGTTGTGAGAATTTTTCTCTTCCACACATTGCTCCTCGTGTCATCTTCATCACAGTATTTTTCAGTGTATTCACGATATCTTCTTTACCGTTGACTTTATTTCTCCCAGGAGTCTCAGAGTGGACCGTCATTGTTCATCATGGGGGGCAGGAAGGCGAAAACCATAGGAATGTAGTTTCTTCAGAGGCATTTTGTCAATTGGGAACCCAAGGAACTCTTTTCTTGCTTCAGTCTTTCACGGACCCTCAGCAAATATGCTTTCTGGTGGTTTAATACGCAACTGGTGAGGCAAACAAGCATATTCATACTGAAGAAACGGCTTCATGGCAGCTCTTCTTTTTTTCCCTCTGACTCACTGTTTTCTCCCAACCAGTTTGTTCTTTTTCAGACTCTTGCGTCGTTAGTTGTTCTGCTATCTCTTCATACTTGTCAGAGACGCGAGACAGTCAGGAGGCCTCCTTGAATTCTTCTCCCCACTCCATCCTCTTCATAATCAATTACCAAGTCCAGAGGATTTTACCACCCAAATATTTCTCAAATGTATTCTTTCTTCTTCCTCTTTGCTGTTACTGTTGGTCATGTTTTACGTGGTCTTCTGTCCCAGTATCTTTACTTAGTTTTCATACTCTTTCGGCCATAACACAGGAACAGTATTTTTATCTTGAACCACCATACACAACTACGCATGTAACTATGGCCCAGGAACACCACATTAGTTGCAACATACTGTTTCTCACACCTGTATTATTTCAGCTGAGAGTTTTCCAGCTTGCACACTTTCTACTCTTGTCCTTGATTAATCATATCTCTTTGGTGAAGACTTACCACAGGTGTAGGTTTCTCAGTAAAGTCTTCCTACTCATCTCAGGTTGAGTTAAGGTGCCATTCAATGCTCACGTAATACCTACTGCTTGTTCCATATAATTTTATAATTGTTTCCACACATATCTTTGAGAGCAGAGCAAGTTATTCTAACATCTAGTGGGATAATTGGCATAATACATTTGGATTAGTAAATGATTCTGAAGATATATCTCTGAAGTAAGGTTTCTCATTGTTAATATATTAAAATGCAGATGATTTTTGTGTATTGATTTTGCATGCTGCAACTTTGCTGAATTCAGTTATTCTAATAGTTTTTTGTATGTTTTGTTTTTTTGGTGTGTGGCATTTTGAGTTCACTATATGTCATCTGAGGACAGAAAACATTTAACTTTTTTCTTTTCAATTTGGATGACTTCTGTTCCTTTTTCTTGACTAATTGCTATGGCTAGAACTTATAGTACTATGTTGAATAGAAATGACAAAAGTGGGCATCTTTGTCTTGATCCTGATTTTAGAGGATAAGATTTCATTCACCAGTAAGTATGGTGTTAGCCTTACCTTTAGTTATTGTTAGATGTTATTATTTTATGGCTCAGTCTACTTCAAATCTAAGATTATGCTATGGTATTTCCATTCCCAGTAAGACATTTTCCTGTCCCAAGAATGACTTACTGGGATACATCCTCTCTCTTGGTTTGTAGACATCTAAGAAGATATGGGACCAGAGTACATTAGAGTACGTGTGCTTGTTATTATCCCTCAGTCTTACTGTTATGTTTTCTGTACTACCTTCCTAAGCTAATTAATCCCCAGAAGCCCTTGGTTTACTACCATAATTCCCTTCTTCTGGTCCAAATGGGAGTCTCATCTCATCTTCCACCTTTAGATTATTTCAGTCTTCCATTTGTCAACACTTCAGACCTAAATAGTCAGTTTAAATGGCACAAATTTGTCCCCATTGGTATTCAGTAAAAGTAATTTAGCACCTAGGTTTTGTCTCTTCAGTTAGATTAGGCTTTGTTAGTGTTGGGAATTCAGTGCTTTGCAAACAGTAGGTTCCAGTAAATGTTGACTGAAGTTTGCCTGAAGCCTGTGAAGTAATTTCATTATCACAGTAATCACATCTCAACAGTCACCAACAAATGCTGCTACTTAGGACAGTAGCATTTTACAGCTGCTAATAAGTTCCGTGAGAAAGTACAGCTGTTGACTATCATTGAAGATAACAAAAACATCCCAATAAGAGCAGGAGGCAGGATAAAGTGCATGCACTGAGAAAGAATATATCTATTTTTCTAATTTGAAAAGTATTTCAAAGAAAATATAACTGTATAGCATTACACTTTTTTTAAAAAAACAGCAACTAAAACCAAATCAAATTAAAATATAAAAATTGGATTTTACTATTTTAATGTCTGAAATTACTTCTCATTTATTTGTTTTTAAAATAGACTTAAAAAAACCCACTGGGTGGCTCAGTGAGTTATGCCTCTGCCTTTGGCTCAGGTCATGATGTCAGGGTCCTGGGATCAGTCCCCGCATTGGGCTCTCTGCTCGGCAGGGAACCTGCTTCCCCTTTCTCTCTGCCTGTCTCTCAGCCTACATGTGATCTCTCCCATTCTGTCAAATAAATAAATAAAATCTTAAAAAAAAATCTAAATAATAGAAATGTCACAAAGTAATTTAAGCTAGAACTGAAAAAAAAATTAAGTAGAACTGAGGTTATATGTCATCTAAAACTATAGAACCAGAATATCAAACCTCAACATGTTTTCTAAAAAAAGTAAAATTTCTTTCAAGTCACCACTGAAAAGTAACTTACAATGGCATATAAGAACTAGAGTTTGGATTTCCTTTTGGTAATACGTCATTGATATCATGAATATTTAATTTATTAAACAAAAACACCTTCTTTGAGCTAATTCATTCTACTTTAAACAGTTAAGAACCTGTAAGACAATGGCAGTTACTCCCTGATACTGTTACTATATTCAATAAGGGCTTGAAGTACCTATTTCTAGGAAAAATAAAATGAAAAACAGTCTGTGCGCGTGGGTATCTCAGTGGGGTAAGCCGCTGCCTTCGGCTCAGGTCATGATCTCAGGGTCCTGGGATTGAGTCCCACACCGGCCTCTCTGCTCAGCAGGGAGCCTGCTTCCCCACCAGCCCCTCTGCCTGCCTCTCTGCCTACTTGTGATCTCTGTCAAATAAATAAATAAAATCCTTTTAAAAAAATGAAAAACAGTCTGAAAATAAGAGGTGGGGAGAAATTCATGTGACCTGTACATCTTGATTTACAGAGCATTGTTCTAAAGAAATGTTTTTTAATATATTTATGGAAGTATTTGAGAATGTGTTTGATAATATGATAAGCTCTGAAACCTTTTAAGAGCTTGTTATGTGGCTAAAAAGAGGAATTTGTAGTTGTAAGCCATTTTTATAGTAGCATATGATATGGATCCCAAAATTTTAGTGTTTATTAAATGGAGCCATATCAGTAGCCTTGCCTGTATTTAAAAAGATTTGTTCCACGTCAGACAGTCTGGGGAAAGAGGAAAGGAACATGACTCATTAGCAGGTGTTATCTTTATGGGGGAATATTTCTTGGAGAAGGGTAAGTAGTTTCATTCACCCACAATTCACAGAAAATTCCAAAATGACCCCAATATTTTCCTCATTCCTTCCAGAAAAAAACAAAGTTGAACCTCATGAGTTGTCACAGAGGTAGAAGTCATACATTTATATCTTAGTCATCACTGTGCTTGGAAAGAGGACTTTGTGAAACAGGATTAAATCATTCACTGCCTAAAACTGGTCCTCGGGGCATCCTGTATACAAGCAAGGAAATGATGCTTTATTAAAATTTAGCACTTTTATCAATGAGCATTTGTAATTTTTCTGTTTTCTGTTCACTTTTTTAAAAGATTTTATTTATTCATTTGAGAGAGAGAGAATGAGCATGAGTTGGGGGAGGGGCAAGGGAAGAGGAGGAAGCCGTCTCCCCACAGACTCCCTGGGTCAGCGAGAAGCCTGACCCAGGACTCCATCCCAGGACCCTGGGATCATAACCTGAGCTGAAAGTGACACTTAATTAACTGAGCCACCCAGGTGCCTCCTGTTCACTTTCTTAGGATGAAACTGTCATATAAATAACCACATGGAGTTTTACGTTTCAGTTTCTCAGGGATACTTTCTTTTTGGTCCTTATTTGAGTACAAGGGGAAAGACAAGACGTCATAGAATTGTGAAAGGAGTCCCCCGGCTTTGCTTTGTGCACCACCGTGCTCCTGCTGTTGTTTCCTTGGTTAAGTTACCTAAACATTCCTGCCTCAGATTTCTTACATATAAAACGAGAATAATGCTGTTTGCTCTGAGATCAAAAACAAAAACAAAAAATTATTGTATAATACCATAAATTATTTTGCAGATATATAATTTCCATTTTAAAATTTTTAGAAGTATTGTTTTGATGGAGTTCTGTATGAACAACAATAATTGTGATATTGCACCTTTACTATGAATTAGACTCTCCACTCAGCATGTGATAACCAAACACATGAATTGGGACTATTCGTTTTATAAAGGTAGAACTGAGGCAGAAAAGAGTTAAGAAATTTCTAGTAAATCCCCCTATTACAGTATTCCAACAATTCTTTTTTTTTTTTTAAAGGTTTTATTTATTTGGCAGAGAGAGATCACAAGTAGGCAGAGAGGAAAGCAGAGAAAGAGAGAGAGAGAGGAGGAAGCAGGCTGCCTGCCCAGCAGAGAGCCCGATGCGGAACAACATCCCAGGACCCTGAGATCATGACCTGAGCCGAAGGCAGAGGCTTAACCCACTGAGCCACCCAGGCAGCCCTCCAATAATTCTTAATGCTAAAGGTACTATGCAATATCATCTTTGAATGAGAGAAAATATCTGAAGACTTGGCTGAACCAGACAGGGGTCACAACATTACCTGTTTGGTTAAGTTAAGGTTTTATTGCGTCACATAAGTGGCAAACCCAAAAATACAGCCCCCTCCACAAAAACTGGTCATGGCAGGCTATGGCAGACTAATGTTCCAGTTCTGCTCTTCTGTCTTCATTAATTTGGTGCATCTAATTTTCTTTCCTTCTCCCCAAAATACATACATGAACAATTGCATGACGGCTCAATATTAGGTCTGAACTTTTCATTCTGCTGCTAGACATGCTTCCTTTTGTTCCACTCTTGCTGTTGAATCCTGCATGAGACAGTTCTGGATTGCCATTGTTTATTTTGAAAATTTCATGGAATTTTCTACTCTTTTTAGTTGTAGAAGTGATTTCATTATTTGGGGTTGTTATTTCACGTGGCCAACTCTGAAGTGAATCTTGACATTTGGGACAAGTATGTACATATATTGACCAAGGTTATCAAGGAAAATAGAGTTGCCCAGTATTACTTAGGCTATAGAATCCCTTCAGTGCTCCTAAGGTAGACTCTATAGAGGAGAAGGAATTGAAACTGCTGTCTACAGTCTATTAAGCTCCTTATTACGCCAGTTAGATTTTGAAGAGGTACCTGAGTACATGTCTTCTAAATGTCCACTATTTTTTCTCACCAGGACTTCTACACTCAGTTCCTCACTGATTTTCATGGGGGGAAAGGAAACAAATGGCGATAGAAATGCAACCTCCCCCCTTAAAACATAGATTAATACCAGCTAATCTTTTCACTGAGCCACATATCTAGTCCTTCAGAACTTAAAGTGCTGAGAAAAACCCTAAGTCATCTCATGGGTCTACTCTGAATAGGATTAGCTTCCCTGATCGCATACCTCCCAGCTATTTTCTTGATGGGTCCACCATAATGGGTCTCTCCTCCCCCAGGAGACTGGAGCAAATGGAGCTTTCTTCCAGGCCTTGAGGGGTTACAAATGCCAAACTCCGGAAGGTGGTAGCCAGTGCATGCACAGGTGTAAGTACATCTGAGAGCCCGGAGTGAGTCGGTGGAGACCTTCATGATTGAGGTCAAGTTTAAAGGAAGTTTAAAGTTTAAAGAAAGCAGCAACAACTATTCAAGTCCCAGTAGATTGATGTTAAGGCTCAGTCATAGCAAATCTTCAGTACTTTTCAAGAGAAACCAGAGACTCGGATTTTTTTTTTTTTTTTTAAATTATGAAATCCTCCACTTTTAATAGCTGGCTCATGTGTTATGGGGAGACAAAGCTGTGGCTGAAAAAAATATGTGTATGGGGGCGCCTGGGTGGCTCAGTTGTTAAGCAGCTGCCTTCAACTCAGGTCACGATCCTGGGGTCCTCGGATGGAGCCCCACAACGGGCTGCCTGCTCAGCGGGAGGTCTGCTTCTCCCTCTCCCCCTCCCTCTGCTTGTGTTCCCTCTCTTGCTGTGTCTCTCTCTGTCAAATAAATAAATAAATGAAATCTTTAAAAAAAAAAAGGAAGAAAATATGTATGTGGACTCAATTTATCTGATGGGCTACAAATTCATGGCTTCTGCAATAAGTAGTAATAATTATTATCTGTTTGATGACAGGGCACTGTGCTCAGTGATTTACATAACTTATCCTGAAATAATTTCTTTTGTATGTATATGTGTTCATATGTATACATGCATGCATATATGCTTATAGGATGTTCTTATATGTTTTCTTGAGAAATTTTCCTTTGTCTTAGGCAGTAATTATCTCTCGTTTTGTACCAATTTGAGCAATTCCCATTAATCTAGTTTAATTGTCAACTGCTCCACACAGACTTCTCTAACAGTGATGTCTCCTATCTCTGAATCCATTTATAAATATGGTCTTGCCACTGATATGCTATTTAACAAATACTGTTTTATGAAATCTCTTCTAGCAACTATAGAACAGTATTTATAAAATCTCTTATAACAGTTATTCAACTTTTCTTGAATCTTGTGTCTTGTTTCCTGATATAGATTATAGGCTTTTTTAGCAAAAGGAATATAGCCTTTTTTTCTTAGGCTTTTGTTATGAGGTGTATATGTATAGGTCAGGCTTATCAAATATGTGGATGAATATGTTTAAAGTCAATAACTCTATGCCACGATAGACAGATATTTAATTTCTTAATTAAATGTAGAAACTTTATTGGGTTTTTGTTAGGCAGTGTGATAAGGGCTTATAAGTCTTATTAGTTGCGTTATTACTGGCTGTATCTTATAGAAGCAAAAAAATTTTGAGGTTCTAAAAGCTAAATATTTTGTTTAAGTCACGTGTATTATAAGTTGCAGAGCTGGTGTACAGTTTAATACTAGAAACACTCATAATAGGCATGAACATGGACATGAAATGTGCAACTGAAAAGACGAAAATGCTCTCAACCACTGTACTCACCCACAACTCAGCAAAAAGCAGCCTGAAAAGAATTTAAAGACATGTGTTGCAACTTTCCATTCTTAGATAACTATGAATACTAATTAAGGCTTATTGTTTAGACTGACACCAACACTGTAGCTATTCTCAACTTTTTAAATAAAATGCTCTGTCTTCTCCACTCACCTATCTTGGAAGGATTCATTTTTTTCAAAAGCTGGTAGCCTGAGTCATAAAAAAGAGACTGTTGGAATTAGATGAGATTTTAGCATCTATAAGTCTAATCTGTTCTTTATCAAATGAGAACTATAGACACGAGAAGAGAGCAACCTACCCAGAAAAGAATTAGTAAAACTAGTGCTGTTTTTCTGTAGAAGAAAGTAATATTTTTTATTCCTAGGAAATTCGAACACTGTCTATTTAATAGCCTGTGTAAGAGCTCTGGAGCCTAATGCCTTGACTGACAGAGAACAAATGCAAATGGATTGCCAGCAGCTAATTCTTTATCCAGATTGACAACAATAGTCCTCTCCATTGATCTGAACCAGCTGGATGGAGGAAGCTGTGGTAGATGAAGCTTGTGACAGATGATCAAATAATACAGAAACTTGCTTAGTTCCTAGACTCAAGTAAATACAACCGAGTTCCTCAAGAACAGGAATGCTATCTTGCTCATTTTTATTTTCCAGGAAACAGCTCAGTACATGACACTTGGCTTGAAGGAATGGTAAATACTTTCCTTCTGCTTTGATCCAATTACTATTTAACGATTGCTTTCTGTATGCTAGACATTGCACCATAAACTATCACCTATATGAATCTCACTTATTCCTCACTAAAAACAGACAAAAACTTATGAGATAAGTATTACCCCATTTTGCTGATAAGGTCACAGGTTTAGAGGTAGAAATTGTCCTGAACCTGCAATTAGTAAAACTGATGCTAAAACGTTTGATTCCAAGTCTAGAACCCTTTAAACCATACTTTTTCATCTCACACTGTCTGTTAAAAACATTTGTATTTGAAGCTGTCTGAGCAAACATCATACCATTGGAATCAGAGTATTGCACATTCATTACAGTAAATACAATGTTATGCCTATCCCAGCAGGAAGTGACTTGATGATGGTAACTAGGGTAAAAGCTGATTTTTGAACAGACGCATCAGACCTAAGTATTCGAGAAAGTATTGGCCCTCAGCAGGTGGTGGTTCAGTCAGGGAAGAGCCATAGAGTTTGGAAGAAAATAACAAGGTCAAACATTGCTTTCTCCTCTACAGAAAATTATAAATATTTAAAACCTGTCCCAGGAGGCCCAAGATATGTAATATGACAGAAAACACTCGGATCAATGTCTAAGGAAATATGTAATTCTGAAAGGATAAAACAATATCCTCATCTGAGCCTGAACTCATGGACGACAGGACCAATTTCCTTTCTCTCTCTAAAACCAGGTACATGGCAGACACAGAACACAGTGGAGGGTGAATCCTAGAGCTCGTTAGAAAAAAGTCCTCTCTTCCTGTTCCACAGGCTATGCACGTAAGAATACATGAGAAAGACAAGGATTTTTTCCCCCCAAATGATTAGAGTTGCTTATAATTACCAGATTTAATTATTATTATGAACTTGCTTTTGTTTTAAAAAAGAACATAGTTATAACCTTATTTAAGAGTATCAGAAAGATGCATAGAAAAAAAACACCTTGTTTCAATAACCAATAGTTCTAAGAAGTTTTCAGAGACCAGTTAAACACTCACTGAAGTATATGTCAGATCTAAGTGTTCTGTCATTTACATTCCTATGTTTGCAGTGATAAACATCCATTCATCTTATCTTTAAATCACCTAGATATTTAAATAAAGTTTTAATGAAAAACAAAAATAGCTTTATGAAGACACCTGTAGAGTTCTATATAGTGTACTCTGCAGGCCTGACTTTTGAGAGCAGATATAAAAAGCAGCACAAATTGAGTTAATTTAAACTCAAACAAAAGGTCAGCTGGCAAAAAGTAAAGACCTCTCTGACCTCTTGTTCAAATCCTGGAAGCTATAAATCCCACTAAACTACTTAGGGCGTTATTAAGCAAGCCCAACAAAAGATAATCAACAATGTAATTATTGTTCAATTATAGACAGAATAATAAGCCTGGTTTTTATTTGTCAAAGCAACAGGCCTTAAGTTATTTGCAAAACCATTTTAATGAATAGGAGAAGGCTGCAGGTTACATAAGCAATTAAAGAAAAATCATAAAACCAAACACTTAAAATTGGTTGAGAAGCCCTAACAGTATGGATTTTTGAAAGCTTTTTGAAAGTCAAGGTTACAAGGGTAACTAAAATGCAAAACTCAAGGATGAAATCTGTTCAGGTTTCACAATCTCCAGTGTCTCATTTTTATCAAAAAGTTCAGCCAAAGAGAGAAGAAAAATTGAAAAACCTGTAGGACTCCAAACCGCAAGTTAAGTGACCTTGATTTTTTCCTTGTGAAGTGTCTCAAAAACAAGAAGCAGGATGTTCTGTAAACCAATAGCTTAAAATCTGGGGTAATACTTTATGGTGTACTTTATAAGTACTTAAAAAAAAACAATTAATAAATGACTGGAAGAAAATTGTATCCTTAATTATTTTAAGATGTATTTGTGCTTCATCCTTCATGTAACACATAATGCAATGTGTTTTACAAGACCCTTAAAACTGATTATTAAATAATTTTAAAGCACTGTATTATTTCCTCAAAGCCTGCTAAGCTATTCTAATCATTGAGTGAAAATAATTTTGAAAATGTGTTTTTATTGAGCTTTTATATTTAATACTTTGGACATTAATGATCCTAATATTTATAAATAAAAATTACAGAGAGGTATCAGTTAACAATTTTCCTTTTCTAAATATATTTCCGTTATTGATTAAGAAGTTAAAAATGGAAAGATATGATGACACCTTTTAAAAAGAATTGAGTCCCTCTTCAAATGTAAATTGCTTGTTTTTTCTGTCTGAATATACGTTTTAAATTTCAAAAGTCTGTGTTTTTAGCTTTGCATTGTACTTGAACAGCTTTGAGTGAGTGATCTCCAAGGTTATAGAAACCTTGTATAATCATCCTATTGGAGAAGCTTTATAAACACGAAACAAAACTTCAAACCCTTCAGTACATTCCTACAAAAGGAAGAGAAATAATGTCATGATAAAGTGAGAATAGTATCAACCAGCCTCTGGGGTTTGGTCTAGTTTTGTGTTGATCTACAGAGGAAGCTTTCTGTGGTGAATGGGGACCCCACTGAAACCTCCTCGTTTTGGCATTTCAACCAGGATTCAAACTTCTGGCACCACACAGCATTCTGTTTCTAAGACAAGAGGTTTACAAAGCTCAGAAAACCTTGGACATCAAATAGCTCTTACAAAACAACATTTTGATGATTTAAGTGTAAATGAATCAGAAACATATGGATTGAATTTCTCTTAAAATACACATGGGTTTAAAAATTAAGGGTAAAAGTGTTTGGCAAAATGAGTTTTTAGTTTTACTGAATCCAAAAGGTTTGAAAAATAGTTCATGTTGTTTGAGGAACCCAAAGCACAGATTTGTCAGTGTTTCGATGGTAGTACCAATGGCCTCTGACCTCAGACACAGTTGCTGCCTTCGTCTGTTCCAGCTGCTGTAGCAAAATACGCCAGATTGTGTGGCTTGTAAACAACAAACACTTGTTTCTCATGTGTCTGAGGCTAGGAAGCCCAAGATCAAGGCCACAGCAAATTCAGTGTCTGGTGAGAGCCCACATCCGGGTTTATAGCCTCCGCTTTGTGTCTTCACATGGCAGAGGGGCAAGGGAGCTGTCAAGCATGAGACCTTTCATAAGTGTGGATCCCACTCTTGATACACTCATGAAGGCTCCACCCTCTGACCCATTACCTCCCCCAAAGTCCCACTTCCTGATTTTATCACATCAGGCATTAGGTGTTAATATATGACTTTGGGTGGGGGTGGGGCACAACGATACAGTTTATATCAGAGACATTCTTATCCTTGTGTAATCACCAGCAGGGTGGATACACCAACCACTCAGGTATAATAGTTTAAGTTATACATTCAGTTATGTAATGTTCTATTTACATCTAAATCTTCCAATCATTGTTTAATCATTCCAGGAAACCAGAAAGAGCTTTCAGGAATTTGAAAGCAGGTCTAACTTCTTCCTACTTTTGCAAAGTTCAGAAGTGCTGATTACATCAAATGCTAGTGTTTTCCAAAGTGTGGAATGCAGATTATCTATGTCAGAAATACCTAAATTCTCATTAATTCTGCAGACTCACAGTTCTTTTTTCAGATCTACCATTTCAAAGTCTCTGGAGATGGGGCTGGGCATCTCTGAATTCTACAAGCTCTGATACTTGTGCCCCTCTCAACTCTGGGAATCATCTCTTTACTACAGGAGTTGAATACCATTAGATCTTATGAGGGAAGGACATCACCATTTCCTGAGCTAAATTGAATGTCCTATTGGTTTGATTTCTAGACTGAAAAAAATTCCATAGGCAGGAACTTTCCACTCACACTCACCACGGTATTTACAGCCCCATACGTCATAAAGTAAAAACGAAGGTGTTCTAATAAACTCGGTGAACTAAAAGGCAGACATTTTTCTTTAAAACTTTGGCCTACAGAATATACTTTGAGATGTTTCTGAAGGGGCCTGACAGGTATGAAATATTGCTCTATCCAACATGTAATTTTATTTTTACAATTGGATCTTAAAATGTAAATGAGAGAACGTTTAAATAATTTTGTATAACAGAATTACAGAGAAATGGCTGAAAACTTACTGAAGCTTTGCTCTAAGTCGTATCAGTTCACCTAAATTGATCCTCCTCTGCTAAATCTCATGAATAATTCTGTCTTGGGAGTAAATGTTAAATCCAGGATACAGTATCTTTACAAAGTTACTTGCTTAATGACTCCCTGTCTGTGTCTGGTATCACAGGAACAAGCAGAAAGTTTATCCCTGTAAGGTGATACTACGAAAGAAAAATAAGTGATGAATCACAACCAGTTAAAATATTTATGCCAAAAGATACAAAGAAATGTAATGACAGACTTTAAAAAGTGCTATTTTTAGGTATAGTTATTGCATATGTATTGTTTTTCTTTATTGATAAAAGAATTATTTCATGTTGTGTTAATGTTTGGGGGTGAAAAAAAAAAACCCAGTGTATGAACAAGAAATCTCACAGCCCAAAATCAATACAAATGCTAACTACGATCCCTACTCACCTCACCATGTCAGGTTTTCAAATGAGTTACATACGTACATGCACACTTTTAAAATACACTAAAATTGGGACTTATAATTACAAGTGTGTTTTTCTAATTAATCTGACAATATTTTCTGGTGTCAGAAAATAGCCCTCATTTCAATGACTACAAAATAGCTCATCTAAGCTATTTAACTGTCACCTATTTTATACATCTAGATTGTCAGTTATTATTAGATATTTATTTTCTGTTGACTATTAAAGTGCATTTTATTTTATTACTTGTTTTTAAGGATTTTTATTTATTTGAGAGAGAGAACACAGAGGGCGAGTGAGAGGGAGAAGCAAACTTCCCTCTGAGTGGGGAGCTCAAGAGGGGCTTGATCCCAGGACCCTGGGATCATGACCTGAGCTAAAGGCAGATACTTAACTGATTGAGCCACCCAGGCACCCCTAAAGTGCAACTTAAAGCACATGCCTCGTAAGGATCTTGAGATGAAGCCTTAATTTAAAATTAATAATTCTGGGGCACCTGGGTGGCTCAGTTGGTTAAGTGTCTGCCTTCTGCTCAGGTCATGTCCCGAGTTCCTGGGATCGAGTCCCGCTCTGGCTCCCTGATGGGTAGGGGGTCTGCTTCTCTCTCTCCCTCTGCTGCTCAATGGAGAGTCTGCTTGGGATTCTCTCTCTCCCTCTGCCCCTCTCCCTGCTCGTGTTCTCTCTCTTTCTAAAGTAAATAAGTAAAATTTTTTTAAAAACCCACAAAACTCTGGACACCAAAGATGAGATGAAATTCTGGGATGACAGTCCTCCATGCATATTGTCATACGTCAGTGCTGTAGGGTGATATGTCCTGATGACAATCAAAGCTTTGCATTTGGAACATAACTAGATTCTGCCCTAGGTGTCTCTTTTCTTCACTGATTTTAATGTATCCTTTCCCTATAATAAACTATACACATGAGTTTAATAGTTCTTGGTGAATTCTATGACTTCTAGCAAATTATTAAAGCCAAGTGTGGATTTGGGAGCCCCAAAACTGGGGGTTTTAGAAATCTTGGGCAGACTTGGCAATCTGGAGGACAGGGACCTCAAATCTTATACTTTAGCTACTTCTGGGGAGATAGATATACTTCATTTTAGGTAGCATTTTCTTAGTATTTTTTTTTTTTTTTAGTCTCTTAACTTTCAACACTTCTTTGTCCTTAAATTGTAAATTATGCTAAATTTTATATATAATGCATCCAGAAAATATCTTTCTTTTAATGAGAAAGCTTATTCTATCCATATTTACTGTGATAATTTATACGAGCTTGTTCCTAATAATTTACTTAAAAAATTCTTTTACCTTACTTTTCTGTTTCCATTTTGCCCTTTATTACTTTTTTCTTCTTTTATAAAAAATTATATTTTAAAGATTTTATGTATTTATTTGAGAGAGTGAGAGAGAGAGAGAGAGAGAGCACAAGCATGGGGAGAGGCAAAGGAAGAAGGAAGAGCAGACTCCCTTGCTGAGCAGGGAGCCCAAAACAGCGCTCGATCCCAGGACCATAGGATCATGACCTTCACCGAAGGCAGACCCTTAACCAACCCTAAGCCACAGAGGTGCCCCTCCTTTAAAAATTATTATATTTTAGTTATTTTTCTTTCCATTCTTTTTTTTCTTTACCGACTTGGATTTATAACACTTTGGTATTATTATGCTATTTAACTTGAAAGTCTGTCACATACGGATAAAGAATACGGAAAAAAAGACTTTATTTTCATTGAATGCATTCCTGATGCTGAGTTTCTTACCAATGTTATTTCGCTTCACCTTGGGAAACTTCTGATACTGTATCTGCTGGTGATGAATTTTCTCTATTCTTGCTTGAAAAAATGTTTTTAAAAAGATTTTATTGGGGCATCTGGGTGGCTCAGTGGGTTAAAGCCTCTGCCTTCAGCTCAGGTCATGATCTCAGGGTCCTGGGATCGAGCCCCACATCAGGCTTTCTGCTCAGCAGGGAACCTGCTTCCCCCTCTCTCTCTGCCTGCCTCTCTACCTACTTGTGATCTCTCTCTCTCTCTCTCTGTCAAATAAATAAAATCTTAAAAAAATATATTTTATTTTTTAAGGTCAGTTTTAGACTCACAGCAAAAATGAGAGGAAGGTACAAGGATTTCCCAAATATAGTGTAGCTACACTACATGCATAGCATCCCCCATATCAACACCTACCATCAGAATGGTACATTTCTTAAAACTGGTGAACCTACGTTGATCCACCATTGTCACCCAAAGACCATAGTTTACTTTAGGGTTCATCCTTGATGTCATAGAATTTGTGTGGTTGGACAAATGTACAATGAAATCTATCCATCATTATAGTGTCATGCATAGTATATTCACTGTCCTGAAAATACTCTGTGCTCTGCCTAGTCATCCCTTGCCCCTTCCTCCCCAAGCCCTGGAACCACCGATCCTTGTACTTATCTTCAGAGTTTTGCCTTTTACAGAATATCATATACTTGAAACCATATAGTATATAGCTAATTGGAATCATACAGTATGTAGCTAATTCAGACTAGTTTCTTTCTCTTGGCAACATGTACGTAAGGTTACTTTATGTCTTTCCACAGCTCGAAAGCTCATTCCTTTTTAACACTGAATAATATTCCATTGTCTGGATATACCACTATTTATTTATCCATTCGCCTTGGTTGCTTCTAAGTTTTGGCAATTATGAATAAAGCTGCTATAAATATCAGTATGCAGATTTTGGTGTGGTTATTTGTTTTCAGCTCCTTTGGGTAAATACCAAGGGGCATGATTGCTGGATCAGATGGTAAGAGCATGTTTAGTTTTGTAAGAAATCACCAACTGTTGCTCAAAGTGGCCGTAGTATTTTGTATTCCTGCCAGCAATAATTAAGTGTTCTTGTTGCTCCACATACCCACCAGACTTTGGTGTTGTCAGTGTCCTGGATTTTGTCAACTCCAATAGGTGTGTGGTAGTAGCTAGTTGTTTTAATTTGTATTTCCCTGATGACATATATTTTTTGGCAAAGTGTCTATTAAGATCTTTTGCCTGTTTTTAAACAAAGTTGTTTGTTTCTTATGCTTGAATTTTAAGAGTTCTTTGTATATTTTGAATAACAGTTTTTGGTTTTTAATTGTATTTTTAAGTTATCTCTACACCCAAGATGGGGCTTGAACTCACAACCCCATGATCAAAAGTCACATGCTCCACTGATTGAGGCAGCCAGGCTCCCCTGGATAATAGTTCTTTATCAAATACATCTTTTGCAAATGTTTTCTCTCAGTCTGTGTCTTACCTTTGTCATTCTCTTGACATTGTCTTTCACATAAGTTTTTAGTTTTAATCAAGTCCAGTTATCAACAATTTCTTTTATGGGTCATGCCTTTGGTTTTATATCTAAAAAGGCATCACCATAACCATGATCTTCTAGATTTTCTTCTGTGCTATCGTCTAGAAATTTTGCAGTTTTGTATTTCACATTTAAGTCTATGATCCATTTAGAGTTAATTTTTATGAAGAGTGTAAGATCCATGTCTAGGACTTTTTTGTTTGTTTGTTTGTTTTCTTTTTTTGCATGTGACTTCCTAGCTGTTCCAATACCATTTGTTGAAAATGGTATTTTTGCTCCATTGTATCATCTTGGCTCTTTAAGCAAAGATCAGTTTACTATATTTAGAGGTGTCTATTTCTGTACTCTTAATTTTGTTCTATTGATAGATTTGTCTATTTTTCATCAATATCACCCTGTCTTGATTACTGGAGCTTCATAGTAAGTTGGATAACATCAGTCCTCCCACTTTGTTCTTCTTCAAATTTATGTTGACTATTCTGAGTCATTTTCTCCATATAAATATTAAAATCATTTTGCTGATATCCATAAAATAACTGGCTGGGATTTTGGTTGGGATTGCTTTGGATCTATAGATAAAATTGAGAAGGACTGACATTTTAGTGAGTCTTTATGTTCAGGAACATAGCATATCTCTATTTATTTAGTTCTTTGATTTTTGTTTAGCAGAGTGTATAATTCTTCTTATATAGATCTTGTACCTTTTCTGCTAGATTTATAGATAGATATTTTATTTTGTGATGCTAATATAAATGGCATTGTGTTTTTAATTCCTAATTCCATTTTTCCATTACTGATACATAGGAAAACAATTGACTTTTTTTTTTTAAAGATTTTATTTATTTATTTGACAGAGATTGCAAGTAGGCAGAGAGACAGGTGGGGTGGGGGGCGGGGAAGCAGGCTCCTTGCTGAGCAGAGAGCCTGATGTGGGACTTAATCCCGGGACCCTGGGATCATGACCTGAGCCGAAGGCTGTGGCTTAATCCAGTGAGCCACCCAGGCACCCAGCAATTGGCTTTTGTATGTTAACCTTGTGTTCTTCAAACTTGCTGTTATTGCCTGTTAGTTCCAGGGTTTTTGTTATTGTTGTTGTTCATTCAGATTTTCTACACTGATAATTATGCCCTCTATCAACAAAAACATTTTAAATTTATTCCTCCTAATTGGTATATCTTTTATTTCCTGTTATGTTTTATTGGATTATCTAGGACTCTCCTATCCTTTTGAAAGATGGTGTCACAGGATATAGAATTCTAGCTTAGTTTTTATTTTGTTTTCAATAATTTAAATATTTCACTGCATTCTCTTCTTGCTTATAATTGTTTCTGATGCAATGTCTGATATAATTCTTTATTCTTATATCTCTGTGGAAAAGAGTCTCCCCACCCTGGCTTTTTAAAAAATTGTCACTCTCAACTTTTTTGCAGTTTGAATAGGATATGCCAAGGTGTAGAATTTTGGTATTTATTCTGTTTAGTGTTCTCTGAGCATCCTAAATCTATGATTTGGTTTCTGCCATGAATTTTGGAAATTTCTAAGCCATTATGATTTCAAATGTGTCTTGCTCTATTCTCTTTTTCTTCTTTTTATGGTATTCTAATTAAGCATATGTTACAATTCAAAATTTTCTTGGATGTTTTGTTGTCATTGTCCCCCACCCCAATATTTTCTCTTTGCATTTTTATTAGTTTCCTAGGGTTGTTGTAACAAATTATCACAAACTTGGGAGCTTAAAACAGCAGAACTATATTTGCTTACAGTTTGGGGACCCAAAGGTCCAAAACTGAAGTGTCAGCCAAGCTACATTGTCTTTAAAAGTTCTAGGGAAGAATCTTCCCTTGCCTCTTCTGTCTTCTGGTGGCTTCTGGCAATCTTTATTATTCTTTGACTTTTTGATGCATTATTCTCATCTTTGCCTCTACCTTAATATCTCCCTCTCTCCTGGGTCTCAATAGACTGCCTTATTTATTTTTTGAATAAGGAAAAGATTTAGGGCCCACTCTACATCCAGGATGATTTCATTTTATTATTTTTAATTACATCTGCAGTGACCCTTTTACCAAATAAGGTCACATTCACAAGTTCTGGGAATTAAGATTTGGAATATCTTTTAGGGCCTCACTCTTCAACCCACTACAGAATTTTATTTTGGGAGGTTTTTGCTTACCTGTTTTCAGGCTCACTGATTCTTTTTTAAGCTGTTTATATGACTGTTCTATGTTGACTTGAAAAGAATATTTGTTCTGCTATTATTGGTCAATGTGTTTTATAAATACTTATTAGATCATGTTGGTTGATAATGTTGTCTGGCTCTTCTACACCCTGTATATTTTCTGTCTACATGTCTACATGTTTTAACTACGGAGAGAAATATAGACGTCTCCAACTATAACTGTGGATTCACATATGCCATGTTGCTATTTGTTTTCTTTTTCTTACCCTTTTTCTCTTTATTTTGTCTTCCAAGCACCTTTTGGTTTAATTGATCACCTTTACAATCATTTCTGTGTCACTCTTTGGCTTATTAGTTGCATTTATTTTTAATTTTTTAAATGATCGCTCTATTGTTTATGATATATATCTTTAATTTATGTCAGTCTACCTTTAATAATGTTATTTTAGTTATAAGAACCATATAAAAGTATACTTTAATTTCCCATATCCTTTGTGCATTTATTACCATAAATTTTACTTCTTTATCTACTTTAAATTCTATAATACTTTTTCCCAATTTTTGCTATAGATAGTATATTATCTTTTTTGTTTGTTTATTTGTTCATTTATTTATTTCATAGAGAGAGAGTACAAGCAGGGGAGCAGCACAGGGAGAGGGAGAAGCAGGATCTCCACTGAGCAGAGAGCCTGAAAAGAGGCTTGAATCCCAGGACTGTGGAATCACAGCTTGAGCTGAAGGCAGGCAGGCACTTAACCAACTGAACCACCCAAGTGCCCCAATCTATTATTTTTTGAAGTAGCCAAAAATAAGACAAAAACCAGGGGAGCCTGGATGACTCAGTCTGTTACGCATCTGCCTTTGGCTCAGGTCATGTTCTTGGGGTCCTGGAACTGAGCCCAGCATGCTCAACAGGGAGTCTGCTTCTCCTGCTCCCTCTGCCCCTCCCCCACTGCTCATACTCTCACTCTCTCTCAAAAAAATAAAAGTAAAATCTTAAACTAAAAAGACTAAAACCACATAATTTTTTTGTTTCATTTTTATTTAAATTCTGGTTAGTTAACATATAGTGTAATATTAGTTTCAGGAGTAGAATTTAGTGATTCAGCACTTATACAGAACACCCAGTGCTCATCATAAGTGCCCTCCTTAATCCCCAATACCTATTTCACCCATTGCCCCCACCCACCTCCTCTTTAGTAACCATCAGTTTGTTCTCCACAGTTAAGAGTCTGTTTTATGGTTTTCTTTTTTTTTTTTTTTTTCCCTTCTCCTACCTTCATCTGTATTTCTTAAATTGCACATATGAGTGAAATGGTATTTGTCTTTCTCTGGCTGACTTATTTCACTTAGCTTAATCACTCTAGCTCCATCTTGTCATTGCAAATGACAAGATTTCATTCTTTTTATTGGCTGAGTAATATAATATTCATATATATATTACTATCTAAATATTATATATATATATATATGGCTGAGTAGTGTAATATTCATGTGTGTGTATTTTACATCTTCTTTATCCATTTATTAGTCAGTGGACCTTTGGGCTCTTTCCATAATTTGTCTATTGTTGATAATGCTGCTAAACATGGGAATGCATGTGTCCCTTTGAATCTGTATTTTTGTGTTCTTTGGGTAAATACCTAGTAGTGCAGCTGGTGGGCCATAGAGTAGCTCTATTTTGAACTTTTTGAGGAACCTCCATACTGTTTTGCAGAGTGACTACACCAGTTCGTTTTGCCACCAGCAGTGTAAGAGGGCTTCCCTTTCTCTGCAACCTCATCAGCATCTGTTATTTCTTATGCTCTTAATTCTAGCTACTCTGGTGTGAGGTGATATCTCATAGTAGTTTTAATTTCTATTACCTTGATGATGGACAAAAATTCTTCACCATTTCTAGTGCTCTTCATTTCTTTGTATAAATCCAAATTTTCTTCTTATACTCTTCTGCATGAAGTACATCTTTTAACCGTTTTTTGTTAGACATATGTGATGACAATGAAATTCTCTCAGCTTTAGTATGCCTAAAAGAGATTTTAATTTTAGTTCACCATCGTCATTGAAAGTTCTTTTTTGGGGTATTCATTCTGTTTGGACAAGTTTTCTTTTTCCACTCAGTACTATAAAGTATTGTTTTCTGGCTTACATAGTTTCTCATTTAAGATACACTACAGTTTTTTGTTTTTTTTTTTAAATTTGTTCTTCTGTATGTGATGCTATCCTCCCCTACCATGGATGCCTTCAAAATTTTCTCTTTATTTTTTATCTTCAGCTGTTTGACCTCAAAATGTCAGGTTGTTATTTAAAATTTTTAATTTGGGGGCACCTGGGTGGCTCAGTGGGTTAAAGCCTCTACCTTCAGCTCAGGTCATGGTCTCAGGGTCCTGGGACTGAGCCCCGAGTCAGGCTCTCTGCTCAACAGGGAGCCTGTTTCCTCCTTTCTCTCTGCCTGCCTCTCTGCCTACTTGTGATCTCTGTCTGTCAAATAAATAAGATCTTTAAAAAAAAAAAAAAACCTTAAAAAAATGAATTTAAAAATTTTAATTTTGTTTGGAGTTCTTGGAGCTATTTTGATCTGTGGCTTATTTCCTATCATTAATATTGAAAATTTCTGGCCAGTAGTCTTCAGATATTTCTGTCAATGTTCTTTCTTCTACTTCTCAGACTTCAATTACATATATATGAAGCTATTTTATGTTTCAGAGCTTTGAGTGATCTCTTCTTTTTTATTCACTCTTCTCTCCTGTTTGCATTTCAATTTAAATATTTTATATTGATTTATCAAACACACTAGTTCTTGGTTGAATCGTGTCCAGTCTTCTGGGTAGTTTGTCAAAGAGTTTCTCTACTTTTAAGACCATATTTTTTTAATTTCTAGCATTTGCATTGGACTATTTTATACTTGAATCATTATGCTAAAATTCATATATGTTGTACAAATTTCCACTAGATCCTTGAACATATTTAATTATAGCTTTGATAAATTTTCTGTCATCCAAAATTGCAGTTATCTCTAAATTTCATTCTCTTGATTACTTGATCTCTGGATAATTTTTCTTGCCTTTTTTGCTCTCATAACTTTTGATTGACTGCCAAACATTATTTTTAGAAGAATAGTAGAAATGGAGGTATGTGGCACTTATACCCAGTAATTGATATGCCACTTCTTCCATCAGATTTTGAGTTTATCCTGTTAGTTTCTGATCTTTGTTTGGGTTTGTTGTTGTTGCCATAGTTACTTTCCATTTACCAGACTTTAAATTCCTCCAGGGGTGGTCAGCTGTTTCTCTGTGTGAGCCTTGAGATGGTGGAAGGTTTTCTTAGTATCCCTACTGTACCCTCAGCTTTCAGAAATCCCTACATGCCTGCATAATAGAATGGGTCCCTCTTACATGTTTGCCCCTCTCACAGAAGTGTTATTTTGCTTTTTACTCAATGGTTGTCTTGTGTTGAGGGCAGAGGGGTTGTTGGTTCTCCAGGTGCACCCCCAATACTAGGCAGGCTCTGCACATGGCAGAAGGGTTTTCTTAGTATTCATGCCTCCCAGTCCATAGTATTCAAATCCTGTCCATAGCTGTGAGCATCTTGGGTGGTAGATAAGTTCCTGCCCATCCAGCAGCAGCAGCAACAGATCCCAGTTTTGTATCAGAGTAGAGTCTTAGCCTGGAGTGACTTTGTTGCCTCCCTCCCAGGGACAGTGTGCTTTTGCTTCTGCTGCTCCACAGGAAGTAGTAAATCTTTGCCTGAGCCTGGGAGTGGGATATTTTGTGTCCTTCATCCAGAAGCAGAAGAATTTTGCTTCTACCCCTTAACCAGAAGGACTGACTATAGCCTAGGCCCCAGAGAGGGGAGGTCTCCTCTTTCCCAGTGCCCTAGGCTTTTGCTTCATAAGAGAGAAAGGTCCATGGAAGTTTTATGGGTTCATTCTGCTGTATCACTGACTTTGTTACCTTCTTTTCTCCTGTCATGTTCTCCATTTTTTTCTTGAATCTGAAATAAAGGCCCATGGAAATGAGTTTGTAAAGGAGTATAAACTCCTTTGTGTCTGAGGCTTCCAGTTATTCTAAAGTGTCATATTAACTCACAATTGGCCTTTAAGAAATGTTAGCATTTAGCTATATCTTCTTACCTGTAGTCATCATGGTTATGCTCTGTCAAAGGGAAAACATCTCATTTATCTGGTATCTCCTTGGAGGGGTTTGACATTCTTTTGGATTTAATTAACCTGCTACTTTCTAATGAGGTTGAGAAAAGTTACGATTTTCTGCCTAGCTTGTTTTCATTGTTAGGATGGGAAAAAAGTTCTTTTGTGGTTTTCTGCATCTTAAGCGTAGTTATACTGTGCATATTTGAAATATAAAATCACACCCATATGTTGATGTTCCACCCCTATCTTAAATAATAAAAGGATTGTTGGATCATTTACCTCTCATTTTCTGCCTTTCAATTTATATACTGTTACTGCTTAATATTTTAGTTCTATATTCAGTTTTGTATTTGTTCACACCACAAGTTAGGAACTATTTTTAGAAATATTTTTATGCAAACAAAGTTATTTCATCTTTATTTATATGTACACCCTTGTGTTCACCCTTCATTCTGAGTTTCTGACTGTCCTGATTTTGTTTTCCTTTTCTTTCAGAATTTACTTTAGGTAGAACATTTTTGTTGTTGTTTATCCATAAATGTCTTCATTTAACTCTTGTTTTATTTAACTCTTGTTTTTTAAAGATAAAATAGTTGAAAATAAAGTCTTAGGTTGCCATCTATTTTTTTCTCAAAGCATTGAAAACCACATTTCACTATTGCTGTTGAGAAGAAAACTGCCGTTCATTGAGATTTAATCTATTCAGTGTGTCTGGCTATCTTAAAGTTCTTCTTTTTTTCCTTTTTCTTTTTCAGTTTTCTGCCTTACAGTGGGCCACTGTCTCTCTCTGTCCTCACCTGGTGGGGGAAGTATCTCTTCTTTCTTTGATAAGGGTATACATCTCATCACATGGGCACCACCCTCATGGCTCTTTTTAAACCCTAATTACCTTCCAAAGGTTCATCTCCAAATACCATCCCACTGCGGGTAAGGGCGTCAACATAATGAATCTTGGGAGAATACAGTTCAGTCCATAGCAGGTGTCTAAATATTTTGCATTTTATGTCTCTTCTGTCGTACTCATAATGGTTTGCCTTGAGGAAATTTACTCCAGAGAATTATGCTGGTAGTTAGGAGCACTCCGTATTTCAGCTCTCAAGGGAAGATCAGCTTTTGTAGCTTCCCATCATTCCTCCTCCACAACAGCTATGGTAGGAATCTGCCTTAGGGCACCTCCAATTCTGGCTGCTGACTGGTCCAAGTAGGCTTTGTGCAGCTCTGATTGCTTGCACTCCAGCCGTGGTTCTATCCCGTGTCCCAGCCTCTAAAACCCTGCATAGAGCTCCTCCAGCCATTTTAGAAGTATTCTCATTCAAAAAAGTCCTACAGAGTTACTTAAAATATACATGCTAAAGTACCATTTGTTTATACAGTGTATTTATAAAAGTGACCTGGATGATCTAGATTCTGGATCATTATGTTAATTTCGACATCATTTGCTTTTTTGACTGGATGAGAATTAAAAATCATGTATTGTTATCTTAGACTCTTTATTTTGCCAAGCTGCTGTTGGAGGGAGGTAATCAATAAACTATCAGGTAATTCTGGCTATATACAGAGGAAATTAAATCTCAGGAGGAAAAGTATATTTTTATACTGCTTTTCAGGACTACAGTGCAGCCAGGGAATTACACGGATCTGACTTTTTTTTTTACCTAAACAACATTTTCCCTCTCTGAAATATAAGCATATTATGTTTAGTCTGAAGTGAGCTTAGAAATTTGTTCATGATTTGGCACACATGACTAAAAGGGAGGGAATCCAACATTATATAGGAAATACAGACATGGTACAATGGTTAACTTATAGCTTACTTTCATCAACTTTTCTCTTCAATGAGCTGAAATTAAACAGGAACTTTTGGTGTTTCTGTATCATTTTATTTACTTATAAAGATACACATTTGCTTTACCTGTACATTCTTTACACTAGTAACAAGGTTTTGAAAGTAGAGAAAAATACTTATAATAGTAATTGAAAGAAAAAAAAAAAGAAAAAAAAACCACCAGTATGCATTTCACCTAAATTCAATTTTTGTTAATATTCTATGGTATTTGAGTAGCAGAGATCATGATATTTTATTCCTTAACAGTTCAATATATATTTTATAAAAATCAATATGCCTTCTAATAATGAAGACATTCTTTTAAGAAAATGAATAATTCCTTAATCAAATAAGATATCCAATCCATATTCAAATTTTCTCAGTTACCCCCAAATGTCTTTTATTGGTTCTTCTTTTCTTTTTTTTTTTTTTTAAAGATTTTATTTATTTATTTGATAGATAGAGATCACAAGTAGGCAGAGAGGCAGGCAGAGAGAGAGAGAGAGAGAGAGAGAGGGAGGAGGAAGCAAGCTCCTTGCAGAGCAGAGAGCCCGACGTGGGGCTCGATCCCAGGACCCTGGGATCATGACCTGAGCTGAAGGCTTAGGCTTTAACCCACTGAGCCACCCAGGCGCCCTGGTTCTTATTTTCTACCCAGAATCCAATCAAAGATCATGCATTGCAATTGACAGTTATGTCTCCTTAGCCATTTTAGATCTAGAACAATCCTTCTGCTTTCTTGCTTTATGATAGTAACTTTTCAAAGAGCCCAGGGGAGTTTTCTTGTAGTTGATCAACCTGCTTGATCTCTCTGAGTGTCCTCTTATGAAATGACCTAATTTGGTCCTCTACTTTATTTCCCATAAACTGTAATCCAGATAATTGATTAGAGTCAGGTTAAATATTTTGGGCAGTGATACTTCATGGATAATGCTATTTCTTATTACAGCCCATTACATGATACAATACTAAGTAGCCCCATATTAACAATGCTGTTTGTTCAGTTAGTTAAGGTATCTCCATTTTAAAGGTACACTTTCTGATAGTTTGTAAGTGTTCCGGGTGGTTATACTTTGCCACCAAGTATATTGTTCCCCAGTGATCTTTCCTCTAATGGCTACAACAAATTCATGATCCTTGCCTAAATCATGAACCAACTTCCCATTTTGCATAGGACCAAAATTAAAGCTCATGTCTTCTTGTGGCTGAGAAATCTCAGCTTCTAATCATTAAGACATACATACATGACCCCTACCTCTCCTCTTAATCCTGTATTCTTTACATACAGATACTGAGCAGTCTTGTATACTTAAAACTCTTGCTTTGTGGATCCTTTTCACTTTTCCCAATTTTCTTTCCCTATTTTGAGCTTGGTAATACATATTTATTTTAATCCAGTATTTCTATGTGTTTTGACGCTCGGAGGTCTATTGAAGTTCATTTTGGTTCCAAGATTATTCCAACAGATGCATGAGTTCAAAAAGAAAGGAGACAAAAAGAAGGAGGAGGAGAAAGAAAAAGAGGAAGTAGGAGAAGGGAGAAAAGGAGAGAAAGGAAAAAAGAAACAATTTAATGGCCTATTAGAAAGGATTCTTGGACAACAGAATTTTCTTCTTTGCAGTATTTGTATACCACCTGTTGTTTTCGGCCATAACTGTGGTGGTTCCCTGATAGTTCCACTAGATGCAGCAAGAATAGATATGCTGTGCTTATGTCAGAAACAGCTGATTGGGTAAGGAGGGTAAGTAAAATGGAGAATTTGAGAGCGACTCTCAGGCTTTTGCCTTTGTGAACTAGAGCTAACTCATATTGAAATGATTAAGTCTTTTAATATAAATCATGACTGTAAAAAATGAGATTTATTTTAATAAATTCAATAGAAATTATTTATATAATTAAGTTTTGATTTCTCTACTGTTTTGAACCTCTACAGTGTTGAAACATTTTCATTTACTGAAGCGAACTTGATTTTTGAAAACATTTGGAATTTGTGATCTAAGCCTGGTGACTAAGAACTGTGAAATAAACAAAATAATACCAATTTGGTAACATCAAAATTATTTTTGCTGAAAGTCCACAAAATACTAAAATGGATAAGGGGGCAATTTTTGTGCCATAATTCACAACCTATTTATGAATATCATATGCTGATGATACGTAAAGTTGATTGATGTAGTGCTAATTTTAAAATCACATAAACACAAGCATTAGATCTTTTATTATCATTATTTAAAAATTTGAAAAAGCCTTTTCTATGTAATTATCTTGCAGTTGAAATGAAATAGATCATTTCTCTCAATATCTTACTCTGCTACCCTTCCTCCGTACTACCGTTGTCTTTTGCATTGTGGCATTGCTATTCAAAAACATTTCATACCCTGATGTAGCCACCAGCGTAAGCCTGAAATCTAGCGTTCTGTATGGTCCTATATTATCCATCCCATCATAATCAGTTATACATATTTCCCACATTCTCTCTTGCAGCAGGTTGGCCAGCATCCTCACTTCTTCCCGTATACAAGTTATTAATTCACTAATCATGCATTTATTAAGTACCCATTATATATTAGACACTGTGCTAAGACCTGGAAATACCCTTGAGGCGCTCACACCTTTATGAGGTTGCCAGATAATAATCAATAATTTATCACAAGATGAGAAGTGCATCCTGGTTATCAGGCAAGTCTGTGACAGATTGTTCTTCTACCCCCTATTTGCCAGTTTTGTTTTTTCCTTCCAGTCTAAAATAAAACAGAAGATAAAGAATGAAAGCTCCGGGTGCCTGGGTGGCTCCGTGGGTTAAGCCTCTGCCCTCGCCTCAGGTAAAGGTCTCCTGTCCTGGGATCGAGCCCCGAATCGGACTCTCTACTCAGCAGGGAGCCTGCTTTCTCCTCCCTCTCTGCCTGCCTCTCTGGCTGCTTATGATCTCTGTCTGTCAAATAAATGAATAGAATCTTAAAAAAAAAAAAAAGAGTGAAAGCTCAGCGGCATTCTACAGCACATATAGCCCAACCCCCTCATTTTTCAAATGAACAAACTGAAGCTTCAGACAGGAAGCTAAGGGTTAGAGGGTTAGAACTCAGTCTCTTAACCTGTAGTGCAGTACCTGTTCCAGATACTAAGCTGGATACGTTGGCAGCCAATGAGAGGGCAACAGAGGAATATTAGGCACATAGCTTGGTTTTCCCCCCAAAATAGATCCTGTGGCAAGGACTTGAATGTAAGAAGCTTTCTGAGCTGGTTCTCACGGAAAGTGTAAGTGAAAAAAGGAGAGGAACCTATAAAAGGTATGATTATGAGTGAGTTACCACTGTGAACACCTGGGGCTCAGTCCCATTAAAGACCCTCAGCCTTCCTCTGTAGAACATGCCTCAGAATTCTATCATGGAAAGACAGGGAAGCTGGGGTCTTCACCAGGGGCTCATGTCCCTCATCATTTTGGAGGTTACTTTGGGACCATTAAGTCCCCAGAACTGCCCAACCTTGAGTAGTCTGACCAAGTTCTCATGGAACCAGAGAAAAGCTTCAGGCAGCGAAGCAGAGAGATTCCCCATCAGCAGTTATAGAAAATGCCCTTCTTAGCTGAAGATGAACTCAGCAGGAAGCCAAGGACATGGAGTAGAGCAGCCGTGGAATCTGCTAATAATTCTGCCAGTGCCAGATCTAACTATGGCCGAACATATCATTTCATAGATCAGCATTAGCAATTACTTGTTCAAGGTCATTACTGAAGGGGAAGGGTTTTCTCTATCAAAGAGAGCTTTTCAGTGCACTTTATAGAATGAGATGAGAAAGAGTTACAGTAATTCTCTTTATCCAAAATGTTCTCACATAGAGTTGCTCTTTATGCTTTCTGTAATTTGTTTAGAAAATTATGTATCTGGGACTTTTTGACTAGCCCATGCTACAATCATTTTTTCAAATTAAGTGGTCATTTTCATTGTGCTCTAGTATCTTTGAGAGGACAGACTGAGGATGTTGCTGACAGGTTGAAATAATCAATGAGAGTTTGGTTATTGGCTGCCCAAGTAAGTGTCCAAGTCTTCAGAAATGAATCTGAATGTCTTTGGTTTAGGAGTTGTCTCAGGACAGTTTCTTTATTGAGGAATACAGTTTGAGTTAGAAGTCCTGGAAGAACTATTTTGTTTCTTTGTTTGCCTAGTTTTTTGTTTGTTTGGTCTGGTTTTTGTTTGTTATTAGACTGTATTTTGATACTCCTCCTAACTTGTAGATTAGGTGTGGATTCCATGAAATTAGAAGGTGTGTGCTTTTTTGTCCTTTATGGTAAAAAGTCAACCAGGATATTTGAAACATCAGAAACATGATCTGTGTTTAAGACTTTAGACATTTGGGTTGATTCTTACTCTGTATGTTAATGTGTAATGGTCTCTAATCTACCTGCCCTCCATTTTTTTGATAGGTGTTAAAAGGAGACAAGGATTTTGAGGACGGCTCTATTTTTCCAAACCTATCTGATTCATAGAGACTTGAAAATCACTAGGGTAAAGCAAAATTTAACTGGGTCTTCCTTGGGTTCTTGCTATACCGTGCACAACATTGTGAACAAAATAAAATTTCAAGGACTCAGTTTATTCATCTATGAAACATGCACATTTACGTATCGGTCACTAGATGATCTCATAGATCCTTTAATTCTCTGTGATTCTGCAACTTCTTATAGCTGTTGACAATTTTTACCATTTCCTGTTTCACAATGTGCTTCTCCTCTAGTTTCCTCTAATGGATGAGGGCAGATGAACTTCATATCATAATGAGCAAGAGAACCTTAGACACTCTCTGTAATATTCTTATTTTTATTGTAGTCATCTAAAATTTAAGACCAATTGATCTTATGGTAATGGAAAGGGGTTGGAGATTGGTTCCTATCTTCTAACTAGCACCCCACCATGTCAGGTCTTCTGTGGGTGGGAAATGAGAGAACAGCCACCACAACAAAAAACAATGAAGGGAAGATAGGTTAGAAATCTCAAGAAGCTATGTTCCTGGGATTCTCCTGACCCGGGAAACTGAGTCAGGGAAACAGGGGTGATTAATATACTGAAATCACTGACCGTGGCCTAGAATTCCTAGCCAAAGAGGAGCCAGAATCTTCCCCATGGGTATTAGAACTCAATTACATAATGGCCATCAGGTGGCGCCAAACTGCAGCTAAGATCCAGGTGAATTTGAATCATTTTGTCTCTTGGATCTCTTGAATCACATTCTTCTTGGTCATTTTATAAAACTTGCAATAATTGGACATCAGAATTCTAAATTCTATAGGACTTTTTTTTTTTTTACAAAGCTGATCCCATTATGGATAAATGCTGTCAGTTTTGATAACTTCTCTCCACTGCCTATAGATAAATTTGAAAATCTTCAGCCATTGTCTAAAACAGTCTTACCTTACTCTTTGTTCTTGTTCGTTACCTTCCTCTGTCCCCGATCATTTAGTCACAGGAGAATAGCCATTTACTAAATATCCCTTTCTCCATGTCTTTGCAAATGCTTTTCCTCGGTCTGACATGTCTTTCCTACCACACTCCTTGTCCTCTAGATCTAACTAAAAGCATTTGCTTTGGAAAATGTCAAACCTAAAATCATCCAACTCAAAGATCTCTTCTGTGAAGTGTCTCAGAGTCCTTCTATCCTTACGAAAAGCAAGATTTTTAATCCCATTTTTTCTGGCCTTCCAAAACATTTTGTTCTTATTTGTTGTTATTGTCATTGCTCACTTAAAAAAAAAAAATCATTATTTTAATGCCAGTTTGCCCCTTAGAATGTAAGCCATTCAAGCCTATGAACAAACCAAACTTTTCATCTGTGTGTCACCAGTGACTAGTACCACGTCTATCACATCCTATTCCTTCAGTAACTGTATCTTGAATAAATAAAACAGTATTTGAATAGAAATAGATGTATATCTACATTTGCAAGTTGGATGAAGTTTAAACAAATTAGGGCAGCTGAGCATTTAAAAGAAGCAACTGATGATCTCCCTGCAAAGCAAATAGTCCTGTTCTAATGTAGATGAGCACTGCTTTCCTTGTTTTTTTGGTCCCTGTGCTGTCTTCCTACAGCAAAATAACCATGTGTATTATATTTGATAAATGGTCTAAAAATATTTATGTCTGTTGTTCTTCCCAGAGTTGGTTGGTTTATAGGACATTGTAAATGTAATTGGTGATGAACACAATTCCTTTCATTGTGCTCTTTTCCTAAGAGAGGCTGGCAGTCTATATATTCCCTAATTCTAACTTTCTTAGTCCAAATCTCAGCTACAGTGATGATTATTGAATGGTCATTAGCATATGTTTTTTTATTGATACCCAAAATGCTCCAGCTGAGTTTGAGATTGGGAGGCAGTTTATTTGAAGAAGTAGAAAGGGTCATAGTCTATAGGTCTCATTTTCACAGATGCAAGAACTATGACATAGTCAAGTGAGAGGAGTTTCCACACAACTTATTCGTGGGAGAATTGCAGCCAAAGCCACGCTTACTCCCACTCTCCCCTGTTACTTTCCTCTGACCCTCAGAGTTAATAGATCATCATGATTTACTTGGCATAGGACTTAGCTTAACAAACAAATCTGAGCAGTGATAGAAGAAGAGCCTACAAATGACACATTTATTGTCCAGCCATTGGCTAATATCTTAATGTTCTTCCACCAGAAGCCATCTCAATATTCAACTCCGGTCCAGTGTTTCGGCTTTTAAATCACATCACTGCTTCTAAGAAGCACTTGATAGATCCTCTAGAACCCTTTCTATATTTGATCTAGTCTGGGATCTTATTTTGGCAGTTAAAGGACTTGGAGTGACCCTCAAGGCACTGTTTGCTTTCTTATCTAATCTTTAGTGCATCTAGCAGCAAAACAGGCCATTTCATGGTATCATCCTGCCAGCAAAAGGTTGTTTAAGGATACACAACTCCTGTCACTTTTATTGTGTGGTCCAGTAAATAATTTGAGGCATTTCCAGCTTCTGACTAGTCATATATTTGTCATTTTCTCTTTGCAGCTCTAGTCTGCTTCCCCTCTTTCGGGTTAGTTTCCAACTCAGAAGATCCGGCAAATGTTTTCTGAATAGGCGTGGCCTTCCTCTGCTTAGGCAACACAGATTAAGAAGCCTCGAAAATGCAATTTGATGTTGTTTTCAGAATTCTCTGCTACCTCCCTAGTTGTGAAATACTTGGACAGCAGTTCCCTTGGCCCCAACTTTTCACCTGCTTCCTCTTTTTCTCATCTCCTCAGTGAATTGTGAAAGCAATTTTAAAGAAAAGGATCCTGTTGCCATGCTATATCCCCTTTCAATCACGAATGAGGTGTTTGGATGAAGCCTTATGCCCTCTGGGCCTGTCTGCCCTGTATAAACATTTTAGTATCCATGAGGCTCTGTAATATGCATCAGGGCTGATACCAATTTTGGAACCTGGGTAAACCCTGGGGGGAATCCAAGACCATGAGTTCTTTCTTGGCAGGCCAGGCCACCTGCTAACAAACCAGAAACACACAGGGAGTTTGCAACCACAAGTCAGAAAGAAAATAAAATTGTTGATGCCAGAAGCTTTATAACTTACAGCACAATCTCAGGAAAGGGGAAATTAAGAGGATAGAAAGTAGACAACGGCAGGAACACCTGAATCTAATAACAAACTAAGGAGTTTTCAATGGATAGAAAACTTGGACGTGGAAAAAGCACCACAGCTCTCTGTTTGCCTCTGGCCAATGAGCAAATGCTACTCTCTGACACAGCTTCTCAGAGTCTGATCTTGACCCCACCCAGACGCCAGCCATGCTTGTTGACGCCTCTGGCAGGGCAGCAGGTGACCCAGGAATAACTGTAGTCATGTTTTTTCCTATTTGAAGGGTGATTTCTGGATGCAGATCCTCGGCAGAGGATGGTCTAGTGTTAGATTTTTATCAGCGGTAAATGAGAAACTCAAAGCTTTTCATATTGTTAATTAAATTTATTCAGTTTTAAAACTGTCTGTTCTGAGAAATTGATTTCCCTACTTTTATTTGCTATTAAAATAGCCAGTCCTTTATGAAGTGGTGGAAAAAGTAGAGAGTACGTGGTATATTTTCCATTTAAATCTCTTTTTTTGGCAAAATTACAAGTTGGCAAGCCTAAGTCATTCTTCCCAGCTTAATGGTCCTGAAAAAACAAACAAATAAAAAACAAGGAATTGTTGAAGTTCATTTTAGCACATTCAGTCCAATGTGGCAGAATTCTTCGTTGACCAGAGTTTGGATGTTACGGTCTCTTCTGCAGTAGTTATGGTCTCTACCAAATCTCCAAGGAAGGGAAGGTGGGTGTCAGACCCAACAGTGGATTATATCTTCCCTAGATGACTAACAAGATCATCACCATTCCTGTACATTTAACACTCCTCAGATGTTGGCACACCTAACGTTAACTATGTTAAAACTGTGCGCAAGCGCTATGAATTGTGTACGATTGATGGATTACGGACCTCCACCCCTGAAACAAGTAATACATTATATGTTAATAAAAAAACAAAAAATAAATAAAAACTATGCTCATGGATTCCCTCATGTCCAAGCTTCATGTGTATTTTCCTATCACATTTATGACTCCTAGTGCTAGTGATGCATTGACCTTCCTCAGCTTAGGCAACACAGATAAAGAATGCTAAAATAAGCTGATGAAACACCACCCTTGTGCCAGGCTTGTTCATACTAACATCAGAGGTGGGGAAATTAAAGCTCAGAGATTCTGAATATTTTCCGAAGATTATTCAGCAAAAACCTACATGTCCCTATTCCAAGTCTGGTGATCTTCAATATCCTCTTATGCTATGGTTGATAGACCAATAATGTAAAAGTCAGATAGAAGATACAACTCTCAAGATTTAAAAAACTATTTAAAAGCATTAAGTGGGAGAAGATGGGAAGAGTATCGTCCCTTTATCCAGCGAAAGGAAAAGAACATAAAAATGACATGACGGGAAGGTCTTTTATATTTCCTTCCTTCCTCACAGATGTCGGCTATAATTTAATCCTGAGAGCCCGCAAGGATGTTATGTCAGTCAGATAACCTCACTAACGTGGGGACAGATAAAAATGACTGATTCAGATTGGGTGAGTTAAATCTGTAAATCCAGGTGACTTTCACACTAAAGAACTCAAAGAATTGTCACAGTCATTGCAGAGTCCCCAATGATTATCTTCAATAACTCACAGAGGGCTTTAAATAGCCCCCAACCAGAATACATCCTATTCTTTGGGAAGAGGATTATGGACCACCCAGGACGTGGCTGATTTACCAGACCAGGGAGAGAGATTAACTCAAATGCTGGTTTTTTAATGTGTAGGAGATAATAGTGTTGTAGTCAATTGGATTTGTGGGAATGGGATCATAAAATTTGGGGCTGGAGGTGGTCTTAGGAATCCCGTAACATATTGCCTTCATTTATAGAGGAGTCAACTGAGTTTTAGAGAAGTGGAATCAGAAATCCTTAAGAGTTCATTTCTAATTCAAAGACAGTGTGACAAGTCTGGAAAGCTGAGCTGATAAATAAATGCAATACCAGTAGACTTTTCTGCCTCATGTAAATGATTTTTTTTTTTTTTTCTTTTGGACAGGTGCCTCCTCTTACATTAGCAAAGGAGGCCATAGGTAGAAATTCTGGCACCACACAAATATGAGAAAGAACATATATGAGAAGATATATGAGAGAACACAAATATGAGAAAGAACCCAGTTACAGTCTGGAAAATAATCAACATCTTGACATACCTAGAGGTTATGCTACAATAGTTCTACTTCAGAGAGAGAAAAATAAGTCTTCAGAACATTACTGCTACTTTTTCACTTCCCCTTTCAGGTTTATTAAAATTTTAACTCTGAGTGATCTGAGTAAGCAAGAGAAGTCTTACATCAGAGAAATTACCTGAGGTGAACATGGACTGTAAAAATATGGCCTCAGGATGTCTTTTCAGATTCAGAGCAGTCCTTATAGAATTAGAAGAATTTCAAGTAATCAAGAGAATGGCACTGGATTCCTTTCCTTTGAGTTCAAGTTGGTTTACTTGAACTCCTAATATGCCTTGGATTCCACTCTCTGAAGTTTTTATACCTTCATTCATTGGTGTTGAATACCAATCAATACCAATAACAGGCTGTGCCTGAGGTGGGAAAACAGCAAACTGTCCATGGTAAATTCTGTCATCTCAGACACCTGCTGCTGCTTGGAAGACGTGTTCTAGAAAGATTAACCCAAGTCTTCTATGGGCAGCAGGTTTTTTGTTTTTTGTTTTTGTGTCTCCAAATTTCCTTCCCTGTTCAAAAGTCTATTGTTCTGTATTTTACTTACTTGGAATCTTTTTGGGTGACAGATATTTTATATAATAAAAGAATTCTGACTGTAGGTTAATTCGTACTTATACTCAACTGTATTTAATGTGTTAAGTCCCTCTATTTCTGCTGGAACTCACATTCTGTTACAGGCTGGTGAAGGAGAGTGCTGTAAACTACAGTGGGAGGAGAAGAAAGCCACCCAAGAGCTTATGGAGGGTAAACACAGAAATAGTGTTAAGTCATGAGAGAATGCTTTTTTTTTTTTTTTTTCTACTTCATGTATTCCTATCAGCTCTACTAGAATCCAAGACAGATAGGCTTTCAGGAAACAGATATTTCAGACTAACCTCTCATCTGATTCTTCTTTCTGCTTCAGTGTTTCCAGGGACATAAAGGCACAAGAACAGTCATTCTATTTTCTGGGAACACTAAAATGTAAAAATCCATAGAAAAAATTGTGTTTGTGTCAAAACCAAATTCATATATATATATATATATACATACCATATATATATATATATGTGTGTGTATATATATATACACACACATTTTTTTAACCTATTGCCCCTAATTCTGTCTTCCACATCAGGGTACAACATGTCTCACACCTCTTGCATAGAACATCTCTTCAAATAGATTTTAGTACAACTTTCACATTCCGTTACACATGCCTGATAGAGGTGTCATCAATATTTAATCCTTTTTATCCTGGAAACTTTTCTTGTATTCGGAAAAGCCTACTTGCCAACATTCTGATAAGAGTGAATATTATACAGTCTGGCAGAGGGTTTAAGTTTCTTGTTAATGTCACGGGTATGTAAGCAGCTAATGTCAGCAGCCTTCTGGTTAGAGACTCTGGCTCTTCTAAGTCAATATGCAGAAGTCTTCACTTATATACACCTGCTTGGAGAGACTGTGGGGAGACCACAGACAAGTGATTAAATCTGAGATGTTTCAGGCAAAGCATACTATTTCTTCTTACTGTAAAAAATAAGGAACATTTCTGAGTCATTGCAGTCTTGGAATGTAATACCAAACAAATGAGAACCAGACCACAAACAGTGGGGCCAAGTACATCATTACTGAGTGAGTAATGTGAACAACTTACATAAACTGTGGCTGAAACTGAGTTTTTAGCAGACAACCATAACCTTTTGATTGCATCAAGAACAGTTAAAAGCTCTTTAATCTGCATGTTGTCCTTCAGGAAACAAAAACTCATCAATCCAATTCATAATGTCTAAGACCTGCAATTCTTCATTAGGATTGAACCCTATTTTTCTCTGATTCCTTTTCTCCTAGCCAGCAGTGGAGGCGACTAAAGAGAATTAGCCGGGGCCCAAATCTGTTGTTTCTTTTCTACTGACCATAACAGGAGAAGCGTGTTGCCAGTTAGCACAGTCTTCTAGCTTCCTTTAAAGCCCTGTAGAGTGCCTTGCTCCAAAACTTTAGCTAATGGAATAGTTTATGTATTTCTTTGCATACCTGTGCTATACACAGAGTTTCTTATCCTTTAGGAAATAGATTTTCACTAGTATCAGAATCATTTCTTCTTAATCATAATGAACCACATCTGTCCACAATCTCCATTTCCTTAAGGTCTATTTTCTTTAAACAAATAAATGAAAAGCAACAAAACTTTTTAGCAGTGACTCTATTTAAAATAGAAGCAAAGAACATCAGTAACTCCTTCTGGGAAGATTACAAATTTTCCTTTCTGGTTTTATGCACCGAATAAAATATTAATTTGCAAAGCACCACTTTTTAAACACACATGTAAAACAGCTTCTCCTTTACCAGGCATAATAATAAATCTCTTGGCTGAGTCAGCTTTAACATTATGGAGTCTCTCTTTTTCTCTGTTCACGTTTGAATGAGAGTCTAACTTGTTCATGTGAACATGAGAAGAAAATAAAAACAAAAAAGGAAGGCAAGAGGAGGTTGAGTTCTGCTGAAGGATGTTTGGTGTTCTCTAAACTTGAGTCTTCATCAGACCCTTCCCTCTCTCTGTCCTATTCCATTTCCGGTACTGTGATTGCAGAATCTCAACCTCTACCTCGGACCAACTACATCAGATTCTTGAGTTTAATACAATCTCTCATGATCCACATGTATACTGAAATTGGTTAATAGCTCTTCTCCACTCACTGAATATCTAAAATTATGACTAACATCAAATTGTCTCACCTGGAAACTCCTATTGCCTTACTCCACCTGCTGCTTCCTCTTCCTTTGCCCAGACCTTCTTCTATTCATTAATTTTCTTCTATTCTCAACCCTTGGAAAGAACTATGTCATTTCAATTGCCTTGCGTAGAATCAATATTTCGGGGCTTTGGCCTTCTCTTTTCCAATCATCTTATTCTCCTCCCTTACAATTTGGTCCCATGATCTTAATACTCTGAAACTCTGCCACTCCTGAAAACTGCTAACTCATGGCAATACCCATTTTCTTTGTATTGGATTCAACATACAATATAGTGTGGTGTCTCCCATCTCTCTCGTAATGCTAAAACCTGGAAAGCTCTTATCCCATTTTTATCCTCCCTATTATAGGAAAACTCCTTGAAGAAGTTATCTGTATTTGCCTCCAATTTCTTCTCTCCTCTTTATTAAGTCCCCTCCCACAGGGCCTCTGCCTCTAGCTCTTCAATAAAACTTATTTGTGTGTGTCAAAGTCATCAGTGAACTCATTGTTTCTAAATACAATAGTCAATACTATTGATAATAGTCAATTATTTTGCTTGATCTATCAGCAGCATTTGACACAAATTGACAATTTGGTTTATCTTTCTTGAAACAATTTCTTTAGTTGGCTTTCTGGATACTACCCCCTCCTGGATTTCATATTTAATTGGCTCTTCTTTCTCAATCAATCTTACTAGCTTCTTTCTGTTTCCCTCACTTCTAAATTTTGGCATGTCCCATGGCTCAGTCCTTGGTCTTTTCTTTTTCTGTACTCTCATTCTTAGTGATATCATTCATTCCTAATTTTCTATCTCCAGCCTTGGGCTCTTCCTGATCTCTCTCTAAACTTGCATAGGCATCTGACTACTCAGTATCTCCAGTTGGATGCTGAATAGACTTCATGTACCTAACATGTCCAAAACTGGACTCAGTCTTCCTCCCCAAATCTGCTTCCACCTACAGTCTTGCACATCTCATTAGCTGGCTAAGGCATCTGTTCTGTTGCTTGAGCCAAAGACTAAGTCATTCTTGGCTCATCTACCAGCAGATCTTGTCAGCAATGCCATCAATATGTATCCCAAATCAGACCACTTTTCTGCTGTTACCTCCTACATCCAAGCCTCCACCATTCCTCACTTGTATTACTGCATAAGTCTCCTGACTATTTTGCCTACTTCTGCCCTTGTCAACCTGCCTTTTAGTCTCCTAATACAGCAGTCACAGTGATCCTTTAAAGTGACATTAGATCCTAGATCCCCTCTCTTCACCCCCCAATGTATCTGACACAACCAGAGAAAAGCTAGACTCATTATAATGGCCCCAAATGGACTCTGTCTTGCTATTTTTCACCTCATTCTACTCCTGTTTTTCAGTCTAATCTAGCCACAGATGTCCTGCTTCAGGGCCTTTATACTTCCTATTTTTTCTGCCTCAAACATTTTTCTCTCAAGTTCCCCCAACTTTTTGGAAGCTTCTATTTCTCTATTCTGTCTAATTTCTCTTTATTGTATTGATCACACTAGTATCTATTTTATATGTATCTTGTCTATATCCATATCAATAACTATTCTTCTTTAAGATCTCCTCCATTCTCAGAATTCAACCTCCACATGGTAATGGTTTGAGAAAATTTTGTTCACTGCTCTATTCTCAGTCCCTTGTTTAGTGCCAGACATGTATTTGTGCTCAATATATATATATTTAGCTGATAGAATGAATATATAAATAACTTCTTAGTCTAGTTCTGAAGTGCTAGAATTTATTATGGCCCAGACTTTCTGAGTTGTTCCAGAATTTCCCCCTAATCGTAGATATATATTTTTAAAACTTTGTAAGTTATCTAATTCAATACCTTTCAATGATGAAATATTTAAAGGTCTGTTTTCTTTGACTGGACCTTGAACAAAATTGTTGAGCGGCTGCTCACTGGTGGCTGTCCTCTTCGGTGTGCTCTCAGCCTTGATGAGCCACAGGGAGCTCAGAGGTACTTTGGTGGAAAAAAATCTCTGTTATTAATATATGGATTTTTATAAGAACCTAGTAAAGTGCTGTGCACTCTGTGGGTGCTTAATAAATAGTTGAGTAATGACTGCCTACAGTAATTGAATCCACCTGAAATTAATTATGCTTATCTTGATTATTTTTTTCTCCAGTTTGACCACAAGGCAAGCCTGTTGCAATTTGTTTGTGGTTGTTATATACATGCATAATGTTCCCTGGAGATCCCAAATATATGTTAATTGATGATAAGGTGGAAAGTACTCTTACTGGCATCTGTTACGGATTTTCAAAGAAATCTCCCTGGTATATTATCATAGAATTTATTAAATCTAGAAACATTTCCAAAACACATGTTTATAGTTTTATATTTTGAACTGTTCCAAGAATGAATTCTCCTCACTAGTGTTCCAACCTCCTGCCCGTCTCCCCTGCAGTCTGTCCTTCCATCTTGTTGAGTTACATTCTCGAGTCTTGGCTTCAATCAGGCCATTTTCCTGCTGGAACAGTGTGGATGGTCCCCTATGAAATGTCAAATAAAGTCCAAATTCATCAACGTATATGTAAAGTGATGAGCCCAGTAGCTACTCCATTGCTTATATCCAATATTGCCCAAACTGTTTTATAAAACACTTGAGTCACATGGGATGTTAATAGCTATTCTGTGAAAAAATGATTAGAAGCCAAATAATTCAGGAGCTGCTGGATTAACATGAAGCCAGCTTCTTGACTTCAGGACTTTTCATAACCTTTAAAATTCTCAATGTGAATCACTGGAAGGGAGATTATCTTGACTGTAGAAATATTTTTTCCAAGAGAACCTGCTATATTCTGTAGAATTCTAGACTCTTTTTTTTTTTTTTAAGATTTTATTTATTTGACAGAGAGAGACACAGCAAGAGAGGGAATATAAGCAGGAAGAGTGGGAGAGGGAGAAGCAGGCTTCCCGCTGAGCAGGGAGTCTGACTCGGCTTGATCCCAGGAGCCTGGGATCATGACCTGAGCCAAAGGTGGACACTTAACAACTGAGGCCCGAAAGGGGCAGAAGAATTCTAGTCTTCCTCTGTAACACAGTTTGGAAGATGCTAACCATAACTTAACTCTGAGCTTATTATCATGCAATACAAGATCCTGTCCATCACATAACCAGCTAGCCCCAACTCCTGGAACTCTTCACAGTCTTTTAGAGATACTAAAAGGCTGGTCATAGAATAGTACTTTACACTTCTATCTGAAATGACTTAAAATCATTGGGCTAATGATTTAGCATTTGGCCAGAGATGAACTGATCATGTAAGCCTTTCCTGAAACCGGTATGTGTCACAATATCTCTTATCAGAGATCTTACCACATTAGATTGACTTCTCTCTAGGTGTTCATTTTCTCCACTGCCTCCAGCACACTGGGAGCAGAGATCATGTTTTATTCATGTTCACATACTTATCGCCCAGTATAGTGTCTGAAAAATAGCAGGCACTTACTAATAATTTGTTGAACTAAACTAAAGATAGAAGATGACATATATTTGGAAAAGTGGACTATGGAAACTACTTGTAAGTTATACTTTACATACACAAGTACATTCTTCAGTTTTGGTGGTTATATGTATTTGCGAAAATGGAGGGAATTAGAATAAATAAAATTATTGCTAGCAAATGGACTCCTATGTAAGGTAGGCACACTGTATTTCAATAATTTGGTGTATTTCTTTCCTTTTGGGATATGCATTATAGGTATTAATAAAAGACATTAAATGTTATTGAAAAATGTTTTTCTGTGCTTTAGAAACCCTGTCCTTGGACTAAGGTTGCTAGTTTAGTAGGTAGTGATGTCATCATCTCTTTTGCAGCAGTTCCCAAAGATGATTTGGCAGATGGCAGAAGAGAAAAAGACAATGGTGATAGCTAAAGCAGCTACTCTTTCTGTTGTTTCTTGAAGCTTGGCTGAAACTTGAATGCAGAGCATTGATGTAGGAGACCCCAAGATGCAACTCTTTCCTTGCTTGGTGGAATGATTCCCAGTATTCCCAAATGAAGGGTACCCACTGCGTTCTAAGAATCTTTCTCCTGTACCAGGAAGGCATCATGATCTGATATTAGAAAACCAAAAAGTAATTGCTTAACTCTATCACGGTTGTTTTTGACTGTGATAATTCTGAAAAGTATTAGTTTTCATACTTTCTAAATAAACCTGTGTCTAATGATGTGGGAGATTCAAAGACGGGCTAAATAATTTCTGCCCTCAAAGAACTTACAATGTGACTGGGGAAATAGGGTAAAACCTCAAATAACTACAAAGCAATGCAGCATAATATACCTGCATTTTGAGTGATACAAAACACTTAAGGATTCAGTGCATGGGAATTGTTTCCATATGGGCTTCTCAGGGAAGTCTTTGTGGAAGGGACTTCATACCAGATTGTGATTCTAGTTGGTTATAGAAATTTCAAGATTGAGGAGGGAATTCATGGCAGAAGTAGAGAGTAGATACAGGCATAAGATGGTAAATGATGGAACACATCTAGGAAATATTCTGTAATCTAGTTCTGTTGAAGTATATATTTTGAATGGGGCATAGTGGAAAATCAGATTAGAAGATGTATTAGATTAACGTTGATTACATGTTACACTTAAACATGAGACTAAGTTCATGCTTTTTTTTTTAAATTTTTAAGAATCTTTGAAACCATTAAGATGGAAAAGGGAAATATTTTGATTATCTTAGCAGGTACCAGAGTTTCCTTTAAGGCAAGAATTGTCTGTGATTGGAAAAATGCATGACTTCTGAGAAAGGATGACAGAATAAACATATGCTAAAAATTCTACCTTCCATAGTGAATATACATATATATAGGAATGCCAAATGAAGGTGTTAGGGGAAATGGTGGGCTGTGTTAAGATGTACATTAATGCAAAATTTTCCACATTCTTTTTTCTTTAATAAGGCCACAAACTTTTTTTTTTTTAAGATTTTATTTATTTACTTGACAGACAGAGATCACAGGTAGGCAGAGAGGCAAGCAGAGAGAGAGGAGGAAGCAGGCCCCCCATTGAGCAGAGAGCCCGATGCGGGGCTCGATCCCAGGACCCTGAGATCATGACCTGAGCCGAAGGCAGAGGCTTTAACCCAGAGCCACCCAGGCACCCCAAGGCCACAAACTTTTTTAAAGAAATAAAATATCTTAATCTTCAGGTTTAGAATATCAAAGTAATAATTACTATTTTTCTAAATAGATTGGTAGAGGAAAATATAGTTAATTCAATAGATGCTAGGAAAAGGGTAAAACAAATGCTTATTGGTACCTTTTAAAGTAACAATAAAAATCCATTAAATGTTGATATAACTCTTTTGAAAAGTGACTGCATTTCCAATACAAACAATAGATTAATGTGAAAAGTGGCATTAACTAACATTTTTGAAATCTTTAATTTCTTGGTTTATATAGGACGACTGGATTCTTATAGCTGTGTCTACATTTGATATGTTGTCATGTTACTGGGGATGCAGTCTCTGAAAACCCCACTGTTACTGGTGAGACACTGAGAATAAAAGAGACAAGGAACATCTTAATATTAAGATGTTCACTTTTGACCCCATAGAGACTCTGAGTCTTAGTGACCCCCAGGAATCCCAGGACCACACTTTGGAGTGCTAATTTTAAGAAGGCTGAAGGGCAGTATAAATGGCAGAATCATATTTAATGTGAAGAACATTAAAAAGAACAAAGGGGAAGAATTTTGGTGTGTAAGTGAAGTAATCCACCAATAAGATGAGATCATTACAGACGTTCATGGACCTAACATCAGAAACTAGAAATAAATATATCAATAAATATTTAACAAAATTATAGAGAATTAATTAACACTTCATAATCATTCTAGGAGATTACAATCCCACAGAATCAGCAGGTAAGAAACAAATATTGACATCAGTGACTTAGTGATATACTTGATAACTCTGACCTATAGATACACATAGATATTTACAGGGCCCAAAAAGAACACATATTATGTAAAAACATACCTGGAAAATATTTTATGTGTATACATTTGAAAACCTAGGTAACACTGGCAATTTTCTAGAAAAATGTACTTTACTGAACAGGTTAACATGTTTAAAAAAAAATACAAAACTTGATGATGTATTAAGCCCTAAAGGGAATCCCAAGAAATTCAAAATATTAGAGTTTTACAGATTACTTTTTCCTGAACATGATGCTCTAAAATTAAATACCAACAACTGTAAGAATGTAAAGAAACTCCCTATATAAATTTGAAACTTAACAGACTTCTCAGGAATGCATGGTTTAAATAAAAACTCTTTAGAACAATTATGTGATCTTTATATCACTTTAGAGTAAAATTATTACCTTAAATTTATTTCTTAGAAAACGAGAGATGCTGATGATAAGTAAGCCAAACCAACAGCTCAAAAAGTCAGTGGGATTGAAAATAAATACAATTAAATAGAATAAAATAAAGGAGTAAAGATATTAGGGGCTAATGAACAAACTAACAAATACAAAAGCAAATGTTAACAAAACCAAAAGCCCTTTGTTTTTCTTTAAGAGTGAGAGACAAAACTCTGGCAAGATTGCAAAATAAATTAATAAATAAAAGAATGGAGACAAATAATATTAGAAATAAAATGGTTGCATAGGCAAAGTAGTGCCGAAAATTAGAAAAAGAGAATGTTACAAACAACCTTGTATGTGTGAAAAACTAGATGAAATCAATAGTTTTTTGGAAACAGGTAAATTACCAAAATTGATAAACATATTTAAAAAAAAAAAACTGAATGGACAAAACAACATGTAAGAATTAGTAACCAAAAACCTTTCCATTTTTTGGCCTGACAAGACCAAATGGTGTTCCAAGTAAGTTTTGGTAAAATTTCAGGAATGGGATTTCGGTTATATCTAATGTATTTTCTAGATAAGGAAAGAAAGGAGAGCTATAAAGTCAATTTAGCAGGACAGCATGAACTTGATAGTTAAACCAGATAATGCCCATTAGCCAATTTCATTTAACAAAAGTCCTGACCAAAATGTTAAATTAAATCCATCCGTATGGTAACACACTCCTATACACACGCACATAATACTGTGTTACCTAATAGACTATATCCTAGGAGTACATGCATGACACATAATTATTTAAAAAGTCCATCAATATAATTCACTATATTCGAAGATGATCAGAGAAAAACATACAATGATAATAGACCAAGACTTTGAAAAAGTTAATAATTTCTTATTGCAAAAACTGCTAAGAAATAAGAGCTATATGGGAACATCTTAGCCTTATAAAAGGTAGTAACTAATAACCTATACTAAAAGACACACTTTCTGGTGAAGCTCTGGAAAAATTTCTATTAAACTCAAGAATGATAAAATTACACCTTTTCTGACTGAAACAGGTCCACTAATACATGGGGCATGAAGAGGAAAGAAAATGAAAGAGATAAGCAAAACTGATATTATTTGAGATCCACTTTCATAGAAAATCCAAGATCATCAATGATTGAAACCGGAAATTATAAGAGAATTTGGAAAAGTGACCTGGTATAAAATCAACATAAAAATAAAAATAATACCACTTCTATATGAACATCAGTACTGCTCACTGCTTTTCCTTACCTTCTTAGATGACATAAAGAATTATATTTCCCCAGTTTTCCTGTAGTTAAACAGATGCATTTGACTAAATCTTTCAGGTGTTATTTTTTCACAGAAATAACCTCCCAGAAACGGGACTTGTTTTATTTTTGACTGACAAATCCACACTGTACTCAATCCCCCTACTCTAATGACAAAGACCATCTCATCTCTGGCTCATCACTTTAGGAACCATTTCTCTCCTGGGAGGCTTTTCAAACCTAGTGCCGAAGGAATTCTGTAGAACTTTTGCGGGCCCCACCAGTTAATGTCCTGTCATAGTTAACCCTAGCAATGGATATAGTTTAAGTTCCATCAGGTAAACTTGGTTTTGACCCATTTCAACATTTCCACCTAAACAGAGTTAAAGATTCTAAACACAAGCAACAAACTGATGGTTAATCTGGGAGTTTTCCTTAAGAAGCTTTCCAGTAAAATCACTTAGAAATTTGAATGCAAAAATCTATCGTGAGGTCAAGCATGCAGCCTATGCCCTTAAATGACAAACACATGTTTACCTTTAATGGGTATAAGTGGCCATGGCACAGTGTCAACCACAGAAAAAAAGTGTATTTTAAAATCTCAGCATTATTCAAGGTCAGCATATTCATAATACCTGGTGTTGGTTTGCGTTTCTCTCCTAATTCTATTCCTAGTTGTAATTTGCTTTCTTTCTGTATTCTGTAGCTTTTCAAGACATTTGGTTGTGCAAGTTAGTTGAGATTCCTTAGGGGAGCCGAGGCAGAGTCAAGGTTTATTTTCTTAATCACTGTGGAAAAGATGACTACTGGTTTTACAAAGATGCCCCCTGCGGCTGTATTTGAACTACTCGTGCGTGATGTGGCCATTAGTTAGCATGGGGGCAGAACGCTACAAATGTCCCCCCAGTTATTCAATCCATATCTAGGCAAAAGCCTTTGCTGATGGAATTACGATTACTAATCAGCTCATTTTAAAATAGATTATCCTGGATTATCTGTGTGAACCAATGTCTCATAGGAGCTTTTAAAAGCAGAAGAGGATGGCAGTCAGTGAGAAATGCACAAGAGAGACTCCAGGCAGGAGAAGGACTGAGTGTACTGTCACTGGTCCGAGGCAGAGAAGCCTCTAGGAGCTGAAGGCGGCCCCAGCCAACAATGAGCAAAGAAATGGCATCTCAGTTCTATAACCACAAGGACCTGGATACTGACAACGACCTGAATGGGCTTAGAAGCAGATTTTGAGACAATGAGCTGACACAACTGATAATATCCTCACGGGATCCAGAGCAGAGAGACCCGTGGAGCCAGCCCACATTCTGACCTATGAAACCATGAAAATTAATGGGAAGTTGATTTCGCCCTTACCTTTGTGCTGTGGTAAACAGCAGTAGGAAACTAACACAATAAGCATCCCATCACTTTGAGGCAGAGTGTGAGAAGAGGTATATGGTAGTCGATGTTGCTACAGGAAAAATTATGATAAACCTTCCTTTTACTGAACAAAACCTCAAGTGAGAATGCACTTAATATATATCATTTAACTAAGTACATAAGTATAAGTATATAAGTTGTGTATCAGTTTGATATATGAAAACCCAGAAAAAAAAATTAGAGAAGAGATTTTTGTTTTGTTTTGTTTTCCCCCTTTTTAACCTTTTCAATTTGGGGGCTCCTGGGTGGCTCAGTCGCGTAAGTGTCTGGCTTCGGCTCAGGTCATGATCCCAGGGTCCTGGGGTCAAGCCCCTCATCAGGCTCCCTGCTCAGTGGACAGTCTTCTTCTCCCTTTACCTCCCCCACCCCTGGCTTGCACTCTCTCTTGCTCACTCTCTCAGATAAATAAATAAAATCTTTAAAAGTAAATAAAAATATAATATTTGCTTTCCCTAAGAATCATCTTGGATTCCCTGTACCACTGAATATCCTTAATGCATTGAATATGATTCTTTTTTTAAAATTTATATTATTCATAACCTTTTGAAACATTATCTATTGGATATGATTTGACAGTTTGTAAGTGTCTAGTTGTAATATTTCATTATTTTTCAAAGTACTTGCCTTTTGAAAATCAGTTATAAAAAAAGGAAGAAGAAAGCAAATACACTAATTTCAGTGATTGCTGAACGTTGTGGCATTATATCTAGAATTAATGGTTAAAATAAAATGTAAATATACATTTTTATTTTTATCTAAAAGAGAAAGTACTTGCTTTACCTATGTTTTAAAGAAGTATGAACCATTTATAAATTGATTGCACAGATGAAAGACTCTACGTGAATCTTTTATGTTAAAAATGCAAATGAAAGGAAGTATTTGCTCGTACAGCTTAGTGACTATTTCAGTTAGGTACTTAAGTCAACTTGACTGAAGCAAATGCTTGTGTCACTAGTAATTATATGGGCAGACTCTTTCAGGGGTGCTGGACTACCCCCGGGAGTAATTGGCAGAATTGTTTGCTGGCCTGTGGAGTAACCTGTACTCTTTGACTTTACTCCATTTCCTGTACCTCTAAAGAAAATATGACTTGACGTGCTTAGAAACTCTGTCTACTGATTATGACCTTGTATAATTTGAGTTTGCTGGGCCTGCTTTGAAGAGGTGGCCTGACTCTGAGCAGATCCCCTGGACTTAAAAAAGAAAGCTAATTAGGTCCTAAGAAAAGTCTCATTCTTTTGAGCCTGAAAGCAATCTATTTAGTTTGTTCGCATTCAGCAGTCTGACCTAATAGTGGTTTTGGTTGTTTTTTTTCCCCCCCTAAAGAATGTCTCATTGAAAACTAATAAAGATTTTGCATTATTAGAGAAATAAATTTAAATTCTATTTTCCTAGTACATACTCAAATTTTAGGATAACCTACTCTATCTAGGACAGCTAGCTTGACATCAATTACTCTCTTAGTAAGTGCTTTAGCTTTTTTCATTTGAACTAAAATGTGAATGAGTTCATGATTCAGTTAAGAGGTAGAGCTTTGTTTTTGCTTTGCATACCAAAACATTACTTAGAAAAGTTAGGTTAAATTCTCTGCCTAAAGGCATGGAGGTAGGGGAGCTTTTCAGATATTGTGTTATAAAGCAGATCAACAACAAATAGTCTTCTAACTTTAACAATGTCTTCTATTTCCTTCTGTTTTCCTTCAAAGGAACTTAACAGATATCAGAGGAAGTATCTTATTAAAATGTCTCTATGGGAATTGCAAAAGAAGAAGACCATTTATCTCATTTTAAAGCTAAGGAAACTTAGATGCTGGTAAGTTTCTGTTATATGAAGTATATATTAGATACTTTTTTGGTCCACTCTGAGAGAAACTGTTGGTCTGATTGTAAATTTTAGCCTGTTTCTGCATGAGATGACCTAATGAAATCTGATCAAAGCTTCCCATTTGACCAGTCAGCCTGCCCTTCCTCTACAGCTCTCTGTTTACTTCCAATTAAAACTGGTGTCAAGCTCTCCCTGGCTGATGACACAGATATTTCTACACTTAATCTTGCCTGAAATGGATGAGGATGAAGTTTCTATTCTGTCCTTCTTGGCCTGTTTCCTTGATGAGCAATGGGCCCTGGTTCTAATTATCACGGAGGTCCTCCATCTTTATCCACAGTGGAGGGCCAGAGCCTGGACAGACAAACATAGGAAGGCCCATTTCTCCTTTATTTGATTTGTTTTCAACTTTTCATAAATGTTTTATCACTATCACTTTTTCTAGTTTTATTGAGAAATCATTGACATATCACTGTATAAATTTAAAGTGTAAAGCATGATGATTTGATTTATATGTAGTGTGAAATGGTTAACACAATATGTTGAGCTAATATCTGTCTTCTCATATAGATACAATGAAAAGAAAAAGGGAAAAAACAAGGAAAACATTTCTCCTTGTTTTCTTTAAAGATTTGATTGATTGATTGATTGATTTGAGAGAGAGAAAGTGCGAGCTAGAGAGCCCAGTCAGGGGGAACAGCAGAGGGGGAGGGAGAAGCAGGCTCCCTGCTAAGCAGAGAGCCCCACCACTGGCTCCATCCCAGGACCTGAGCTAAAAGCAGCCTCTTAACCGATTGAGCCATGTAGGCACCCCAACATTTCTCCTTGTAATGAGAATTCTTAAGATTCACTCTTGTAGGTCAAGGTGGCAAGTAGCTTAGACTGGAAATCTGCAGTAGAACATTAAGGCACTATGTAAGTTACCAAAGAAGGTAGAGTGTACTATACAGTCCATTACAAAAGGACCATCCTGTTAACTGGTTAAGCTTATACATGGAATCCTGAAGAAGGGTTAGTCCTTTCTTCTCTCAGTGTTCAAGTTCCTTCTCTTTATGGTTCACCTGTTATGAGTCCCAAGCTTCGCAGAGGTTAATTGGAGAACTCTCTATACTATATTCCTTGCTCCTGAACTGCATCAAGACATCAGGCTTAGTCTTACTCTCTTCAGGAGCCACAAATTGCCACTCTTGCTTAACAAGAAACATTGCTTCTTCTGGACCTTCTCTCCTTCATCCTGCCCATAGTTGCTATAGTTCAGACTTCTATCATTCTGCCTCCATTTGCTGCTTTGTGTATGGCAATTGTTGGATCAAGGGAGTGGGAGATGGAAGAAGGTAAGCTAGAAGGGAAAAGGTCAGATTCTAAGGAAGTGGAAGGGAAGAAAAAGACTTTGAGATGGTTTGACCTCAGGAAGGAGTACCTACAGCAATCCAGACTTCAACTCTCAGAAAAAAACACCAGGCTCAATCTTATGATAAAAAAGCATGTCTGTGGAGCATCTTTCCTGGCTTTAACTTAGATAACAGAAGGATGTGTTACATATGAATGCAAACATTTGAAATAGGCCATACATTTGTAGGCATGTTCTTTACTCTGAATCATTAAGGGCCAAGTGATATACTTGACTAAAATTGTAAAATAAAAGGAAGAGCTGAGACCTCTGAAGAGACCTCTGTGTTTTGCCACAGTAGAGTGTTTCCAGAACACTTCTGGGTGCTGGAAGTCTAAGATCAACATGTCCATAGGTTTGGTTCTCCTGAGGCCTTTTTGGCTTATAGCTGGCCTCTTTCTTGCTATGTCTTCACATGGCCTTTTCTCTGTTGCCTGCCTACTGGTGTCTCTTCTTATAAGGATACCAGTCATACTGGCTTAGGGCTCGCTTCTTAAAGAACCTATATCAAATACAGTCATGCTGAGAGTTAGGGCTTCAACATACGAATCTGAGGGGGATGACACAACTCAGTTCATACAGCCCCTCACTTTCTCATTATACACTGCTAGATTACTGTTTCTGTGATGCTCAGAATAATTCATGCCTGTACCTTACTTCCTGAGTCTTGCCATCTAATACTTATAAAAGAAATCCTCTGATTCCTACTGATGACAACAACAATCATGACTGGAGACAAATTTAACCTAGAAGGGAATTCTGTAGTCTTGAATCAGAGCCAGCTTGGGCAACCCTGTGACAATGGAATATTTCCTTTTGTGAAGTTTGCAGGTTTCTAAAAATGACCAGTTACTACCCAAATTCATATATGGCACATTTGAAGAGTCAGAATGTCAAAGGAATCTCTATTGGGATTTCTCTCATTCTGTGGGAAAATGTGGTAGAGAAGCTCAAATGTGATTTGGGAAAAAGTGACTATTGACAAGAATCTATTCTCATAGAAAATGCTATTGTAGTGTTACTATGTCTTATCACCAGGAATATTTCAGAGATTAAAAAAAAAAATCTATCTGGATGTAATCAGAATAGGTTAATATGGAAATCAGTAGAAAGCCACATTTTATCACTTAGAAGTTGTTGGACGCTGAGATTTGAGCCAGGCCACGATATAGAAAAGTGAGCCAGCTGGATGAAATCCTAACTTCTTGTTGTGCTTTCTTTACTAGTATTGCTTCACATAGGTAAAAATATAAAATCATATTTGGTAAAAAGTACTCAGTGATATTTTCCATTTGTAAATTGTAAAAGAAACATGATGATACACAAAGAGGTAAAGATCCAGAGTAATGTTGAAGTTTTTTTTAAATTGAGGTTGATAGTGAGTTGAAGGAATGGCAGAAGTAGAATTCAGAGCAATTACCCTTTTTTTAAAAAAATACTTTATTTATTTATTTGACAGAGAGAGATCACAAGCAGGCAGAGAGGCAGGCAGAGGGAGAGGAGGAAGCAAGCTCCCCACTGAGCAGAGAGCCCAATGCGGGACTCGATCCCAGGACTCTGAGATCATGACCCAAGCCAAAGGCAGCGGCTTAACCCACTGAGCCACCCAGGCGCCCCAGCAATTACCCTTTTTAAACTATACTCTAAGAATAGGGAAATATGTCTAATAGGAAATAGAAAGTGTTTTCTAGGGGCTGCTGTGAGAATTGCCCATCAAAATGTTTATTGCTTAATATTTCTATGGCTTGGCCGTGATTCATTCTGGGAGACACGTAATTTATTTATCCAGTATATCACTAAATTGCATTAATCTATTATTAAATCTTATTACCTTGTTTTAATTTTATTAACAATATTAATAATCTTTTGTGAACTCTGCTAGCTTTATTGCCCCTGTTTTGGAAGAAAAAAGGAGAGGGGAAAGTATTTACGAGTTCTGCATTGTCTCTGTCTTTTTTGGAAATCCCTTATATCTTCCCTGCTACTCTGACCTAGATTTTAGAAACAAGAAAAAGAAAAGCCCGTTCAATTCTCGATCCCAGAGTTGACAGTCAAAGCATTTATATCCCAGGAAAGCGAGGGCAACATTCCATCAGGATGGGGCACTGAACAGCTAGGCTGGGTGCCAGCTTCAGGCAACCATTATGGCCAAGCTAAAGCTTTACTGGCTGAATACCAGCTTGGCAAATGGCACTTCTCATTTTGTTTCACTATTTTGCTCTCTTCCAAACAAATGAAACAGAAATTAATGGCAGATTCTGCCCTTAGATGCCTTTTGTTAGAAGTCAGGGTTGGGGGAAAGCTTTTGTTGATTTCCATAAAAATAGCCTTTGTCTTCATACAAGGGAGGGTCGGATTTGGCATCCAAAGGCCTGACTCCCTGTTTATGCATTATCAGCAGCTGTCTGCTACCAATCTTGATGACCATTTGACATAGCAATATTAGTAAACAAGGCATCCTTCCAACATGTAAAATGCTTCTTGCTTCACAAATTCCAGTATAAATTAGAAAATGTAGAAAAAGTATTAATGAATAGCAAAGCAGTTTCTATTTGAAGCAGAGAATATTATAAAATTCTATGCCAGCTTTTAATAATAGAAACACATACACACACACACACACACACAAGGATCTGTCTTCTTCTTCCTTAAGTTCTTTGTGTCACATGCATTCTCATGTTTGGTTAAGGAAGACATGAATGCTTTCCAAATATTCAGCAAACAGATGAAAGAAAATCTTTTAAAAAATCTTCTGTAATTAGGACATTATTAGTTTGTAATTACAAAATATATTGCTATTAAATATATCCATGTTTATGTCCATATCCACATCTACAAGTACAAATCTATCTACACTTACATCTATATCTGTATCTATCTCTAACTATACATTTAAAAGTAAGGCTTATTGATTCAGTGCATAGTGACTCTATTGATAGGACATGAAGATAGGTTTGTGAAATTTTATTCTTACTTTGCCTTAAACCCGTGATGAGACTGGATACAGGCCCGGTTTCACAGCCCAGGAATATAACCCCTGGCCTTCAACAGAGTCAACTATTTTTCCTTCATTTTCTAACCATGTGAAAGAAGTACTTGGAGATTAATAAATTGGTGATAGGGATCGATTTTATTTGCACAGTGTGTCTTGGAAAGTGAGTCAGATCATGTATGTCACTTCCCTGGTCAGCTCCTCTAGAGGGCTTGTCATCTTACTTGGAGTAAAAGGTGTGTCCTGTGTGACTTAAAGCCCTACGTGATGGTGCCCCTCACCCCATTATGCGTCACTTCAACAACTACTCTACCCCCTTGACCACTGGCTTGTGGAACCAAACTGGCCTTCCTTGCAGTTCCTGGAACAGGGTGTGCAAGCTCCCACCTTAGACCTTTGCCTCTGCTATCCCTTTGGCCTGAAGAACTTCTGCTCTGTATGGCTCGTCCCTCTTCTTCTTCAGGTGTTTACTTTAATGCCAGCTTCTCAGATGCTACTTTATCAGAATTTGTCATTCGTCTTATTTCTGCTTCCTGCTTTTTCTTCTTGACTTTATTACTTGTGTCCAGTTTATTTAACTTTAACTTGTTTTCTGTTTCCCCCACTGTAATGTAAAAGACTTCATGTGGGCGTCATGAGAACAGTACTGCAATGCTTTGCTCACTGCTGTGTTCTTTGTGTCTAGAACAGTGCCTGCCACATGTAAGTGATCAACAGGTAACCAAGAAATCCTTCCTCTGCTCCTTGACCCTGTATTTCCCAAGAGTATCCCTGCTGTGCTACTAGGGTAATAAAATATCCCTGGTGGGTTGTTTTTTTTAAGATTTTATTTATTTATTTAAGAGATTGAGAGAGACCATGAGTGGGGAGGACAGGCAGAGGAAGAAGGACAAACGGATTCCCCACCAAGCAGGGAGCCCAACATGGGGCTCAATCCTAGGACCCTAAGATCATGACCTGATCTGAAAGCAGATGCTTAACTGACTGAGCCACCTATGCACTCCTATCCATGATGTTTTTATTTCAGATTTTGATAACTTGTTCACCATTGATTTTTTATATTAATTATCTTTAAAAATACTGCATCAAAATATTGTTTATATTTTTGAGGTTTTTTTGTGCCCCATAAATTTTATGCCTGAAGAAAGAGACTCATTTGTCTCATTCCTTTCTCCATAGTCCTGGTCATTGATAAAAAAAAAAAAAAAAAAAAAAAAGGATTCCTTGATCTGTGCTGGGTTAGATAATCAGTATCAAAATATTAATCTTCACTCTGACTTCTTCTCAACCTTGCTTTCATTTGGAACCCTCCAACATGGCACATCTTGTGAAGCTGGGACATTTTGATCTTTCAAACCAATTGTGTCTTTTATTCTGCTCAAATTCTAGGTCTTTTATAGTCTGTTTAAGAAAATAAAAAAACTAGTGTTGAACAAAGAGCTGAAGGATAAAGCTGAAGAATAGTAGATTCAGGAAGATGTGGAAGTGGCACATTTATTAAGAAGAGTTGTGAAACATAATTTGTAATATATCCGCAGTATATCCACTCAGGAATAGCTGAGGTGAACCTCTTTGAACTCGCATCTGGGGACAACCCCACCTCAGTTCTTTACCCATCAGGAAAATGGCTCAACCTCTTGTGATTCAGAAATTATTTTGATATACAAAGGGAAGGAGTCCCATGTACTCAAATGCAAAGAAACATACATTTGAAAAATAATTCAAGTTGATAAGAGAGTAGTAGTGAACAGATGAAATATACATTCAAAAGGAGAGTAGATATATGTTAGAAACCAAGAGGAGTCATGGTAAAAAAGGAAATATATACCTCTCAAAGGCTATTCAGATGTATATCTGAAATAACAGAGAATTGTAGCGTGTGTTCCGGAGAAAAGAGGGAGCATCGCAGTGAGGGAGTAAATTATTGGTTGAAGTTTTAATTTTTGGAATACTCTACCTGACTATGGAGGGACTGATGATGACTTTTCCCATCATTGTCCCCTCAGTGGATGGGCAAATCATTAGGTTTTCACTGCACTGTAAGAGGTGCTGAAGGAGGGAGTCAAGGCGATGGGTTGGGAAGGAAGACCTACCATCCTTCTAGGCAGCAGGAAGACTGTTCATTCTCCCATCTGGGTTATTCATGATTTCCCTGGCCTTACCAGTGGTCTTGAAGTTATTTACTCTGTATCTTCCTAGTTCTCAAAGACTTCATTTTGGTCTTCACTCAGTCATAGGTATTACAAATTAGCCTCTCTGTTTTCTTCTTCTAGTCAATGGCAGCACTTGCCCTCTTCTAGGGAAAGCCTTGGAACTTTGGAAGAGTATCTGTAATGCAGCTGGACATGGGAGACATGAGAGTAACCTATTGCCTATTATAGAGTCAATAAAATCAATTTGCAGCAGGTTGTGAAGGACCCTAACTTCTCAATTGTACTTGGACTTGTTTTTCAGTGTTACAAGAAGCAGAAGTAACTAGGGCATATAATGAGAAACAGTCCTATTGGAAAATCCAGGAACAAATCCCATATTTTTAATTGCTATGTAACCTTTCTTTTTTAATACAATGTCTGGATTAGGATGGGAGGGGTTTGAGGCTGTGGAATGGGATACTAGTCTGGGTATACCCAAAGTTCATTAAGATTTAGTAGGGAAGAGATTTACAAATCTGTCATTGAACAGTCTAATGGTTAGTTTGGTAAAAAGTAAGAAAGAAGCAGTTTAAGAAGAAATAGAAAAATTTTATGTTATGGGTAGTTCTAGTTAAATTGAAAACTTACATTTATTTAATTATCTTAACACTTATAGTGCTAGTATTAGTTTTGTATTTCTGCCATAAAAAAATCGCTATACATTAATGGCTTAAAACAGCCTTTTGTTATCTCACAGTTCTTTTTTTAAGATTTTATTTATTCATTTGACAGAGCAAGCTAGCCCAAGCAGGGGGGAGAGGTAGAGGAAGAGGAAGAGAGAGAGGCAGATTCCCCTCTGAGTAGGGTACACATGTGGGGCTTAATCCCACAACCCTGAGATCATGACCTGAGCCGAAGGTGAATGCTTAACCTACTGAGCCACCCAAGCAGTCCCCCTCACTGTTCTATAGATTAGGTGGTTTCTCTGCTTCAAATCTCACAAGACAGAAATCAAGGCTGGGTTTCGTTCTGGTGGCTCTACATCCCTTTCCTTGAGGACTCTCAGCTGGGGCCATTCCCAACTTCTGGATTCTACCCACATTTTTTGGTTTGTGGCCTCCTTCTTCAAAGACAGCAACATCAGGGAAAGTCTGCCTCCTTCATTTCTCCTGCCTCTTCTGTTACAGTTCTTTGATTTCAGAGGGGAAGGCTCTATGAGTTGGCTTTCAGAAAGTTAAAAAGAGCCTTGTAAAAATTAATTGATTAAACTTGCTTGGAAAAATCTGAGCATTTATATACTAATCATCGGACATGTGTTCTAGAAAATTCTATATAATCACATCCTAATGAGCAGAATAGAAGTCTGGGCACGATTTTAAATGTTCTAGAAAAACCAGGAAAATGTTAGGGCAATGGGAACAAAGTGTAACTCTTCAAATCAGCAGATCTACATTCTAAATATCCTCTGACTTTGAAGGCCCCCTAGAATTACAGCAGGAACTATAAACTTTCCAACCCCAGTCTCTATTTCTCAGATCACATTTTGTACCATAATCGAACTAATTTTTTGAATTTAATTCAGTCCTTCTTCTTTCCTGCTTATAATTCTTCAATAAATATTCTTTGGACAGAATAATCTCTAAACCTCTAAGTGACATACATAGATTTCTCAAAATCTGTACAATATCTAGACTCCTATCACAAGGCTCTTGAATGAATGTACAACCTAAACTCTAAAAAGCCCCACGCTTCTAGCCTTTCATATCATGTGTTATGTTTACTCATAACTCATTCCTTTGCAGATGTCACTTCTTATTTTAATAGAAATGAGTAAGAACATTCCCCATTTCTTTTTGTTTGTTTGTTTGAATATTCAGCAAACCTACTGGTGCATCAGCTTGGTGCCAGACATGGAGGATACAGATCAAAGACACATTTGTTCCTTAAAGAGGCATAAATATAAGGAACAGACAGTAGAAAGTGAGTAAGGTCTGTGGTAGGCAGACCTACCACCACCCCCTGAAGGTGCCCACATGTTTACTTGTTTGACAACAGACACTTTGCAGATGTGATTAAACTAAGCATCTTGATATAGAGAGATTATCTTCAATTATCTGGGTGGGTTCCATCTAGTCATAGGGGTCCTTAAAAGTGGAAGAACTTTCCCGACTGTGGTCAGAGAAGGAGATGTCCTGATGGAAGGAGGATCAGAGAGATGCTGTGCTTCTGGCCTTAAAGATGGAAGAAAGGGGATTAAACAAAGCCAATAGGCAAGGGAGACCTCTAGGAACTGGAGAAGGCAAGAAAACACATTCTTTCTTAGAGCTCACAGGAAAGAATGCTCTTGCTGACCATTTGATTTCAGCCCAGTAAGACCATCATTGCACTTCTGATCTAACAACTGTAAGATGATAACCTTGTGTTGTTTTAAGTCACTAAATTTGTGACAGTTTGCTAGAGCAGCCACGAGAAAATGAACGCAGGCTTTGTAACAGAGTTGATATTTACTGTGTTTCATTGATTCCAGCATAGACTTTCCTGCCAACGTCGAACAGCTGTGAAATTGGGTACTGTCTTCCAATGGCTGTAATCCAGGGAGCAGTCATGTCACGGTTGAAATTATCATTGCCTGCCCATCAGAGTTTGTGGAATAGGCATCAGTGGTTCGCAAGAGAATCCTGAAAATGACATCAGACTGCATTTAAAAGAAACGCTTTATTATCAATGATCTTGGTGGAACAGAGGACACTACTAAGTAGAAAAACATGGCTACTGGTAACTCTGAGGAGAGAAGTGATTCCAAAAATTAAAATTGAAATGTGAAAAAGCTATGGAGAAAAGCTTAGCCAGTTTATTTCACTTATATTTTGAAATATATATACACTAGAAGTATATTGCAAAAGATATAAGTAAGTCTAAATGAGCCCTTTCACAAGTATTAAAATTCTAAGTGATAAAGTGTTGTGTAGTAGTTTACTTTGCAGTTTCCTGTCTGCCTCCCCCCCCCCACCCCTACCCCTCTGTTGACTGATGGGTTTGGAAGGAGGAGCTGGCAGGATGCTTCAGTCTCTTTCTTGTCCTGTCTGTCTGGTTGCAGGGAACATAGATTTCTACTTGCTTCTGGCCAAATAGTGAGCTTGTCAGTGAGGCTCTATTCCTGTGTCAGCTCATGCTGCCTGTTATATGAGCACATGTACTTGAGAGGCAAAATATTAAAAAGCCCACTTGGCCCACAGGTCTGAACCATATGCCCTTATATCACTTTCATTAACTAAAAGGGTGCTACGTTGACCTCTGTCTGCTTGAATTCTGTGCTTGTCAGTTGGTTTGGATAGGCAGGGAGAAGGGAGTGTCATTTATGACCTTCCTGATCGCCGGCGTAGGCTCTCAAGCACAGTGTACAGAAGAGAAACATAAATCCACTGATAGAATAGAATATGAAGGAGAAATACATAAGAGGGCGAAAGAGGTATAGATGAGGGTGGAGGTAACTCATGTAGGGGAAACAGAAAAAGGTTTTGTGGAGGAGGTAAAACTTGACACTAGAGTGATGACTAGGAATTCTTCAGACAGAGAAAAGGGTAAGGATGAAGGAACAGACAACGAAGTCATCACACACATACGCGTGCGCGCACACACACACACACACACATAGCTGGGCATCTCCAGAAAACATGGAGAAATTCATTGTGACTGAACTGAAGCTCAGGTAAGATAGGACTGGTATGAAGCTAGGTCAAGCAGGAAAGGTGGGCGCAAGAAACGATGTGGCACTTAGAAATAAGAAACAGTAAGATTAAGTGTACACTGGAGGTGGAAAATTCTGGCAGCAATGGGCTCTTGTATAGGAGACAAGAAGGGAGGCCATGCCATAGGGCACTTGCTGCTGCAGATTTGCCCTGAAGTGGTGACAGGGGGTGATCCCATGGGGAGTGACACATCTGCCACTCAGGAATATTTGATTGGTTTTACTCTTTTTGAACAAATAAACAGAGAAAACAGAGTGAGGTAAACTTTTCATGGAATGATATTTTGAAATTTTTACATGTGAGGATTTTTGCCTACAAATACCTGTAGGTTCACGGTGACTACAGTTTGGCTAGAGGTAGACTCTTTATGGGTAGGTAGCCGAATAGCCTCCGTGTTCTTGTTCCAATGATCACAATGAAGTTTTAAAATTTCTGTATCTGGTATGAAACTGAGCCTCATAGTTAAAGAAACTTTCCCTGAAGGGAAAAAACAGAACAAAACAAAACAAAACAAAAAACCAAACCAACCTATCTGCCACTTGAAGATGGTAGATGCATGCTGCTTGAGATGACCATCCCATCATATCAAAACGGAACAGAGATGGGGCGCCTGGGTGGCTCAGTGGGTTAAAGCCTCTGCTTTTGGCTCAGGTCATGATCCCAAGGTCCTGGGATCGAGCCCCTCATCGGGCTCTCTGCTCAGCGGGGAGCCTGCTTCCTCCTCTCTCTCTCTCTCTCTCTCTCTCTCTGCCTGCCTCTCTGCCTACTTGTGATCTCTGTCTGTCAAATAAATAAATAAAATCTTAAAAAAAAAAAAAAAACTGAGCAGGGAAAGAAAAAAGCAATGAAGAAAATCTTTTCAAGTAGCCTACAGTGTACAGAGCATTATGAGGTAATTTCGAAGCAAAGGCTGCCATAACCAGGTAAAACGCAGAACTCAGAACAAATGGGAGAAAAGTTAGCTCTTAAAATCTCTGCTTCAGAAAAGAGCAGTCATGGGGGAAGTGAGAGGTGGAGACCATTGTTGGCAGTTGAAGGGGCAAGGAAATGAAACCGGAGAAAGGGAGTGTATAGGAAGAGGAAATTCAGATTCACACTGAAGCTTGTCCATGTTTTATTGGGTAATACTTTAAAGCTGGAAAACCAGACATCATGTTGCCAAGTCAGAAAATCTTTTATGTGCTTTTGGAATCCAGTGACTCCTGGCTAAAGTAATAGTAAATCTTTTTTTACCTTCTCTCTGGGACTGTCAGCTGTGCTCTCATGTTGGCTTTTTAGTGACCTGGTAACTAGTAGTATTTTAAAAGAGGTAGTGCTGTTGCTGGAAGTCACTTTAATATTGTTTGAGAATCATGATGCAGCATTCAGATGAATCTAATGTCCTGATAGGCTAGCGTTTTTGTTTACCATTGTCCTTTGCCTTTAGAAATATCTATTTATCTTTCTTTCTTACTTATAAGCAATTTCTCCAGTGTAGTAACTTACCATAACTGAATATTTACCCATTTACAGGAATTACTTATGCATGTGAAGGCTAATCCCCTAAGTGAACATTAAAAAAAAAAATATATTAAGTAATCTTTACACCCAGCATGAGGCTCAAACTCATGACCCTGAGATCAAGAGTCATGTGCTCTACCGACTGAGCCAGCCAGGCACTCCCCAAAGTGAACATTTTTAATTATCGTTTGAGGCCTGGAACGGTTTTAACATTAAATATTTCATCTGTTGATAAGTAAAATTCTCAGAAAGAAAATCTCAATTTTACTTGTATGTAATTTCAATAGTTTCAACTAATATATCCAGGGAAAATGAATGTGGAGTTTATACCCATTTTAAAATTTGTATCGGCAAATACCTTAGCGTGCTGTAACTACTACCAATTATTCATTATATGAATATCACTATATTATCCCAAATCAGTATTTTAGAAGAATGATTGCTACCTTTGGATGAGATATTATTATAATTTAATTATGAGAAGATTCTTTAAAAGGCACAGAGTTAATTATATCAAATCCTTTTTGTAATTGATAAACTATTTCTTGCATAGGTCACAGTATAACTTGTATATTACCTTTTTACGCTCATTTTTTGGTAAAAGAGTCTGTCCCTTCCTTAAGATTCACTAAATTTTAGAATCCAGACTAGATTTGCAGAACTTTCAGAATTAGAAAAGGACTTTTAGATTATGGCCCTGCATTTCTCAAGAGGACAATCTATACAGCACATTATTCCTGAGAAATGTTCCTTTATAGACATTTCATGGTTAAAAGAGTTTGGGAATCACTGAATATAATATACTTGGAGACCTGCAGTATTCATTTGTATAGTAAAGATTGTAAGAAGGTGTCTTATGAAGTTGGATTTAATTTATTTTCCTCCAGTGTTTCTCAAACCTACTGGATTACTGAAAACTTTTCTCACAGTTCCAGCACTAATATCTTGTAGGGCACAATTTGAGAGAAAAACGATTCAGCCCCATAATAATGTGATTAAGGAATCTAAGATGATCCCAAGGAAGGTTAAGCAGCTGTTTCAAGGTGATGCCGGTGGTATATACCAGGATCTAGAGTAATCTAAATTACCAATGATTAACAGTGAGTGTTCTTATTAGCATGGGGGCATTATGATTCTTCATTTTGAAAAGAACACTTTATAATTTTCTTTTAAATCTCCTGATACCTGATGAGATAAGGTGATACATCACACATTCCTCCTTTAACTTTTTCCATATCATAAATGATATAACAACATAGCTAAGAGACAGAGAGTTTACTTCTAAGCCCTGTCATTGGACCAAAATGAAAATGTTCCCTTCTTCTTAACCACCTATCACACTCACTCCAAATAGAAACACACAAATATTCTCATAATTCCCATCCTCTCCCTTTTATTCATCCCCACACACCTATCTGAGAAACACTTTGGCTTTGATTCCAGGGTTTCCTGACAGGTTTTCGGGCACCTGTAGACACACAGTGCTGCTCTATCTGATTACTCTGGATGAGATTATATGATTATATTCTTTTTTTTCAACTACATTCCTCAAGGTGAGAGTTGAGAAGATTGTTCCCTCGTCTTCTCCTTCATCCTTGTGCTGTGTGACTTTGTGCTGTGATCAACATGACCACTGGTCCTTTGTACTGAATGCATCATTTGAAAGGAATAATTGTTACAGAACCTGGATACCAGAGTTTCACCAAAGAATCGACACTCATTCTTTGCCTATCAGCATCTATTCCATCAATCTCTGGCAGCCAAGCTCACCGGGATGGGCCTCCATCCCCAGATCCAGGACATGGATTATAACCTAATTGTTTCATGTTAAACATCAAAAAGACAATTAATGGACTTTATTTTAAAGATTTATTTAGTAGGGTGGGGGGGCAGAGGAAGAGGGAGAGAAAAAATCATGTTGTCTCCCTGCTGAGCATGGAGCCCACACAGGGCTCAATCTCATAATCCTGGGATCAGGACCTGAGCCAAAAACAAGAGTGAAGTACTCAACCGACTGCACCACCCAGGACCCCTTCATGGACTTGTATTTTGAGCAAATGGAGAGGGAAGCTCCCTTTCCTACAAGACATGGACCTGAAATCCTAGTGAGCTAGAACAGCTATAGTCATTTTTTAACGATGAGGGAAGAATTCGAGAATCCGAGAATATGAGAAAGGAGCCAAGATAGCATAAAGTAGATCCAAGAAATGGAGAGAGAGAAACAAGGTCTTGCTGATATTGGTCTGATCAAGTGGTACTTGAAATACGTTACTCTCAAATTTTTAATGACAGGAACCAGTAAATCTTTTTTCCCTCTAGGATGTGTGGGTGGGTTTTGTCCTATTTACAACAGAAAGTCCTGACTGAAACATATCACTTGTTCTACCACTACATATCTTTGCGGTCTTCAGCTTCTTAGGTTGCATCATTTTCAAAATAAAGGTCATAAACTATTGCCTGAATGATTCCTAATTTCCTTCCAGTTGTAATTTTCCATGGCCCTGCCGTAGCCAGTAGCAGAATTAATGGCTTTTCACTTTCAAGTCTGGGCTCAGAATGTACTCCTTAAAAATCCTTTTATTTGTTGTGAGAGATATGAAGGGCTTTTGATTTATAAAGTTTACACAATTCTGTTCATTGACCCTCAGGTTAGAGAACTGGGATTAATAATTTTTAACTTCTATATCATAAATCAATGCAGTCATTTATAAATGTGATTATAAGATTGCTTAGCCAGGGCCTCAGTCCTGTAGGAAACTTGAGAAAATTAGAAGCAAAAAAATTAGTTATTTTTAAATGTCTGATATGTTCTGATTGGGTGATACCATTTGGTCCATTTAAAGGAAACATATCCATGTTTTAGCATTCACCCTGAAAGCAGAAACAAAAACAAAACAGAGCAATAACAAAATAACAATTTCTGGGCAAAGAAGATGATTTCTTCCTTCCTTCCTTCTCCTCTTCCTATTGCGTATAGGGTGGTAGGCACCCAGCAAAGTATAAAAGAAACAACAGTGCAAAACAATGAGAGATATTTTTATGGAAACTTACAGTCTTGTGAGGGAAAAAGATACAATCAAATAAGTGAATGAACCATAATTACAAATAATCAGTCTTTCTTTGAGGGCAATAATGCAGGGGGTACTATGCATGTGTGAGCCCGGGAGCTGACATGGTAGGGAAGGATTTCCCTCAAAGAGTGCTCTTTGAGCTAGGATCCACAGCAAAACTGGGACAGAATAATGAAGGAGATCCTGGTGTTCGTGCACTAGGCAGAGGGTAGAGCATGCCTGGGTCTGAGATATGAAGGAGCATAGCATGTTTAAGAAATTAAAATAGAATAGTCCGACGTGGTTGAAGTACAGACAAGGAAAGAAAGAGCAAAGCCGAGGCTGCAGTCCAAAGCAGGAGGTCTCACAGGACTGTGTAGGCTAGGTCAGAGGGTTAGGTCTTTTCGTGAAGGACGATGAAAAGACATTAACTTTGAAAACTGGAAGGGACACCATCAGACTGGCATTACACTTGATCACTTTGTAGCGTAGAAAATGACTTAAGGAGGCTGCGCTGAGAGTGGATGCTTTGAGATCAATGAGAACATTCTAGCAGTTCAGGCCAGAGATGGGCGGGGTTGTACTTGGGGACTGTGGGGTGGATGGGGAGAAAATATGTCAGGCTCTACTGAGGAGGTAAACGGAGAGAACTTTTTAAGGTTTTATATCTCATTTACCTTTGAACCCTAAGAATCTAGCACAATGCCCAATATTAAACAATGAACAAAATAATTATTGAGTATAAATATAATAGTGACTCTGTACTGTTTAAGGATACCCGACTCAAGAGATAATTATTTAAATAAATATTGACATACTCAACACAGTTATTCTCCCTCCTTTAGGAAATGTTAGTACAGTCCTAATAAACCGTAGAATTGAATTATTATCATGTGTAAACAGCCAGTGTGGCTTCCATAGACCCAGATCCCTACATTTTTCTTTTAGCTGTGTAGACAGTTACTGGCTGTGGTTTTCAGCTTAAGTAGTCAAGAGTCCCTTGCGTAGATGATGACTCTTCTGGAAACTATTCTAAATTCATTTACTTTAAACATAAGGAACCATTTCCAGGAAATAACAGTCTTTTTGGCAGGAATTTTTATCACCAGAAACTCAGACATTTTACAGAATGTAACAAATAAGTAGTATAAATATGGCATATTTAAAGGGAATTTTAATTTTAATTAAAGTCTATCCCCCATTTTTAAACAAATCTTGTTAAAAATATTTCCTCCCCTTAAGATGGTTATAATTTTAGGGCAATGTCCTCTCACAAAAGACAGAAGTATCTGTGATCCAATGTAAATGTAACACCTTAAGTGCAAACGTAAAGCAAAATTCAATGAATAACAATATTTTAGAGCTAAATCTGGTCTGAAATATTTTAATGAATAGATTTATAACCTTTATTTCTTTGGGAAATTTTCTCTCTTTTCCAACATATAGGAGGTTTATCTCTAATACAGAATAGCATTTAACATAAAGTTATATTAAGGTGTTAACAATAAAGGCTAGATATCAAACCATACATGCATCTGTGCATGAAGACAAAAGAATTTCAGGTCACCATTCGTTTACAAACCCTTTCCTTTCACCACAGCTAATAGTGCTTCCTTTTTTCCACAAGATATTATATAAAAACGTAGTCATAAAATATACAGATTTTCATTGATTCCCAAATTCATAATGAATTTGCCTTCATTGGAATAGAAAGCTTCCCCAAGATTATCTATTTGCACACTGGCAATCCAGGAAAAGCCCCTGATCCACCCTTAAGACCTATTATTTCTGCTGTTACAGGCTGCTTGTGGTGGGAAGGCACTTCACCTCTTCCCATGGCACACCCCAAGGATCTTTGTTTGACACTGAACACTGTGATTTTTCACTTGCCCAGGCTAACGGGTACCCAGAGAGCTGGTACAGCTTTAATTCTGGGTGTTGTCTGTGTGGGTATTTCTGCAAGAGATTAGCATTTGAATCAGTAGACTGGATAAAACAGATCCACTCTCACTCAAGTAGGCAGAATCATCCAATACCTTGCGCCTGAAAGGAAGGAAACCAGGAGAATGGTGAATGCTCTCTCCTTTCTTGAGCTGTGGACCTCCACCTTCTCATGCCCTCAACCATCAAAGCTCCTTGTTTCTCGGGCCTTCAGACTCTGGATTTACACCAGCAGGTCTCCCGGTTCTCAGGGCTTCACCCTCAGACGGGGAGTTGTATATACCATTGATTCCCCTGGTGCTCAGGTCTTTGGACTCAGATGAAATTGTACTGTTGACTTTCTTGATTCTCTAGCTTGCAGAAGGCAAATGGTGGGACTTCTCAGCTTCCATCTTCCATGATCATGTGAGCCAGTTCTTGTAATAAATCTCCTCTATTCATCTATTATCTCTCTCTCTATCTCTCCACCTCTCTATCTATTAGTTCTGTTTCTTTGGAGAATGTGACTAAGACATATACCTTAGGCTCAACCATGAGAATCTGAAGGCAATGTCATAAAGGCAGCCCTTTTGGATGTCATTAAATGCTAAGTAAGATCCAATACCAGTTACTGCCACGTACCCTCTTCTATTCCCTTATCCTCTCTGATGTCTCATGGTCTCCAGCTCTGTCAGCTAGCAAAGTAGTTTGCATCTTCTTTTCCCAACATTTTCTCCCCCAGTGTGTGTATAAAATTTATCAATCCAAAATGTATGGCTTTCTTTCTTTCTTTTTTTTAAAAGATTTTTGTTTATTTAGTTGAGAGAGTGCACGCAGAGGGAGACAGAGAAGCAGAACCCCACTGAGCAGAGAGCCCAGTGCAGGGCTCAATCCCAGGACCCCAAGATCATGACCTAAGCCAAAAGTAGTCACTTAGCCGACTGAACCACCCAGGCACCCAGCATTCTTTTGATATAGTTTATTTCTAAAATCTAAGAAATATTCTAATTTAATCTCCTTTTTTTATATTAAAAAAATTTAATGTGGAAACTTAGTCACAAAGAATGAAGATGGCTCAGTTAAGGTCATGAAGTGAATTAAGAGCCGGCCTAGGATGGCAGCACACATCTCTCTATTCCGTAAAAATTTACATAGATAAGCAAAGAGCATCTTAACATCATAGGGCCAAGAAAAAAGTTAAACAGTTTGATACATGTAACATAAAACCATTTACATAAATTAAAAGTTTAGGCATTAAAGTGGCAGTCCACACTAAAGAAGTGAGAATATTTGCCTTCGGGGTGGAGGCAAGGGAATGGGAGTAAACATGAGGAAAAAGTACAATAAATAACTAGAAACATGATAGTTATGGTTCAAATACGATAATGAGCCATGAACTGAGTATAATTTTCTATTTGTCTTTTCCTTAGATAACCTTTTACTGCCAAGAATCGAGCGATCTTTCTGTCACTCGTGGCCTACACAATCCTACCAAATGCAACTTATACCTGAAACTTTTATACAAGTTTATAAAATTAATTGGTTATCTGAACCAAACGAAGTGTGTAGTACTCAACTTGGCAGTAGGGGAAAAGGAAAGTAGGGTGCCAGTGAATAGAGAGAAGGGGAAAATACGAGCATCATTTATAACAGAAAACCATTTTATTTCTGCTGGTTGGTATAGCCGTGATGCGTGAGCATTAAATCTAACCATGGGTTAGAAAGGGATCTTACATTAAATGACATGAAGTGTCACAAATACATTCTAGGTGTTTTTACTAAAGGAAAAATATTTAAAATTTTAATCAAGGGCAAAAATATACACTATATTCAAAGACATGCTTCTCAAGAGCCTTTTGTAAACTAATTTTTAAAGATACAGTTCAGTGCAAAACAAAGTTCTTTGCTTCCATGTGAAAAATAAAGAAATAAATATGACAAATAAATATGACAAATATAAATAACTGAAGAAAAGAAATAAAGATAAAAGTTTTGACTAGCATTGACTTTTTTCGTACAGCTCAGTAATACCGTTTCTACTTTGGCCTGGATCAAATCAACAGAAAAGACTATTGATGCACCTGGGGTTATATAGAAAATGTAACCGAAGCCACAGAGTCTCAAAATGAGTTCTAAGGGACGCCTGGGTGGCTCAGTTGGTTAAGCAGCTGCCTTCGGCTCAGGTCATGATCCCAGCGTCCTGGGATCGAGTCCCACATCGGGCTCCTTGCTCTGCAGGGAGCCTGCTTCTCCCTCAGCCTCTGCCTGACATTCTCTCTGCCTGTGCTCGCTCTCTCTCCCTCTCTCTCTGATAAATAAATTTTTTAAAAATCTATTAAAAAAAATGAGTTCTAAAACATCACCTTAGAGGCACCTGGGTGTCAGTGAAGTGTCCAACTCTTGGTTTTGGCTCAGGTCATGATCTCAGGTCCTGGAGATCGAGCCCCTCACTGGACTCCACAGAGAGTTTGCTTCAAAGATTCTCTCCCTCTGTCTCTCCTACTATTGCCATGTACACGTGTGCACATGCACTCTTTCTCTTGCTTTAAAATGAATAAATAAATCTTTAAAAGATCACCTTAAAGTCTATGACATAATAGGAAATTAGTCCTCTATTACAAAGATAAGAAATTTTTAGCTCCTCTCAGGTATTTTGTTACTCGGTAATCCCTTCTGTGAGCTTTAAAAATAATTTATAAACCATTTGGTTGAAATTATAGATGCCATACCAGAAGACTCAGTGGTTTGAGCTTTAAAAATGAGTCTCTCTTTCCTGCCTTTTAAACACATTTCCACCTGTGATACATTTTTCCTACTCAACACTTTTCCCTGGAAAATGCTGCTTCTGAATTTTATTGCTTTGAAATGTACTAGATAAGCTGCTAGTCTTAACCTGCTTGCAGATAGAGCAAACATTCCAATTTTCTAAGGCATCTACTCAAATATGTGTGTTTTATTACTTTTAGTAGAGTTCTGGCACCAGCAATGTTGTCCTTTGGATAAAAAAAAAAAAAAATCTGATACCTAAAGTTTCATTTATCGGTGGTTGAAATGCAGGAAATAAAGTTTGCAGTGGCGACAAAAACAAGAATCCTGGAGGATCTGTTGTGCCATTAAGATCAGCCCAATACTATCAGTTATATTTAATTACATGCCTTTATGTTATTACACATGCATGTTGGTTCTTGCACAGATAGTCGTTCCGGAGTATTTTAGGTTTGCCTTCAGGCCTAATAATGTGCTGTATTTTGTTGGAAGTTAAGATTGCACCAAATCCTCTTGCAGACCCGCGTATCTCCTAATCTACCCTTTGTTAAATATTGTTAATACGATCATATATTATGTGATACTGTAATCGGAAGCAGGAAAGAGGCGAAAGGATATTTCTGCTAAGAATGTAGAGACTTTGGCATGTTTTTATATTCACAAATGTTATTTATTTGTTTAGAGATTATTATCTTTTAAAGGTTTGTAGGGCAAATCTTTGGATTTCCATTAGATTTTCTATGTAAATCCACTAGATTGAATCTGGCAAATTATATACCAGAACATTCTCCTTGGTCTCTTTTCTACATTTAGTGACCTAGGGCAAAGCACTTAACATCCGTAAACCTCGGTTACCCCATTTGAAACTGAGACAAATCCCCCTAATAAGGCAGATTACTCTTAAAAAACATTCATGGAGTTTATACCCATGAACAATATAGTAATTTTTTAAATTTTGGGGTCCAAAACTTCCTCTCAAGATGATATTGCTCAAAAAATCTTCATCTTGAATGAAAAGAATTGTGACCCTGAGATAATAATGAATATATTATATACATATTAGAAACAGAAATGACTTCAAAATTATTTGATTTAATAAGGACCTTTATTATTAAGCTATGAGGGATTACCTCACCTTTATATGGAATTATTCTACAGTAATTTATGGAAGCATGTTTTCAATTGTATCTGACACAATAATCAAAACTGCTCACTAAAATATGAAGTAAATAAATGTCACCTTGAGCTTTGTATAGCTCTGATGCAAGGCCCATAAACTATTTAGAATTCATTAATACTGTAATTCTATTTGTTTCATACTGGATTTCCATGCCTCCATAAAAAGTAATTTCTATAGAGTTATTAAAAATCATATAGATTTGTGTTATTTCTTCTTTTATGGTAGAGAAAAAGATATGTTTGGCAGCATGTTCTAATTTATATAATTTATTACAAATTAAACTCAGATTTCTTTTATTACCTGGGTAAATTCCAAATAGCTTTCTTTTTATTTTTGTTCAGTCACCAAAATGATTACCTTGGGGAACAGAGTGAGCTGTTCTAGAATAATTCTAGAAGCACCTCTTTGCATTAAACAAATCCAATAAAAAGTCCAGGAAAACCTGGTTGAGATGCCATAGATATCTGAGTAAATTTGATTATAAGAATTGTAAATGATTTCCGTGGAGGAGGGGAGCAAAAGTGAATCATGAGCTGTTCACCAGCCTTTGTTGTTGTTGTTGTGTATATTATACTATTCCTTTCCCTAGACATTTTGTTTTGGGGTTTTTTTTGTGTGTTTTTAAAATTTTATGTATTTGTTTTTTTCAAATTCCAGTATACTTAACATATGGTGTTATATTGTTTCAAATGTATAATATAGTAAATCAAACATTCTATACATTACTCAGTGTTTATCACAAATAGTATGCCCTTAGCCCCCTTTATCTCTTTCATCTATACCCTCACCCACCTTCTCTCTGGTTACCACCAGTTTGTTCTCTAGAGTTAAGAGTCTGTTTTCTCATTTGTTTCTTTTGTCCTCGCTTGTTTGTTTTGTTTCTAAAATTCCACATACCAGTGAAATCATATGGTATTTATCTTTCTCTGAATGACTTCTTTCATTTAGCATTACACCCTCTAGATCCATGTTGTTGCAAATGGCAAGATTTTATTCTTTATTCTTTATTGTATGTCTGAGTAATATTCCATTGTGTGTGTGTCTGTGTGTGTGTGTGTGTACACACGACTTTTTTTTATCCATTCATCTATCGATGGACACCTGAGTTGCTTCCATATTTCGGCTATCACAAGTAACGCTGCAGTAAACATAGGGGTGAGTGCATATATCTTTTCAAATTAGTGTTTTCATATTCTTTGGGTAAATAGTAGTGGAACTACTATATCACATGGTAATTCTATTTTTAATTTTTTGAGGAAACTCTGTACTGTTTTCCGCATTGGCTACACAAGTTTGCATTCTCACCAGCAGTGCACAAGTGTTCCTTTTATTTCACAGCCTCACCAGCACCTGTTGTTTCTTTCATTTTTAATTTTAGCTATTCTGATATTCTGACAGGTGTGAGGTATATCGCATGATAATTTGGATTTGCATTTCCCTGATGATGAGTGATTTGAGCATCTTTCCATGTGTCTGTTCGTCATCTGTATGTCTTCTTTGGAGAAATATCTGTTCCTGTCTTCTGCCCACTTTTTAGTTGGATTAATTTTTTTGGTGTTGAGTGGTATAAGTTCTTCATATATTTTGGATACTAACCCCTTATTGGATCTATCAATTGCAAAAATCTTCTCCCATTCAGTAGGTCATCTTTTAGTTTTGCTGATTGCTTCTTTCATTGTACAGAAGCTTTTTATTTTGATGTAGTCCCAATAATTTATTTTTGCTTTTGTTTTGTTTTCCTTAGAAGATATACCTAGAAAAATGTTGCTACAGCTGATGTCAAAGACATTACCCCTGTGCTATCTTCTAGGTTTTTGTGGTTTCAACTCTCACATTTAGGTCTTTAAAACTACTTTGAACTCATTTTTGTGCATGGTTTAAGAAAGTGGTCCAGTTTCATTCTTTTGCACGTAGCTGTCTCCTTTTCACAACACCATTTATTGAAGAGACTGTCTTTTTCCCATTGAGTATTCTTGCCTCCTTTCTTATGAATGCATTGACCACATAATCGTGGGTTTACTTCTGGGCTCCCTATTCTGTTTCATTGATCTATAAGTCTATTTTTGTGCTAGTACCACACTGTTTTGATTACTTCAGGTTTGTAGTATATCTTGAAATCTGGGCTTCTGATACTTTCATTTTTGTTCTTGTTTTTCAAGATTGCTTTTGCTATTCAGAATGTTTCCATACAAATGCTAGGATTATTTGTTGTAGTTCTGTGAAAATTGACTTGATATTTTGATAGATACTGCATTAAATCTGTAGATTTCTTTTGATAGTATGGACATTTTAACAATATTTGTTCTCCCAGCCCATGAGCATGGAATACTTTTCCATTTATTTGTGTTTTCATCGTTTCTTTTCCCAATGTTTTATAGTTTTCAGAATACAGATCTTTCACCTCTGTGGTTAAATTTATTCCTGGGTATTTTATTATTTTGGTACAGTTGTAAATGGGATTGTTTTATTAATTTCTCTTTCTGCTATTTCATTATTAGTGTATAGAAATGTAACAGATTTCTGTATATTGATTTTATATCCTGCAACTTTACTGAATTCATTTATTAGTTCTAATAGTTTTCCTTCTTTTTTTTTTTTAAAGATTTTATTTGTTTATTTGACTGATGAAGATCACAAGCAGGCAGAGAGGCAGGCAGAAAGAGAGGGAGAAAGCAGGCTCCCTGTGGAGCAGAGAGCCCGATGCGGGGCTCGATCCCAGGACCCTGGGATCATGACGTGAGCCAAAGGCAGAGGCTTTAACCCACTGAGCCACCCAGGTGCCCCAGTTCTAATAGTTTTCTGGCAGAGTCTTTAGTTTTCTATATATATCATTATGTCATCTGCAAAAAAGTGAAAATTTTACTTCTTTCCTACCGATTTGGATTGGTTTTTTTGTTGTTGTTGTTTATTTATTTATTTATTTATGTTTGTTTAGTCTACATATAGTACATCATTAGTTTTCGATGTAACGTTCTAATTGCAAGGACTTCCATACTATGTTAAATAAAAGTGGTGAGAGAAGACTTCCTTGTCTTGTTCCTAAATTTAGGAGGAACGCTTTCAGTTATTCACCGTTGAGTATTAGGGTAACCAAAAATGGGAAATCGGTTATTTTATGTCTTTGCCCACCTTTATGCTAAACATGGTTACTTTCTCTTCCTCTACCACTCAAGTTCAAAAAGCAGGTAAGTATCTCCAATGGAGAGCTGGGGTGGCAAGACCTAGAGTTGAGGTAGATGTACTTTTTCTGCTGAAGGAATTCAAGAAGAGTTACAACCAAAACCTAGCCTGCTTTTCAGAATTTGGAAGAAGCAATCTCCTCTTTGTCTCAAGGCCTTTGCCTCCATCGCTGGTCTCTTTGGAATACTCTTGTCCTACATTTTTCATTTTGCTAAGTAGTTTGTCTAACATATCAGTAAGGCAGAGATGCCAACATATAGTCTTTGAGACAGAGTCTGAAGCTGCTACTTTGTTTTTATATTGATGACACCTCCATGTGTGGGCCTGTTGTCTGTTACTAGAAGCATTTCTGTCCCTAGTATGTATGCATGTCTGTGGCTTGGCATTGCATAGGTAATAGTGCCCCTTAAAACTGTAGTTTTAAACAGTTTGACCAGACTTCATGCTAGAAAGAAATGGAGAAGTGCATTTTTTTTTCTCAAATAGTGATAAGCTAAACTTTAATCATATAATTTTGTCATCTGAAATTATTCAGAGTAAAACTAATGAATTAGATTAAAGGTTTTCAGTTTTACTTGTTTTTATTTCTTTTTAGATTGATGATAAGATAAAAATTAAACCATTTTGGGAAGTAAGATAGAGAAAGGTCCAACCTATTAAGAGCTGTTGTAGACTGACACACACACAAACACAGATTCATAACAAACTTTAAAACTTTAAAACTTTTAAAACTTTAAAACTTTTAAAAAAAGTTACATTCTTTTAACTATTGGTGACAGTAGTAAGAGTGATTTTAGTGGTATAGCAGGGGTGGAATTCAATTAGAGGTTGAGTTAAGGAATGAATAGGAAATAAGTAAATGAAGGTGGATCTCAAGACTCTTTGATAAAACATTAACCATGAATAGAAGACAGATTTAAGGAGGTTCCCTGAGATGGACAGAAACAATATGAAGTGAGACAAATTCAGGAGAGGTGGACCAGAAATATAAAGATGAGGCAGCAGGTCCAACCTCTTTCTCTCAGATCATAGAAGAGAAGGCAAAATTGTATGGAAGTGGGTAAATATGTATGGTGTAGTGAAATTATCTGAAAGGTGAAGCTGAGGACATTTGCTAATGGCTGAAGGTCACTTTTTTTTTTTTTTTTTAAGTGTAAAATGAAGAAGAACTGGATGGGGCAGGGTGCTAGGAGAGATGAGACCTTTCTACAGGTCCCTCAGATAAGCCCTTTCCATTCCCTACTCTCTAATTTCTCCATATTTGTTATGAATCTGCGTTTGTGTATGTGTCAGTCTACAACAGCTCTTGATAGGTTGGACCTTTCTCTATCTTACTTCCCAAAATGGTTTAATTTTTATCTTATCATCAATCTAAAAAGAAATAAGAAACAAGTAAAACTGAAAACCTTACTTTGGTTAGGCCTCATTTATCTGATCTATAGTTAAAGATTGCCTAAAGCTATGAATGTAGTTTCCATATAACTGAAACATCATCCAAACTAGAAATCCAGAATGAGAAGATGAGAAACAAATAATTTTTGATGGAAAATTTTTTAAAGGGTTGCTAACGTTGGCCTCACGTGTCAGTAGTTTGGGGAATGTACTTTCCTATCTAAGCTCTTTCACTTTTTCCCCGGCTACGTCATAAAAGGCGCTGCCAAGTGCCATGTGTGTAGCCATGTTAGGACTCCTATGAAGCTGACACACAAAACTAACAAGATAGGAACACAATGTCTGATTTGTAAGTAAAAGTAAATTACTATCTATTTATAATAAATATCAACATATAGCTAGTAAATATCTCTAATATGAAAACCCGCTTTATTCAATATATATCCCCCACATGTTCAAAATCATTGCTATTTACTTCAGAGTACCTTTTTATAGCATAAGACAGTAACAGTCTTCGATATCTGCTCAGGGGCCACCTGCCACTCTCGCTGTCATCTTTGCAAATATTCTTAATAATTAGTTAACATTCTTAATAATCATTTGAAAATCTTATTAGCACTTAGGATGTATGGGTGCTACTAACATATGTTCTAATAGCAGAAAATTGCTCTTGTTAGCAAACTCTCCTGGTAATTTGGCTATATGTAGTCCTCAGAACACTCCTATAGATGGCTAGTATTTTCTGTTTATCCCTACCAGCTTAGCTGGAAGCAGGCTAAATATATCCCTTTTAATTATCATACATCAGTAGTCTAACATTTTTAAAACCAGTTGGCAATTTTTCTTATAGACAATTTTGCATTTATCTTCTGCTAAGACTTAGTCCCTGCTCCAGAGCTGTTCTGTTATACAGCATTACACATTCTATACTTCATTGTGTCATTTCATTCAAATATACCATATAACCTCTTATACATAACACTTATTTACTTGTTTCCAAATGACGCAAAATTCACACTAAATTCAAGTTGATATAAAATGTGTTATACATGTCCTTACCTTTTTAAACAAAATAAACTCAACATAATTTAAATGATTCTTATTAGCATCCACTGTTCAACTATTAGGCAATATAATTTCTTCTATTACATTTTCTGTGCCATCTTTTTTTTTTTTAAGATTTTATTTATTTATTTGACAGAGATCACAAGTAGGCAGAGAGGCAGGCGGAGAGAGAGAGGAAGGGAAGCAGGCTCCCTGCTGAGCAGAGAGCCTGATTCGGGGCTTGATCCCAGGACCCTGGGATCATGACCTGAGCTGAAGGCAGTGGCTTAACCCACTGAGCCACCCAGGTGCCCCTCTGTGTCATCTTTTAATGTAAGATTGTCATCTGTTATTTTTCCTGCTGGCATTATGTTTGCCTCATGGAATCTACTGAGGAATTATCTTTCAGGGAGTCCTTGGTGCCTCAGTTGGTTAAGCCTCTGCCTTCAGCTCAGATCATGATCCCAGGGTCTAGGATCAAGTCCCACGTCAGGCTCCTTGCTCTGTGGGGAGCCTGCTTCTCCTCTCCTCCCTTTCATACTCTCTCTATTGCTATCTCTGTCTCTGTCTGTCAAATAAATAAATAAAATCTTTAAAAAATAGAATTCTCTTTCAAGAATCCATAGGATGTTTCTATATTGACCTTATGTCACTTGCCATATTTAGTAATAACTTTTTATACATTTTTAAAAGATTTTATTTATTTATTTGACAGAGAGAGACACAGCGAGAGAGGGAGCCCAAGCAGGGGCAGTGGGAGAGGGAGAGGCAGGCTCCCTGCTCAGCAGGGAGCCCGATGCAGGGCTTGATCCCAGGACCCTGGGATCATGACCTGAGCCGAACGTAGGCTTTTAATGACTGAGCCACCCAGGCACCCCTATACATGTTTTAATATACCCAATATATCATAAACTTTTTGAGAAAAGAAATTCTGAATAAATAATCTCTACATTTCTCTAATACCCAAGTGTCTTGCCCACATAGGTGCTCAGTAAATATTTGTGGTATAATCAAGTTAAATAGTAGTGAATAAATGGTAAATGGTAAATAAGAATCCAAAAGGCTATGAATGAGGGGCTAGCATTAAAGTATATGTATATCTTTAGTGCAGGGAATTTATGGCATACCTTTAGGATACTAAGAACATCTTTGGTATCACTGGGTTTCAGAAAGTTAAGGTTGTTGAAAGACCAAATTATTTTAAAGTGTTGTAGTTCTATTTTTTGGTCATTGAAAATAGATATGTTCTAGGTATTTGCAAATGATATATCCAAAGGGGTTAATATACAAAATATATAAAGAGCTTATACAACTAAACACCAAGAACTCCCCAAGTAATCCAATTAAAAAATGGGCAGAGCACATTAATAATCATTTTTCCAAAGAAGGTCTATAGAGACAAACAGACACATGAAAAGATGCTCAACATCAGTAATCATCAGAGAAGTGCAAATCAAAACCATAATAAGATGATAAACCCATCAGAATGGCTAGTATCAAAAAGACAAGAAATAACAACTGTTGGCAAGGATGTGGAGAAAAGGAACCCTTATGCACTGTTGGTAGGAATTGGTACAATTACTGTGGAAAACACTATGGAGTTTCCTCAAAAATTTAAAAATAAAAATATGATATGATTCAGTAATTCCACTGAATTTACCCAAAGAATACAAAAACACTGATTTAAAAAAATATGCACTTCTATGTTTATCATGGCATTATTTACAATAACTTAGACATGGAAGCAACTTAAGTGTTATCAGTGGGTGAATGAATAAAGAATATATGGTACACACACACACACACACACACACACAGGAATATTATTCACCCGTAAACAAAATTAGATCTTGTCATTTACAACAACAGAAATAGATGGTGAGGATATTATGCTCAGTGAAATAAGTAAGACAGAGAAAGACAAATATCATACAATTTCACTTACATGTGGAATCTCAAAAACAAAACAGATGAACAAACAAAAAACAGAGACTGAATCATAAGTACAGAGAACAGATTGGTGGTTGCCAGGGGGCGGTAGATGAGGAATGTGTGAAATAGCTGAAGGAACTGAGGCATAAACTTCCAGTTGGTAAATAAATAAATCAAGGAGGTATAAAGTGCAGCATAGGAAATACAGTCAATAATACCGTAATGATGTTACATAGTAACAGATGGTAGCTACACTTGTGGCGAGCATATATTATTATGTACAGAATTATCAAATCACTGTTTTATACCTGAAACTAATGTAATATTGTGTCGACTATACATCAAAAAAATGTGATCTTTATCTACACACATTTTTATAGAAACACTTTCATTTTGTGAATCAATTACCTGTTCATTATTTGGAAACAAAAATTAATTATATGTAAAATTGATCTGAGTACATAAGCAAATAAACAGAGCAAATTTAAAAAAAATCTAGCATATTTGTATAAGTATGTGTACAATCTTTATATCTTTATATATCCTTAGTAATTTCTTATCACATTGCAGAAAATAGCCTATCATCATTCCATAATATAAAAACTTTTGTCCTTTTAGAAAACACCTTCTCTTCTCAAGCTTGAGAAAATGGTAAATATCATTCATATTTACTAATCTAAGTCTCAAGAATATGTCTTACATTTATGTATTATTTGTTACAAAAACTCACATTTAGATTTCACTTTAGATGTTATCTTTGACACACTTTCTTGAGATCATTTGCATTCCTATACAATGAGCCATATTTTATAAATGAATGTTTGGTGCTCTAATTTAAAATTTTTCAGCTGCCAATTCATAGGAATCTGCCAATTCATAGTGATTTGCATCACTCCCTGGTTATTTCTTTACTGGAAGAGAAGAAGGAAGATGGCTTCTAATTTTTTTCCTCCACATTTGTTTACTAACAAGTAAAGACTTAGTTATAAGTTCAAATGAGAAATAATTCAAGTATTATTAGAAGTTCCCTAAATCAAGAATGAATTGTTACTTTTAATATAAAGTTATATTCAGATAATTTAATGACTTGTTCATATATGCTGCCCATTTCTTAGGTAGGAATAAAATCACTGGTAAAGAAAATACAATTATACAATATTGATTATTGTACATAACACTACTTTTTGAAACCCTGAATCTTCTTTAGCATATTTTTGTTCCTTTAAAAGGTAGAAATAATTGATAAACATAATTCAATTCAAGATAGTCACTAAGAATAATATTGAATTCTCTGTGCATCTCTTGATATGCTCCAAGTTAGCATAAATCTTATGATTTCTCTTTTTTATTGAGTGGGTACAGAGAAGCTGCTATAATTATGTAGAACCACACCCTTCATATAAGACATTCTATAGTTCTTATCTACATTCTATAGTTCTTATCTATAAAAAACATGTAGCACTATTTTGATTTAGACAAGGCAAGGCATTCTCAAGTTATCCAATAGTTTGGAATGACAATGATAAAAACCTGAACTAGATTCATGCACCTAAATTCTGCCTCTGCCTGTCCTTTGGTGTTACCAAAGGGGATTAGGAATGGGTGAACCCAGCCATGATTTGGGCTCATCAAACATCTTGAAATACTTTTCCAATGTTCTGGGTTAGGCAAAACCCAAAATGTGTTTTGCCAAGCACATTTTCTCTTAATTCTTAAACCCAGGAGTATTTTAAGGTAAATTTAATCCATATGCTTCTGATTCATTTACACTAAACTCATCAAAATGTTCTGTCTTAAGAACTGTTTGATGTGCAAGAAGCTTTTTGAATATTTTATAAGCCTTTAAACGTCCAATTCATTGAACTTTTACATTCAGCTTGGCCAAGAGCAAGGGAATCAAACCCCCAAGTGATCAAGTTTGGTTGCAAAATCTAAAACATCAAGGTTTGCAAAGGTTCTTAACTTGGCTATGCATATTTAATCTTTGGTAAGAATATATATTAACACTATTTTTGCAGAATGTAGGTTGTGTAACACAATGAGTAGTGAATAAAATGCAAAAAAAAAGGGGGGGGCATGGAAATATAAAGAAGCCAAGTGACAAATAATTCAAAGCAGATTGAATGTCTGTTCTTTAGCAAGAACCATGCACTAGCTAACATAATGGAGGATGACACTGCATCTGTTTTCATTTTTCTTTCTTTTGGGAAAACTTTCTTCTTTTTGGATTGTGTTTGGACTTTTCTGCAAGTTCTCTCCCAATTCTATCTTTTGGACAGTAACAGAATTTATAGCTTGCATTATAGTGCTAACATTAAATAGAACATTATATTTAATATCATTCAAAAGGTTTATGTTTTCTTCTGAAGAAGTGAAAATGAATTACTAGCTTTATTTCTTAAGATGTCATTGTCCTATTATAACTTTTAAGTTTGCAAAGGAATAACAAACAGGTTGAGGTTCATTATGAAGTTTACAAATCAAATTCAGTACCAAAGTCCCAATTCATACATTTAGACTGGATAGTGTTTATTAAAATTAATAAATAATATTCTATTTGGCTATGTTATAGTTAAATTCATTTTATCTCTCTCATTGTTATTTCTATGTGATCTAGAAGACCAGATTATATTTAAGATAAATTTGTACATAACACTAGTTTGGGGCTTAGCTATATAAACAAGAAAATTATAGTAGGGCAGAGTATGAGAAAGTAGAAGAAAAAACTGTCATGGAAAAATCATTTATTATGTGCTAAAAAGCAAAATCTTGTTTTTACTTTCCAGTTACAAATATTTCTAGAAACCTAGACCCAGATATTGAATAAAGTTAAACAAAAACCAATAATAATTTTAGCATAAGCTTTGACAGTTGCATGTGTGAAAAGTTTTTCCTACTGTTGTTGGCTAAAGCATTTTTTTATGGCTTCCAAAATATTTTGTTGTAATAAGACACAAATGATAATAACAATCTTTATAAACATTGTCTCAATCATCCTATACTCTCTTCTAGTGCTTCTTCGGGAATGTTGGGTGGTGTGACACAGATGAACACAGTAATGGAGAGAGAAGGTGAAAACAAGGGCATTGCAATGAGAAACTGAAATTCTTTACCAAGGTGACATGCCTGAACATTTGTTTCTATCCCTTTCTCTGTATGCCAATTTCTTGTTTAGTAATGCCGTACTAAGGTTATGGTCTTAAGGGTTAGAATTTGGGAATGATTATATTTTAGTTTTTGACCTTCACTAGCTGGTTAACATTGACAGCTACTTATCTTACTTTAACTTCAAGTTTCTCTTCTTTAAAATAAGGATGAGACACAGGATTCTTAAAATTATTGAAAATGATAAAATACATGGAATCTTATAATTCTATCCACCACTAGAAAAGGTAGCACATATTCCATTCGTTCAGGTCCTTTTTTGCTGTGCCAACTCTGCTAGCTTACAGCTGGAGTTCTCAGACACCAATCTGGGTGTTTTTATGAAGGTGTTTTACAGATATGATTAAGGTCCATAATCAGTGAAGGAAGAGAAATTAGTATTGGCCACTAGGCAATAGAAATATTTGAGGCAACCTAAGTGGACCTCATTCAATCAGTTGAAATATATGAAGAGCAGAGCTAAGACTTCCTTGATGGAAAAAGAAATTTTGTGGGAGTACAGCCCAATGAGCCCTGGACCAAGAATCCTAACTTCCCCTTCCTGACAGCCTGCCCTTTGGATTTTGGACATATTAGTCTTCACCAGCATAAACCAATTCACTGCAATAAACCTCCTAATATAGATCTCCTACTGGTTCTGCTCCTCTGCTTGAGGTCTGGCTGATACAAGGCTCATGCATGAATTTATTAAGCAAATATATACCAAGGTTTTTCTGTGTACTGGGTATTATTCCTAATACGAAAACTAATTAGATATTGCTTCTACCATCATTGAACCAATAGAGGCTATGTCCTTAAATTATAACATAAATAAATATTTAAATGAAAATAAGTGCTTTAGATTAGAAGTACAAAGAGATAGAGCTTCATTTTCATATTAGCTTTTTCAGTTTCATATGGAGACAGTTAAAAACTTTTTTAGTGAATTTAAATGAGGCGTATCTTAATTCAGTGACAGATTTTTGTTTCTGTGAACCTAGAGTTTCTATTAAAAATGGAATTATAGGGATGCCTGGGTGGATCAGTGGGTTAAAGCCACTGCCTTCGGCTCAGGTCATGATCTCAGGGTCCTGAGATCCAGCCCCGCATCAGGCTCTCTGCTCAGCAGGGAGCCTGCTTCCCTCCTCCTCTCTCTCTACCTGCCTCTCTGCCTACTTGTGATCTCTATCTGTCAAATAAATAAATAAAATCTTTTTTTAAAAATGGAATTATAAATTTTCTTCTAAGAAAAAATATAAATATTTAATTTTATTGGGTTTAATATAGTCATTGAACAATGATTGCGTGCTTGTAGGTACATGAAACTGAAGTGAACAGAGCATAGAAGGGCCATTCTACCTGCTTCGGGATCTGTTATGTTGCCCAAATGGTCATCATTATCAATATATATCTTTTTATTGCCATGTAGCTAATATGCATTCTCATTCATGTGACTGCAACTAGAAAAACAATACTTTTGGTGGGAAATATTTAATCATTAAGAGTGTTTACTCAGAATAGTAAAAAGATGCTTTAAAAAGTAGGAAGAGTTTGGAGTGCCTGGGTGACTTATCAGTCAAGCGTCTGACTCTTGATTTTGGCTCAGGTCATGATCTCAGGGTTGTGAGATTGAACCCTAAGTCAAGCTCTATGCTGGGTGTGGACCCACTCAATAATCTCTCCCTCCTTTTCTCTCTACCCCTCCAATGAGAAAAAGTAAAAAGAATTCTCATCATTAATTTTAGAAATAAATATTAAAAATTTGAAATCTGTGGTCACCCTCTATATGTGTTTTTTTAATTTATTTAAATCTTGGAGGAAAAAAACACATTGTCAGTAAGCAAATTTGAAAAGGGTGCAATTTTTCAAATAGAAAGCATTACAACTAATTTTATTATTAAAAACACTATTTCCAGCTTTTTCTACACTATTCCAATATTATACCTCTGTTAGCCTTTAACTCATATGTATTTAAATTCACAAAAGTTCATTACTATTTCTCAATTCCAATATCAGAAAATTAATTGGGAAAAAAATGAATTTTCCCTTCTCTTTGTTGAACAACTATCTCTTGCTACAACAAGCAATTAATAGATCATTGAAAAAAAATAGGATCATTTTACTCATGTCTACTTAAATTTCAAATTGCCCAGTCCTTTAGTGACCAAGTCCTAGCCTGGAATTTCATCAGATATCAATCAGATTTTTAAAATAAGAGTTTTCTTTAATTAACAAATGGAACTGCTTTCTTACTGAATTGGATCAGGGTAAGACAAAGTTAATACAGGTTTTCAGTTTAAAATAATGGTTTTGATAACTGAGAAAGCAAAAAACTTTGCAACAGCATTTTAAACATGAATACTCAATTTGCAATTTTTAAAAAATTAATTTTCACAAATGTTTTAAAATTATCATGAATAGAAAAAAAATATAATATGGGAATTTCTAATTTCCCAGACATTACTGATTTTCACAGTTGAAAATAAGTGCTGTATTGTGAATTTCCTTTTTTTTTTTGAAGAAAAAGACATTTGCTATATAATTGGCAATGTCAGCAGATTTCTAGGAGGAATACTAAAGGAACAAACTTTTCTACACGTTAGGATTATCCATACATAACCAAGTAACTTAATTATCATAGAAATTGGAGCCAGTACAGTTGGTAATTAATATCATTAAGATTATTGCTTATTGCAGATGTTACCAGTAATTGCCATGAATGAGCTACTGGTGCACCAGTAACCAGAAATCTTAAGGTTTCTGAATATTTTATTTCTACAAGCAGCTTTATATGTATTTAAAAAGATTCAAATATTTATGTTTAATTATATATTATGAAGTGTTAGGAGTTAATTTTATTATGCCTCATAGAAACATTCTTAGACCCTCTCCAATTTACTTCACTGTGCCCTATAATTAGTGTTCATTTTCGATCTGAATGACGATGAACCTGTCGTTCTATCGTATGAACTTTCTGAATGAATACTAGGCTTCATTAATTAGCCTAGTTTTATTGTCCTTTGAAAATGCCAAGTACCCAAGAATTAATAATGCAGAACTTCTTAATAATTTTCATGAAAAGGATTTTATGTAAAATTAATGAATTATAAAATAAAGACCAAAGATCCCAAAGCACCTCATTTAAATGCTATGTCACTTGCAGAAAGCAAGTTACTTTCCTTCAGGTTTTCTTCTTCATAAACATACCCAAACAAATAGAATGTTTACATCCAACCAAGCCAAAGATCAATATGGAGTAATAGAAGGAGAAAATATTGAAGGACAATCTGTAAGCAGTTAGTAGACAATGGAATTTTGAACCTTAAGCAGCAGAGTCCATAATGAACAAATCATGGCAGACCATGATAATAGCCTTTTTGATAGAGTTACAAAACTAATTGGATGAAGAGGATGGAACAGACGTCATGTATTCAGGCTCCAGTGAAGCATTTGAAACAGTGGATCATGAACTTTTACTTGCAAATTAATTATAATTGTTTTGGATGAGAACAGAGTCACATGGATTTGGAACTGGCTAAAAGATCATAAACAAAAATAATAGATGGCAGTGAATCCAGTTGGAGAATAATTGCAACGGGTTTTCACAATGGTCAATGTTTTGTGAATATTTATTGGTTGTTAAAGAGGATTTTTGCTCAGTAATTGTGAAGTAGAAATGTTTTCACAGATACCAAATACAGTAACTAGAGAAAGCTAATTGCTAAGTTAACTGCTAGATAGATGATTTTACATGAATCCATACTAATTTAGAATTTGTACTTAAGGGGCACGTACGTGGCTCTGTCAGTTAAAGGTCTGCCTTTAGCTCAAGTCATGATCCCAGGGTCCTGGGATGGAGCCCCGCATCAAGTTCTCTGCTCAGCAGGGAGTCTGCTTCTCCCTCTCCCTCTGCATGCTGCTCCCCCTACTTGTGCTCTCTCTCTCTCTCTATCAAATAAATAAAATCTTTTTAAAAAAAGGGAATTTATACTTAAGTTGACTTTTGAAAATGTTATGTAAAAAAGTATAAGTGCATAATATTCAGGCAATAACTAGTGTCAATAGAACAGAATATTTTCAATAGTACCAGTTGTTGTTTAAGTATTATTAATTATGTACTTTAACTGCTTATTAAAGTAGGTGCAATAGCACCTCAGTTAGAAATATATCAAAGAGGGCACCTGGGTGGCTCAGCAGGTTAAGCCTCTGCCTTCAGCTTAGGTCATGATCTCAGGGTCCTGGGATCGAGTCCCTCATCGGGCTCTGCTCAGCAGGGAGCCTGCTTCCTCCTCTCTCTCTCTCTGCCTGCCTCTCTGCCTACTTGTGATCTCTCTCTGTCAAATAAATAAATAAATAAATCTAAAAAAAAAAGAAATATATCAAAGAAATCAAAACCTCCTCTAATTTTTACAAATCATGCTTGAAATTTCTCTGTATTTGTTAAAATTAAATAGGTTTTATAGTAGTAAGAGGATAGGATAACAAATCTAAAATATATGTAATACAAATTTTAACTGGTAGGCCGTCAAAAAATGGTTCTGAAAGATTCTTTTAAAAAGAAGAAGAAAACTATAGATTTAAAATGGAATATGGTAGAATAGTTTTTCCAAAATGTGGGCTACAAGATATTTTAGGAGTTATGCAATAACGTTTTATGTTGTTTGCATTTATGAGTATTAGGAAATAAAGCAACCTATGACATAAATGTTACTTAATTTAAGTTAAAACAAGTATTGCATCTCAAACTAATTACTCAGTTAAAAATGGCACAGTAAAAAAAAATGGCACAGTAATATAAAATATACTTCAAATCCAGGAAATTGGTACATAGAAGATTAATATTTGGAAAATAATGCAGATAAAAGGCTGCTATTGTCTCATTCATTGAACCAGAAATATTTTTAATGACATGAAAAGGTAACATATTGAAATAATGCAGGCAAGATTCTCAAGGAAACATAAGATGAAAATGACAAACAAATAAACAAAAGTTACTTTCATAAAGTTCTAAATGGTCCAAACATGGCTCAGCTGTGGCTGACAACCCCATTAGCTGACCAGTATTCAATGAAAAATGTTCGCATCACAGCAAATGAACATGAAGTCTCTTGAGGTTTACTACGATGTAATCTACTGAAATGGCAAAAATTCTGACTTATTTATCCCTTCCAACTTTTAAACATCAATGGAATGAAATAAAAGCATATTAAGAAAGAGAAAATCACTGGTTAAATGGAAAGAGTAAATTTGTTTCTCGTAACTCTTAGTTAAATGAAAACTACTGCTCCCAGATTATATAACAGCTTTTTTTACATATAAAATCTAAGAAGATAGAGGCGTGAGAGAGCTAGAGTAAAATGCGCACATTGAGGAAAATGCAGATTTTGAACAATTTTATTCCAAGTAGAAGGAGTGAAAACTTCTGGTTTGCACAATAGCCTCCCGAGGGTAAAGGTGGTATTGACATCACTGGTTGTACTTAAGAGTCACCCTGATGAGCATTGAGGCCAACATTAAAAAATGAGAGTATTCTCACAGGAGAGATTAGATGGCCTGTCATGCCTTTTCCATTTCTTATTTACTTGATTTTGTTGTCCTAATAATCACTCTTTTGGAAAACAATTTGCTGGCAGCTTGAGTGTTTTCAGTTGTATCCTTGGGAGTTGTCTGGCTGTGTTCTGCTAGAGCTGAACTGTCATCTCCAAACATGGTGAAATTAGGAAATGGCACACCATAAATCCTAGTCTTTCCTTGAACATTTTTACTAGTAGAGGCAATATTAATAAATCTCAGCTTTTGAAGATAAAGAATAAGCACTACAATTTACCTTACAGATGGAATAGTCATAATGACATTAACCCTGCCTACGACTATTTCCTACTTCACCGTAATTCTTGACTTTAATGTGGTCATGACCCTTGTCTTATTTTTGCCTGAACATTAGCATATGTTCGTTGATTCATTAGTTCCCTCGTTTAGGAAATGTGTGCTGGGTGTCTACTCAGGATATTGAAGACACAATAATAAAAATATAGATGTGCTTGATGCCACTGGAGGTCATAATCAGCAAATGAGTAATTATGATGAAAGTATTAAGTGCTGTGATTAGGAAGTAACAGGTGTTTGGGGAGTATATTGAAAGGACACCCAGTCTACCCTTGGCAGTGATCATAGGGGTGATGATATAGAGTAGCTCAGAGTGGGTTATGTGTGTGTATATGTGTGTGTGTATAGCACATATAATATACATATAGTGGCATATATACAAGTATTGAACATTTAAGGAGTTGAAAAAATGTTTAATATGCTATAGAGTTTGAAAGGAGGATGAGAAAAGATGAGGCTGGAAGTGCTCCAAATGTTGTCTGCTCCGCAGCCCCAGGGGCACCATTCATGTAGACTATGTCACCAAGGTGAGCGAAGTAGTGATCTAAGGTAGGCTAGAAGCAGTGAGGATGCAAAGGAAATTGAGCCAAGAAATATTAGGAGACAAATAAGACTTAGTGATTGGACCTGAGGAGTGAGAGAGGAGGGCAGAAGATACTTTTCTTGGTCAGATGGGTGGATAGATGTTACTTCTGTTAGCTAAAATGCACAACATAGAAGGAAGAGTCAATTCCAGATGAAGAAACTTTTCTAAGGTAGTTTCAACTTATTGATTTGAGGTATGCATGAGAAGTCTAAGTGATTATTTCTAGCAGACAGTTGTAGGTTTACACTGCAGGAAAAGAATCTGGATTAAAGGTGTGTTTTGAATAGATAATAACTGAAGCCTTGGGAATTAGGGGAAAAAATGAGAAGAAGACTATTTTTTTTGTAATATGGATAGAGTTATAGCTATATAATAGTTATATATATAGTTATACATATATAATAGAGTTATAGCTATATAATCCCAGGTTTATAATAATTTGCAAAGGGTATCTATAGGAGTATATTCTGTCATTTGCTTTGATAATCCAGGTCTTAGTTTATTATTCATATAATTTATTAAGATCCCATGTTCCAAAATAGTATAGAAATGTAGAAACTGCAAGTAAGCAATGGAAGTCACCCAGATGTTTTTTCCATATATATGTGTGTGTGTGTGTAGTTATGAAGTAAAAAGTACGTACATATTTCTGAAATGAAATATTTCTATTTTCTATTTTCTATTTTCCACAATGAATGTGTAATATATTTTTAAAGATTTTATTTATTTATTTATTTATTTATTTAGTCAGAGAGAGAGAGAGAATGCAAGCATAAGCAGGCAAAGGCAGAGAGAGAAACAGGCTTCCTGCTGAGCAAGGATCCCAATGTGGGACTTGATCCCAGGACCCAGGGATCATGACCTGAGCTGAAGGCAGTGGCTTAACTGACTGAGCCACCCAGGCGTCCCTGACTGTGTAATATTTTTTATAAGCAGAGATAAGTAAATGCTTTTAAATGTTTTTATAAATTATTTATTTTGGGGAATGGAGAATAATTGGGTTATTTTTGATAGTTGAAGCAGTATTTGTTTTCAAGAAATTAAATGAAAATGTGAATGAATAAAAAATGTAGAATCTCCCAGTTTATTTCATAAAAATACTGGTATTGAACTTAAACACTTAGTAGAGCCCTTGGAAATATCAATACAGGTTTCTATTCTTTCTTTCTCAGTCCACCCTATTGTGGAAATAACAATGTAATAATAAAATGCCATGCTGATAAAACGAGGAAGAAAAACAAAGAAGTCAAAATAATGAATGAGGTTATTTGTATTCTTGGCAAGTGATAATTATTTGCCTATAACTGATGTTGGCTTTGGCATCTTGGGAAAATGGGAATTAAGAATGACTTCAGTAGATGTTAACAACAATGTTGTTTTTAACATAGATTGCTATGAATAATATAGCTTGGTCCTGTACATTGATCTGAATTTGAAGATGAGGCTTTATTTTTTATCACTGGCATGTGGCTATGTATATAGAAATCCAAAACAAGTGAAGTAATCAGTCCATCAGTTGGTTATTTTGTTTATACAAAAATCAAAAGAGTTAGCTTGACTGATTCCCCCTCCTTGCATGTTTGGGCATTAAATATGTAACCCAGATGTCAGCCGGGGCCACCTTGTGCTCCCTGAAATCTAGAAAAAAATGTCTTGAATCTTGATACCCACCCCACGGAAGGCTGAAACACCTTTCAAAATGTCAGAGAAATGTGGGTAACTTGAGTTCTCACAGTTATCTCCCCCCGGCCTCCTGTGGTCCCTGTGTCTTTTATCTGCCCTATCATTTCAGATTTATACTCTGAAATTTTTTATGTCACAAAGCAAAAATACAGCCTACTCATATGAGTGTAAAGAACTTTTTGGAAGATTGGGGCGAGAGGTGAGTAAGAGGGCAAAAGCATTTGCACTGCTATGAGAAGAAGGCCTTCCCGTCACCCTGACACTTTAGCCTTCCTCTTGATGGCACTTCGTTTCCGCTGGTCCTTCTGCTCCTCTGAAAATGTGCTGCCGAATAAACTCATCAATTTATATGTATACCCCCAAGATATAAATAATAGTGTTGTTTGTAATTGCAGAAACTGGAAACAGAAGTTCCTTATTTTTAAAAGCCTGATTAAATCAATCAGGATAATTCATACAGTGTGATATTGAGCCATCATTTAAAACCAATGAAAACAGGTACGTTCTTGAAAGAAAAAATCTCCAAGACATGTTAGGAAGTAAAAAACCAAGGTACAAAGTGATATCTAGGGTATGTTTCCATTTTTGGAGGTAAATAAATATATTTTGAAGTGGAAGGATATCCCCATTTATAATAGAAATTCCTTCTAAGGAGAGTTCCTAGGTTAATGGGAATGGCTTTTCCTTTCAGTTTTATACCTCAGTACAGTTAATTTTAAATTGTTTAATAGTACATGGATTAATTTTTTTATTTTTGAGAGATGAGAGAGCAAGCGCAAGTTGGGGGAAAGGCAGAGGGAGAAACAGATTCCCCGCTGATCAGGGAGCTATAGGGGTTAAATTAAATAAAGCCTCTTATTATAGCATTTAGAACAGCTTAGCCATTCCTTTATGGTTATTAGAATAAAATCTAAAGTCCTTCATACTCTAAACTCTGGCTCCCCCGTCCTCCTCCTGCCCAGTCAGCTTGCCAAGTCTGTTCCCACACCAGTTCCTTCTCTCTGCTTCAACTTCCATTGCCACCTGCCAATCCATTACCAGCTGCCTCACTCCATTTGGGTCTTGATTTCAGATGTCATCCCTTCAGTGCCTGCTGTGACCATCTTATCCATCCTCAGCCCCCTAATCCATTTCAGAATCAAATAGCCACTTTGCCCTCAAAATAAACCCCATCGTGTCTTCCATTATTTTCTCCCCTTCGTTAACACAAGTCTCCAAGTTCTTCTGTCATTTTGCAGGTTCTTGACCTAATCTGAACAAGCCAGGTCATTCCCAGTGGCTCTCTCTATTTCCTATTCTGAGCAAATCAGATCATCCCCGGGAGTGGTTTCTCTATTTGTGTTGCCTTAGATCTTTCCAAGAACATGAATGTGTTTTGCTTTAGTCACGGTGGATACTCTTCTCTTAGACTTGAGTTCCATCCTATTCTCATTCATCCAATGCTGAGAATAATCAAGGTAGAATGTACTCTGCAAAGACTGGGGAGGGTGAGTCTGCTTGAGAAGCTGGCTAAGGTAGAAGAGAGTTTATTGTAGAGAATAGCAGAAATATAGAATCAGAGAGATATAGTAGGCCTTGATTAATTTCCTTTCAGTAGTTGGGACTGTATTTTCTTTTTCTTCTTAAAGATTTTATTTATTTATTTGAGAGAGAGAGAGAGCATAAGTCGGGGAGATGGGAAGGGTTGGGAAGGGCAGAAGGAGAGAGAGAACAGACTCCCCACTGAACAGGGAGCCTGATGCTGACTGGGTCCCAGGACCCTTGGATCATGACTGAGCCCAAGGCAGACACTCAGACTGAGCCACCCAGGTGCCCTGGGACTGTATTTTTAAGCCAAATTTTTAAGCAATGGTGTCTGATTATGGTCATCCTGGTAAAAGTGTGAGGGTTGGGTGAAAACTAAAATGGAACCAGTGTTTGTTGGAGGTGCAAAGGGCAATCTTCATGTGCTTAATTCCAATGCCATTTAAAAGGATCATTTAACATATCTTCACCACTCTAAGCTGGAAACAAGATTAGGAGCAGAAAAGATCAAAGTAGCCTACTAGAATGAAACGAGGTTAGTGCTCATCTCTCTATCATGGATTCTTAGCATGTGAGGTTTACTGCATGCTCCCTGAGATGAACAGTCATTGAGTAGGTCAACACCAACTATCTTATCACAGAGACAACCGGACCTGTCAGAGTCCTACCTGGTTTCCTCCCAGGTAGGGAAACGCCTACGCCACCTGGTTTCCTCCCAGCTAGGGGTAGGTCTACGCCACCCACTGTAAACCGGTCTTCCTATGATGGTCGCTAAGCACTTGACAGGTCTCAGGGTAAGGTGGACATGCTTCTTTCAAAGAATGCACATAATAGGGGCACCTGGGTGGCTCAGTCATTAGGCATCTGCCTTCGGCTCAGGTCATGATCCCAGGGTCCTGGGATGGAGCCCAGAGTCAAGCTCCCTGCTCAGTGTGGAACCTGCTTCTCCCTCTCCCTCTGTCACTCCCCCTACTCATACTCTCTCTCTGTGTGTCAAAGAATAAAAATCATTTTAGAAAAGGCATATAATAAGAAATTTTAAATATTGGAGACTTCACAATAAGAAATTTTAAATATTGGAGACTTCACGTTAGTAAGAGATGCTGCTGAATTAACTCATGTGTTCTGTGTTGATATGAGAACAAAGCTCCTCTGGCCACTTTTGAGAATTTTTTTCTGAAGTACTTACAAAAATATATTTGATCAGGGGTTTCTTGGGTTATATTGGTTTTGATTTGGTGCTCGTTCTTTGTTTTTATCGGGGATATTTATTCGTGTGGTTAGCCCTGTGAGAATATTCAAATCAGGCTATTGTTTTCAGACCCAGGCTTCGCAATCACACACCTGGCAAAGTCCAAGAGTATCAGCTGGCTGTAGGCACTCAGGCCCCCTGAATCAGCCATCCTGGAATACGTGAACGCAGAAGGCCTAATGTAGGAGATGACATAATACCATAGTTTCTTTTGCATTTAGGTTAAATTTTGATGCTCTTTTTAAAATTTTTAAATTTCTTTGTTTACATTTGCCTATTTTATAGGGACAATGTACAATGTTATTGGACATTTTAAGTGATTTCTTTTATGGCCTAACTTCTATCAACAGTATATATATATATATATATATATATATATATATATATATATA